>NC_090925.1:672430658-672776673 GCF_040938575.1 Ambystoma mexicanum
GGACAAGAATAGGGGTGGGGTGTACCAAACAATGTGTGTGTGAAGCCAAGCACAACCAGTCAGATTGCGGGACCATGCGGGGCAAGCATCTGCATGACCCTTCTCAGCTAACCGAGGCAATCATTCAGCCAGTAAAGGTTTGAGCACTACATGTCATGTATCACAAAATTGCTGATTTGGGGTTGTTAGACATTAATAAATATAAAAACTGATTTGAAAAGGACGAGCAACAGCCCTAGCTATATTAAACAAAACAAGGCAATGAAACGCAGAACGGACAGAAATAATTACTGCTGTCGAAAGTGTTTTAAATTAGTTAAGCTATTTTAAAACGTATCATTTTATTTGGAAGATGCATGGTATCTTTCCTATTCAAAGATAGCCGCTAGTTTCGGTTTGATTAATGAGATTCCTTGGGGACAGTCATCCAAGATGGCTACTGCATGGAAGAGCTCCAAGATGGGCAGGAATGAGTCCGATTAGCCATAGGTATTAGCATGGCTAGGGGCAGGAAATGGGATGGATTCAATAAAATAACAACTGTGTATCCCTGCTCAAATGTCATCTCCGTTGAAATAACTTTACAGACCCTCATTAAAAGCCCATATTTGAACCTCTTATGTTAAAGCTCTTATTTTAATGACAATAGTTTAGGCGCAAAGGTACCGCTTTCAGCGCCATCTAATATCCCAAACAAAAAATGGGACCAGCTGAAAATTAATTTATATTCCTCCCCAATACACTTTTATATTTGAAAATATACAACAGCACGTCATCAAAGCATGTTATGATGTACATGAGGACTGTAGGCAACTGTGCACCTATATATTATTTTGAAATGGGCCCCTGCACCTCTTCATCTAGTCCTGGTGACAATCCTAAAGGGGAACATGGGAAATTAAAATGGTGCAGACATATGGAATACCTCAAACAGGTTAAAGCAGAAATAAATGCTTCTACTCTCACAATGTATCAATTTCTGGCCCTACTTTCCAGGACATAATGACTGCTTATTGCCATAGAACACAACTGCTGAAAACTGAGGTTATGGCCTTAACGCTGCAAACCAAGGCAGAAGTATGTCCATGGTAATGTGCCTGTGAGAACAATAGGTCAACCTGCCTTTGTGTTGCCCTTTGCGTACATGTGATTATTCTATCAACCGAGAACAGCACCCACAAATTAACACCACTTCACCGTTCCTGTTCTTGCCAAACTATTGACCTTGTGCTGTCTTATGAGAGTCCTGTTTACCAACCGGTTGATAACTGTCCAGGGAGGGCCTATGTGGTCCTGAAAGATAGCTGTTTGATCTTTGAGAAATTATGTGTTGCATTTAATTATTGAGAAGAAAAATGCAAATATCTTCCTTGTTATATATAATACTTCTTACGGAACATGCAGCAAGCTTTTACAATTATTTTATCTCACACCTTTTTGTTTTTAAGATTATTACATGAAATAAGTGGCAACTGGTTAATTTTTTAACTGGAAGGGCATAATAAAATGCACTTAATATGCCTGAATAACCGAGAGCAGCAATCATGCCTGAACCAAAAAAGGCCAATTTGGGGGATTCAGCCTGTGAGAGTTTGATTTAAATAAGGGTGAAAATGGTGCATTTTACAGAACATTCTCTGAAAAATTGGGTAAAAAGCCATACAGTTTGAAATCAGTTTTTTATGGAAGCATATACAAAAAACGATAGATGAAAGTCACCAACAGTGCACAGGACCATTTTGCAACACATTTTCATGTTTCCTTTGCCCACAACATATGCCAGTATATAGAACCTGTTCCTACTGGCTATGTCCATATATGTCCATGCATTATGCACCAATATATGCCATTATTACTATATAGGGTCTGATTCATGGAATAATCTGCACTGAAAATTGGGTGCAAGTCCCAGTTCGTTGATTCTTGGAGCACAATGCGCGGGGCTCACCCAGGACTTGCGAGGAATATGCCCCGGTCCCCCACATCACTGCGACCAGACGAACGGCATGCGTGAAACTCCAAGAGAAGGGCCGGCAAGGCTTGTGCAGCCACCTAATAAGGGGGTGGAACACATGGAATGAGGAAGAACAAGCGAAAATGTGGGGTTTACGAGGACGTACCATCGTCGATGAAATGCACCATCATATGCACGCAAAACAAACATATTCATGGAATTGAACAGGGAAAACTAGCACGCAAAAAAAGCACGTGCAAATCCAGAAACACCTATGTCACGTGATAGCAGGCATAAGCGTTAAATGTGCACACTAAAAAGCACACACGATCAACAAATGCGCGGATACAGTCACAATGAATGCACCATTTGTTGCAGCAGTCATCCAGGGACACCGCAAGAGGAGGATGGCTCACATCACCCACTGTGTGCTCCCAAGTACGGAGCCCCTTGCAAAAGGTTCTCACTGCTCCGCATTTTTCGGCCACTGTCTCATTCCAGCGAACCACCACCATATTAGTTGGAATCTCCCAGGCCACACAGTCTTGCTGCTTAAACCAGTTGTTGGCAACCATAACTGCACGTCATTCTGTCTGCTGGCATATCTATATGCCCAGAACACTGGCAGAATGGCAAGAGTGGTCCAGGAATTTTATGGGGTGGTCTGGAAACATGTCTGAGCTGCAAGCCATACATGGCTTCAAAAATGAACATGGACACAAAATACCACAACCACAATGGCATATAGCTGCACACATGTCCTAAAATGTGCATGATGAGCACATGCACGTCCCTATTGTGGGGAAAAGCAGTGCAGTATTGATGCACATGTTATTCAATCTGGCAACATAACCACTGTTAAAATAGATTTCTGAACTCTGACCTGGTGGGCAGAGGTTCAGAAGGCCAGCCTAGTTTATTGGAACAGGTTAACCTTCTGGTCAAGCCAGACCAATCAAGGTAGCATTGGTGGCAGTGAAGACTAGGTTTCAGGAAGGATGCGGGTGATCAAAAGCCCACAATGAGCACACACAGTAAATAACACCACAAATTACTCCCAGTAAGGTGTATATATCAAATATACATATACATGTATTCAAGGCCTTTTAACTCAAACACAAAGTAAAATTCATCGGTATTAACAAAACTAATAGAACACTAACTTGGAAACATGTATACAATAACTAGTGACCTAAAGTAAAGATCAACAACCTGCAAAGAATGGGGTCACACATTGCGAATATTTTTTAGGCAGTCCTTCAACAAATCAAACCCTAACAAATAGGCAGTCCAGTTCCTAAGAAGTGTGGAACCTTGCGCTCAAAATTACATTCAGTGCTGGAGCACTCGATCGTGCCGTTAAGTACAAAACTGGTCTTCTCCAGGAGCTGTACTGGCACAGGAAGGTGGGTCAGGTGATGAAGAATAAGGTCCCACCATTCAAGGAGGGTCTCCACAATAGTGAAGAGTGAACACCAAGAATCAGGAATATCTTGCTAGCACAGGCTATCTATACAAAGGAGAGCGGCCCTCAGGGGACACCCATGCGTAAAAGTCTATGGATGTGCCAGGGGCCACCTATAAGGGATGCAAGTACTTACCAACCCTAGGTGCACTTTTGACCAACCTTCGCCAGTTAAGTCCAGTTCATTGGCAGATTCCAATCCCGCAGTTACGCATCTCTGTGGCTTTCAGGGGCTGCGTTCTGGGACCTCAGTCCGTGGTGGGACAGTGGCAATGTCTCCGCTTCTGGTGAAGGGATGGGGCCAGTTCTACTGCAGCTTGTTTTAGGGCACAGGGGGACACAGCAGGAAGGCACCCACGAAGATCCTCACCACAGCATGGTGACACGGGAACCGCATATGCTCGGGTTCAGGCAGACTCTCCTAATTCCAGACCTAGGAATGCTAGGTGTATGAAACTCGGTGAGAGAGTGCCTTACGGTTCTCAAATGCTCAAGTCAAAACTCAAGACAGGAATGGTTACAGGGCAAAGGTCCCGTACTAGCTGGTCTGTTCACTGAATGATCCAGAAACACTTCCAAGAAGGCTTGCTTACAGGTTAAGCAGGAGGTGCCGAGAGTAGTTAGTTCCACTACTCCAACGGGTCAAAGCGCCCTTGCAGGCCATCTATGATAGATGCAACACAAGGTCTCTGATGGGACAACAGCGGGGTCAGGGTGCCAAACCCTCCAGCGGGTCACCAGTGGATCCATGGATCTACTGCAGCCATTCAGGATACTTAGCTCCTCTTCTAAGTTTGGTGTGAACTGAGAAGATCAACCTGGAATGGGTGTAATCTGCATTCTCTTATCCAAAATCTCCTTTGCATCAAAAAGAGAGAGAAACCAATAAGAGATCTGCTCACATTCAGCCATCGCAGACGTGGACCAATCATGGACCACGGTGGTCCCAGTCATCCCAGCACACCAGGAATTCTGGCACCCAGGATGTATATTCATACTAGACAGCTTCAGCTAGCATCCTGGGCACAAACACAAGGCATATAGAAGCCCATGAAAGCTTTGTTTTGAGTGGGGGTCTTCATGACCAAATAAGGAATTTCCTCGGTCTGCTCGACCTGGAGAAGGCAAAGGGTCAAAATGACCTAAGAACAGAACAATGGACCTTTGTGGCATGGCCATTTTTGCCACTGCCCACTGTCCTGGACCAAATGTGATAAACACAGTTTTGGCCATAGAAAAGAGTCAAAAATCTGTTGAGGGTGTCTAGGGCCTTAAAAATGGAAAAGAGACTCCAGCACACTGTACTCTGAGGTACATTGTACACTTATAAAAATGTTACTAAGAAATAGCAACACAGTGAAAGATTAAGGGAAACAAAGTCTCCCAGTACTGACAGTCTGAAGGACATGTCAGTTTCACCATATCAAAACAAGCAAAAGCCCAGCAAAAGCCAGGCTAGTTTGTTCAGACAAAAGCAACAAGTTGGGGGGTTCACAACTGGATAGAAAATTACCCATAAATGGAAATCCTTCCTAACAACCACAATAAACCCCATCCCAAAAACAACTATTTATAAGAGGTAATAGGCAATTATGACAAAGAGGGCGACACACCAGAATTGCCACATCCAGAGATGCAGCAACTAAAGTAGCCATTCCATAAGAATCAAGGTAAATGCACATTTTACCTGTCCCCTTGGTATGCAGTTGACAGTCAAATTTAATCCCAGCAAATAGCCATTGTTCCCTAACGGAAGGATCTGCAGACAATGAACAAAATGAAACAGAATGCAGCTAACACATTCATGAGCACAAACAATCAAGACCTGTATGCTCCCCTTAGTGACATACAACACAACCAAACAACTCATAAGACAACCATCCACATGTGTCCTAGCACACATGCAGCAACATCTGCACACTGCATGCAAAACAAACACACAAAACACACCCACTGACAAACAGCATCCCCCACACTGCCTGTCCCCCTCAATGACATGCATCAAATGTGCATGTCTCATATCCCCAGTCACAACACATAAACAACATACACATCAGTCAAGATGCTGCATGAAAATGAGAAGACATCACATATGCAGATAATAGAGCCCCAAAAAAGGCAAAGACACCCCTGGAAGACTACCAGTGACATGATGAGGCATGCCACCACCTGCAAAGTATTGGGACAGTGCACTGAACACATTCATGGCATCCCATGATGCAACGCACAAGAATGCAAGTACACAAATACTCACCTCTTGCACGCCAGGCAGGATCAGCTTGATGCAGCAATTCACAGAGGCCAATGTCAGACTGGAAAGCTGGCCACTGAGGCAACTGCCATTGAACACATAAGCTGACATGACAAAACAATGTGATACTGCAAGCAAGAATAAATGTATGCTAAACGTGGGATGCAAAGTAAAAGTTCAAAGTAAATGCTGACTTCATTATGACAGCATACAATTGGTACATTTGTGCATTCAATTCAATGTATCAGTACCATGCACCCAGCTTCAGTCAACTTGAAGCTGCAAAAACCATGGTGCAGCATATATAGGACATGCACGTGAAAACACCATTATAGCATCCCATAAAAGTGCATCAATGGTTCCATGGTTGTAGCTCATAAGTGGGGCTGCACACCATAATTGGGGAATCCTAAGCAAGACAGGCCAAACGTGCCGACAAACCATTACCCCACAAACATTGCACGGGATGTGAAGTGTCACTCAGTACACATGGTCAAAGTGCAATGAGACACACACCAACACAACCATCAACACTTGTCACAGGCTGCAAACAGCCAGCCCTGCCACCAACTGCCAACCACCAAAGAAAGGCCCACACAGTTGTATCTCCAACAATTTAGAATATGAAACGAGTGGCCCAAAAATCCATACAAACAACACCATGCCCTGAACTATCATCAGAACAACACCCTGGGAAACATGCACCCATGAAAGATTACTGGTGTCCCATAATACAAGTCAATACAAAGTGATCACATAAGGCTCTCAGCCAAACTCCACATAAGTGTCTGCAAATGCACTTTACTTACCTGCACAGTGAGGCCACCTACCTTACATACGATGCAACCCATTGGGAGACACATAAATGGATCATGAAAATATGCAGAGTGCACCCACTGCAGAAGCACCAAATGGTGCAAGAGGATGACAGGACATAGATTGTGATCTGACCATGAGTGCAGCGTACCATAACAGAAAGAGGGAGAGAAAGTGACATTGAGAGGGAAGGCCAAGTGAAACACACATCAAGGAGTACACTACCTGGATTGGAGATGGCCAATGACATTCACTACACCACAATAGTTGTAGGCATATATGAGTTGACTGAGGGAGGTAACACAGTGACATGAGTACCACTTTAACAACCATCCCAGCATGGTAGCATGAAAAGCACATACAAGTAAAGTTACACATGCAATAAACATGGTGACCAATGATGCAGTGCTCATGCTTGCCCGCTGACTGCGGTGGCATGGTGTGAATCCTGCATCACCTTCACCAGAAACTGTGTCTCCAAATGAAGGACAAGAGGGCCAGTGCCTGGTGGAGAGCATGGGGATCATCAACATCAAAGGGTGCAGGGTGTCTCCCATGGGGCAGCAGGCACCACCACATCACAGATTACTGAAACAACATGGGAGAAGACATTACAACAGGCATAGTGAAGTACCATTCACACAGAACACGTGCGTGGAGACACTGACCCAATAGTTACCTGCACATGCCATCCTTTACACCACCATGCAAACATACAAGTTGACCTTACTATGCATGCCTGCATTTACACCACTGCAAACATCATGGCTTTGAGAGGTTAACTGCACAACTCATGGAAAAAAACAAAATAAATAATGAAAATAAAACCTGGAAAGGGCAACTCAAAAATAAAATGCCTGGTTCAAAAAAAGTATCAAACAATTAACAAAAATATCAAACATGTCCATCATGGACTGGACGTGCTCCCAGGATGGGGGCGGGCAGGGTCCATCTGTGAAAAGAAATTCTACACCGTGTGGGGCATGAAGTGTAACTCCTATTTTGGACATAAGCACATGTCTAGCAGGGCAGAGTCACTGACATCAAGGATGCAGCTAACAAGAGTGCATAAAGTGGTATCATGTTGCAGGTGTTGGGGGTATGCTAGTGGGGATGAGTACAGTCACACATAGATGTTCAACTGATGTGCAACAGATGGTTTGTATCCACTCTTGTGTACGCTGGACAGGAGTCAGTACACCACATGACATGGTTTAGCCGAGGCAGTCATTTAAATGCAGCTAGATGTGCACCACAATTATACATCATGTTGATGCTTCACTTCACGAACTCAGGATGCACAATAATGGTCACTCAATGGACGTGTCCTCATAATTTTCAGGCCTCCCATGCCTTGTACTTGCTCCAGTAGAATAAATTGGCTCATAGCCTCTTCATGCTCGGTCAGCTCCTCCCCCTCTTGTGACCCCCCTCCAGTTGCCAGAGCAAAGGCGAGGATGGCACAAGGTTTGGATGGGTGAGATCATGCCAGCACTTCACTACCTGTGCAGCAGTGTGCTTCTCAAACCCTAAGGCATTGATCTCATCTGTGACATGCTGTCAAGGCACCATAAACTGAGCAGGTGTATGTGTGCTCCCCAGTTGCTGGCACATGTCACAGTGGTGACTGGCCACATAGTCCATGACGATCTGAAGTTCTTCATCATGGAAGTTCTTCTTCCTCAACGTGCCAGTGTCCTGGGCCATGTCATGGGGTTGTGCATGTTACTGCTGTGCAGGATTTGCCTTCTTGCCACAAGGTTTTGTTGCCACCCATGTGTGGCTGTGACCACTCTGGGGTCCGGATGCCGGACCACAAGTTGCCTGGGGCATGGCATTAGCCCCTGGGGCTGGTGCAGCTGCTTCCACAGCACGTCCCTTGCCCTTTTGAGCTGGAGCAGCTGCTTCCGCAGCACTTTGTTTACCCTTTTGGGCTGGATCAACTGCTTCCGCAGCATGTCCCTTACCCTTTTGGGCTGGGGCAGCTGCTTCTGCAGCATGTCCCTGAACCCTTGGGGCTTGGGCAGCTGCTTCTGCAGCACGTCCCTGAACCCTTGGGGCTTGGACAGCTGCTTCCGCAGCATGTCACTGAACTCTTGGGGCTTGGGCTGCTGTTTCTGCAGGATGTACCAGACCCCAGCCACATCTACTCCTTTCCCTCTTGGGACCTTTCCAGTCATGTTCCAGGTGTAAGGCAAAAATGGAAGGCACACCAAGCAATTGTCCTGGGCAATTTGAGTGAGGGGGCAGTCTTCGTGATGGAAGATGTAGTTTGGTGGTCCAGCAAGGTTCAAATGTACCCCAGCCGTTGTGTAAAAGTGATTAAAAATGTTTTAGTTCGGGAGTTCTTAAATGTTGCTTTAAGATCATCTTTTGTTCTCCCCAAGCTACTTTTTTTTAATTAACACTTCTCTGCTGTATTATATTATTTTGCTATTGTTATTAATGCTATGAAAACAAAAATGTTCAGTGGGGCACGCAGCCCTTCTAAGAGCCAGGCAACACAGTGTCCCCTGTGCAAACAAAGCACATGGAGGACAAAGCTGTCTGCCACTCAGGTGAGGTGGCGGCAAACACCCTAATTGCCCATAGTGGAAGGCTGCAACTGCAAGAATTTAATCGAAAACAGCTGGTTGGCCAGTTGCTTTTTAGGTCTGGAAAAGATAGATATAGCTCTCTAACATAGCTCTTGAAGATACATACTGTGGGACACTGGTGTCAATTAAACGTCCCAGTGAGGCACAACAAGTTTTAGTTCGGGAGTTCTTAAATGTTGCTTTAAGATCATCTTTTGTAAACTACTTTTTTTATTAACACTTCTCTGCTGTATTATATTATTTTGCTAATTGTTATTAATGCTGCTTGGTACACACATTTTCAGGCCGATTCATGGAATCAATGTGCGCCGAAAATCGCAGTGCAAGCGTGAAAATCGCAGCACAAGCGTGAAAATCGCAGCACAAGCATGCCAAAGACGCGCACATCGATTCATGGAAGACAGTGCACGTGTAAATGCTGGGATGTGCGCTAAAATTGTGGGTGGCGCATGCGGGTGCACACGTCATTAAACGGCGTGCACTATGCGCACAGCGAAAGCGCACATAGCGCAGCACAGACAACAAAAGTGGGCGTAACATGGGGCGTAACACGCGGAATGGGGAACAACGCGTGAAAATGTGGGCGTTACGGGGGAAGTACAGGAGGTAAATGCTCGCAACGCCCACACGCACGCCAACAACACGTATTCATGGAATCGAATAGGGGAAAGGCATGCGCCAAAAAAGACGCGCTAATCCGGAAACACGTATGCCAGCAGGAAGCAGGCGTACGCGGCCCCGCGCAGCATAAAAGTGCGCACAAACAACAAACAAGCTCAGACGCTACGATGAATAAACCGTTTCTCGCAGCAGTGGTCGTGGGACACCGCAGGAGGAGGAGGATATCCAGGCCCTGCATTTTTTTTTTACCCAGGACCAGCCTTTTTGGGAGGCCTGATGACCAGGTGTATGGGAGGTACAGGTTTCCACCACACATAATACTCGACCTGGTGAGTGAGTGGGAGGATGACCTCACATCACCCACCCTGTGCTCCCAAGCACTGAGCCCCTTGGAAAAGGTGCTCATTGTACTGCACTTCTTGGCTACTGGTTAATTTCAGCGGACAAGTGCCATAGTGGGGTGGGTGTCACAGGCCACGCAGTCACGCTGCCTACACCAGGTGTTGGCCATCATGACTGCACGCCCCTCAGTCTGCAGGCACATATACATGCCCAGAACACATGCAGAAATGCAGACTGCCATCCATGACTTTTGCGGGGTGACACACTTCCCCAAAGTGCTAGGTGCCATTGATTGCACTCATGTGGCTCTACGTCCTCCCAGGGCAACTGAGCACATCTATAGAAACCGCAAGCACTGGCATTCCATCAACGTGCAGGTAGTATGTGATGCCAAGGGAATCATCACCTCAGTATATGCAAACTATCCAGGGTCCACCCATGATAATTTCATTTTTAGAATGTCACCCCTAAACCGGGACCTAGAAGCTGGGCGGCATGGCGACACATGGCTGATTGGTGAGTATAAATGCCACTGCACATGCATGCATGTCAAATACTGAGTAATGTGACAACCCCACTAATGATACCCATCATCCCCTCCCCAGGGACAGTGCCTACCCTCTGAGCACCTACATGATGACGCCAATTCAGAACCCCACAACACCACCCGAGGTAAGATACAACACAGCCCATATTGCAACCCGGGGCATAGTGGAGCTCACATTCGGAGTGCTCAAGCCACGTTATCGCTCCCTTGACTGCTCTGGTGGGCAGCTGCTATATGCGCCCCCAGTAGTGTGCAGGATCATAGTGGCAGCATGTGTCCTGCACAACTTTGCAACCCATCGGGGCCTGCCGGTGGACATGGTGGTGCCCCCACATCCCCAACCACATGCACGCCCGCTGCGCATGGGAGGTGAAAGGGCACGTGGTGAGGCAGCCCGTACCCAGCTGGTGGCTAATTACTTCACCTAAAATCATACCCCTGTGGAGTGCACACAGACCTGGCACATACCAGTTTACAATCAATGATGATGACATAAGGGACAGTCAACTGTCACAACCATACCAGCCTGAGATTGGTCACCTGGAAGTGTTACATTGTGTGCATCCGTACCTACTTAAAGACAAACAATGCTGTGTGACAAAAAGACACACATTCCTGCAGCATGAATGACTACCCCCTTGCAAAATACCACATGAAAATAGCACCATGTCAACCAACCCCTCCCCATCTCAGCTACCCAACACACCATGGCATGGCATGCAACTTGAAAGCAACCAAATGAATGCCCAACACATGACACAAGTGTCACAAAGTGCACTGTCCCTAATGTAAACAGGCAACAGACAATATGCACCCAGTAATCAATAAGAAACAGCACACATGAACAAATACTTACCAGCAACACAAAACGGCAACACAGGATGAAACAGTGGCAATATATGACAGTCAAAAATTAAAGTAGTGCAAGTCTCACAACCTGACAAAGCCAGCACATCGACCCCTTCCAACTGCAGAGTGTTGCTGTCCGACAAATGTGTCAGTGTACTGGATACAACATGAACTGCATCTGCAAAGGAGACGGGCTTCTGAAAACATGAAGAAGGTACATGTGAATAAGGAGAAATACATGGATGCACAAGCACATATCAATGCACCATGCAGTGTACAATCCAAGAACAATCCCCACTAGGGATGTACACACAGTTTTGACTACAGGCTGCCCATACAGCTCATGGGAGCCCAATGTCACTGTGTAAGTTACTGTCACTTGGTCACACCCTTTGCAAGCCCATGGAAAGGGGAAGCAGGAGGGGTGTGTGTGTCAGGAAACCAAGCATCTAACCCAAAGACAGGACAAGCCTGCATGTGCCAAGCTAGAATACACAGTGGATGCTGACGGGAGTCACACAAAGCAACACACTGTAAAAGAATGTTTTAAAAAAAGACAAAAATCAAAAATGGCCATGTGTGTGACCAGTGGGGGGGAGGCCACTCTGGAGGCACGAGGTACAGGGTACAGGGTGCATCCCAACACCCACATGCATGGATGTTGGAAAAAAAAAAAATACCTCCATGGGCTCATGGCCTGCACGGCTACGCTACAGTGGGAGAACTGCCATCACTCTCTTCACCCTCTTCTGCTACATCAGGAGGTGGCCGTGATATGGGAGGCAGCCCACGCAAAGCCCTGGTATGGTCCTCCATGGCAGCAAGCATGCGAGTCTGGAAGGTTTGGTTCTGGAGGATGATGGTACGGAGATCCCCATGCAGCACCTCATGGGTTGCCTGCATTTCTGCATGCATGACCTCGCGTGATGCCCGGATCTCCACACGGGTTGCCTGGAGCTCAGCTGAGAGAGAACGTGTGAGCTGCTCCAGCTGCTGTTCTGACCTAAAATTCAAGTTCACCCAGAGTCTCTCTGAGGAACGCCAGTTCTATCCTCAGGGCTTCCCTGTGGGCCTGTGACTCTACAGATATGGCTTCGCGCAGAGCCTCCAGTCCAGCCCGTCTTTCCCTGTTGGACACCAACATGTCCTCCCTGTGTGAGTGGCAAATGGAGTCTGTTGCCTGCTCCTGGAGCTCCATCTGCCTTTCAGGGGGGAGAATGGAAGTGGCCACCCTATCCATTGCCTGAGCCATCATTTCACATGATGCTCCCTGTTGTGCTGCTATACTGTACATGGAGTTCTCCCATTCAGTATTGCCTGGTGGAGCATGGTCACCGCGTCGGCGGGCACCACACCTGTTGCCTGAGGCTGCAGGACTGCATTCCCCCTTTGATCTGCTGGCCCAGGAACAGGAGCACATGTTGTGGAGTGTGACCCTGCATCCGTAACCACCAAAGGCGGAGTAACCAACACTGACATCCCCATAGAAGGATCTACCCCCGGTGCAGGTGGGTTGGACAGAACAGCATCCCTGCCAGAAACACTCACCTGCGACGGCACATATGTCTCACTGTCCGATTCAGCACCTGATTCATAGAGTTCAGCAGAGGTGTACCCAGAGACACCCATGGACAGCATGGTCTGTAGGACAAATGGGTTTTCACCCACCACCACCCCACGTCCTCCACTGGTGCCCGGTTGTGGCTGTGATTCCTCCTGGGTCTGCACCATCTCCACCTCAACAGCATCAAGTGCCTCATCAACTGGAAAAAAATGAAAGATAACAAATGGAAACAGGCATGAGCACCATAGCGCACACATAGGCCTGAAAAGCCAGAGATCCAGTACATGAATTACAAATGTCCCACATGACTATAACCCTGGCATGCATGCACTGTCAATGAGTTGGAAGGGGAGGCAAAAAGCAGACACTGAGGACTCCAAGATGGAAAAGCAACACATTTGCTGCATGCTGGATAGCAGTGGCATCACACATTAGCCTGTGAGTGGCATGTCCAATACACATAAATGAAACATGCCAGCACACAGATGGCACGTAGCATAGCCATGGTAATTTTCTGAAGTACATGCATATGGAAGGAAATAAGTACTGTCACCCATCCATGTGAGATGGACATCATGAGATACAACATGCACAATAGTGTTCAAAAACATGCATGTGCTACACGCTGCAACAGATCCAGTGTTCAATTATACAGTGATGGCAGGCAGATGGATACATCCATGGTTGGTCACTTCAACATGACAGTAGACAACAGTCATGCTCTACATCCAAACAGGGCCCAAAAATTATTGTGTGCAGGCCATCACTCAATCAGCCTGAATGGTAAAAACATACCCATAACAAGGTCATAAATGTGGGCCATTGTGGGGTGTAATCTATGACTGAAGCATGTCACATATGTGGCAGTAGGGCAGAAAAATGCATAGTAAAAATGTGAAGGATTGAAACAATCAGGCTGAATGAACACAGAATATCATGAACAATGTTGTTCCAAGATGACAGTTCAAGAGCAACTGCAGTAATGTGGTGCAAATTGGCTACTGTGGTCAGAAGGGATACTGTCATACCCAAACCCAAGGCTGGTGAATGGTTTGGAGGAAGCACATGGGTGACCCATACCACTCATGAGTACACACCCTCACCTGGCACCCAATCAGTACACATCACCCAAGCAACATACACATGGATTACACACACATGCATGGGCACTCACTGGACAATGCTTCAAAATCTGGTAGGTCTCCCACGCCTTGGATCTGTTCCTCTGTGACGAAGGTTCCAGCAACAGACTCATGTTCAGCGAGTTGGTTGTCCTCTGGTGGAGACCCACCGCCAGTCACCAGAGTAGAGGCATGATTGGAAGCCAGCTTGTTCTTTGCTCTGCGTTTCAGGTCATTCCACCACTTGTAGCAATCATCAGCTGTGTGCCTCACAAATCCAAGGGCACTAATGTGCTCCGCGATGGTCTGCCAGTGGGCCCTACGTTGAGCAGGCGTAGTCTTGCAGCCTGCAGTCACCACCATTTCGCGGCTATGTGCCAACACATAGGCCACAAGTGCATCAAGTTCGGCGTCATTGAAGCTAGGCTTCCTTGACGTGCCGGACTGTGTAGCCGTGTCTGGGGTCTCAGCCAGTAGTGCAAGAGCACCCTACTTCTTCTTGGAAGGTGGTGCGGCTCCTGAGTGGCTTACGCCGCCCTGGTTAGTAGGGGCAGAAGCGCAGGAGGACTGGGTACTTGAAGTTTGCAAAGCCACAATGACCAAAGGTCTTGGTGCAGGCATTGGCTGCAGGCTGATGTCGGCAGGGCCAACGTCGGTGTGATGGACTTGGACCGACACTGTCCTAGCTGGGAGACTCGGAGCTGGGGTGGATTGAGCTGCAGGTGCCCCTGCAGCCTCCTCACCCTGGCTACTTGGGGCAGCAGATGACATTGCTGCCCCAGATCCACGTGGCCTAGTGACAGCAACCTTCACCGCCACACACGGCTTAGACTTGGTGACCTGGAAGTCAGCCTGGGAGTCATTCTGTGCCGGTTCAGTTGACAATATGGGCCGGTGTAACAAGGGCTGAGCTGCGATGGTGTCTGCTACATTTGCCCCAACCATTGGGGGTGGGGCGTAGGTGGCCCCGATTGGTCCTCCACACACTGGCCTCTTGGGCCACCCTGCACATCCTGGCCACGTCCCCTACCGCGCCCACCTCTTTGAGCTCGGCCACCTTTGCCTCCCTTACTGCTTGTTCATCTCCCAACCATGGCACTGATGTTGTGCGTATGGAGTTACAGTTAACAATTGTCCTGGGCAATTGGGGCGAAAGGGGTAAGGTACTAGATGGAATTCGTACCCTAGTACTCAAGCAAGGCTGTCTGTGACCCCTGGGGGAAGATGACGGGTCACGCAAAGCACAGGCACCCTAAAACAAAAATAAATGTGCACGCAAACCCTGGTAGACCACATGCGTGGAAAAATGAACCCGCACTATGCTGTGACACCCAGAAACACAAAAACAAGCGTACGCCTGATACACGCAGCCTACAATGACCTCTGAAGGGGTACGCGACACACGGGGCAACCACAGTTGGACAATATGTGTGCGACTCACCGTTTGCCTGGAAAAAGAACGTGAAAAAGATGCGCGTGTGCGCGTTGGCAACACCCCCGCCAAAAGAAGAAATGAACGCTGTCTGAGGAAACAGGGAGTACGAACTGTAACCGTTGTGAAGTTATCGTGTGTGAACCGACAAGAAGTACAAGAATCACCCGCTCGCTCTCCACAAAAAGCAAATACAAGAAAATGGCATCATACGCGTACCTTTTAAGCCAGCCCACAAGTGCAACGTCACTTACGCGCGTACTCGCTAAGGCCTTTCCTCCAATGGCACGCTGACGTGCATTTTTCTCACGTGCTGATTCACTATGCACCCGTGTTGTGGGAAATGCCCTCGCGTGTAAAGTCACAGACGCGCTTACGCGCTAAAGGCCTTTCCTCGAATTACACGCTGACGTGCACTTTTTTCACACGCCAAATCACTCCATATCAAGCTGGCGACGCGAAAGCACACGGAAGACCACGCTCCTGCCCAAAAGGCCATTTTCCTGCCCCCAAGAGCCCCGAGCACGCTCCCACCTGCCATCTGCTGCTGCCTGCCTGCTGCCCATGTGCCCTGCTATTTGGTGCCTGCACATCAGCCATCTGCAGGGGTCCAGTTGCTGTGTCCACCCCTGCTGGAACAGAAGACTCCCGACTGGGATACCATCGCTCCACAGCCCAGCCCCAGGACCCAGTTGCCCACCCACACCTGCCTCGGGGATCACCATGTCGGGGCAAACACCAACCGAGACCACTGGTGACCTTCAGCCAGAGAGGCAGAAGGCCACCAGCTTCAGTGAGAAGAAAGTTGGTTTCCTGGTGGACCATGTCCTGGGGCATTATGATGCCCTCTTCACACCATTGTGCGCAGACAAGGAAGGGCGAGAGAGGATCTGGGAGGATATTGTGGTTGCCATCAACGCGGAGGGGGTGGCAACCCGTGACATCAAGCACGTCCTCAGGTCCAGGACCCTCAACAAGGCCCGGCGCCTCGTGAAGGCAGAGAATGCAGAGGGGTGCCAGGTCCACCTGAGCAACATCCAGATGAGGGTCCTGGAACACATAAGCCCAGCGCTCCACGCCCAGATCCTTCGGAGGAAGACCCGTCTGGAGTCGAGCGGTAAGTGGCCATGCATTGCTGTGTGAAACAGGGCATGTTGCAGTGTGCTTCTAGTCAGCTACTTGCCTGTATGTGTAACATAGGCCATGTATGGATGTGTGTGCGCCGGGACATCATGGTAATGCATGTGAGACCAGTAATGCGTGAACCACATGGATGGTTCATGTGTTCCAATGAGACATGTGGAGCTGCATGTGGAATGCACACATGAATGCATGCCAGTCCCTGTTCTTGGACATGGGTGGGGGGTGAGAGATGGGTGCTGCTCTCATGTACATGTATGTTGTGCATGTCTGTGTGTCTGAGAAGCGTGTGTGTGACTTTGAAACGCCATGGATGCATGACACATGTCCGTGATGATGTGTAGATTCACTCATGCAGTCTGGTCACTATTGTATCCACTGTGTCTGTGGTGTAGGAGCCATGATGCATGACCCTCCGTTGATGTGTGTGCATGGGATCAGTATGAGCCATGATGCATGTGAGTTTTAAGACAATATTTATGTTAATAGAGGCCCTTGTACATGGATGCTGATTGCATGCGCCGTGCCTGTTTCTGCATGTGTGTTGCCTGCATTGACCCATGTGTTGTGGAGGGACAGGATGGAAGTGACGTTTGACAGTGCCACTCAATGGCGGAAGACGGTGGATAGACATCCAGGTTGGTGGTCTCCACAGGGGAGGAGGAGCCCGCTACTGAGCCGCACATGGGGCCTGGTGGGGGTAGTACCACTAGTGCAAGTGGTGCAGTCCAGGGTCAGGAAGCAGCACAGGTCACACGGAGGGGCCTGTGCATGTCGCTGGAACTGATCCTGTGACTGCACCACCATGCACCAGCAGGGATGCCCCGTCCCAGGCCTGTCCGCAGGTAGGGGGGAGGCCCACGTCATCTGGCTCTCCACTACCTGCGGACGAAGAGTCCCATGACCGTATGGGCTCCGTCCTGATTGGTGTCGCATTGCGCACGTGTGTCATTCGTGATGACGTGCATGCTTCCTGGGGGGACCACGCACGCCATCACGAAGAGCTACGTGGCAACGTGGCACAGTTGGGAGGGGTCATGGTCGGTGGGTTCCTACATGTGTCGCGCACTCTGGCAGACCTCTCCTCCTCTCTGGAGACTATGTGCCAGTCGTTCTCCCTGCCGTATTCCGGCCCAGATTCCACCAGGACCCCCTGTGGACCTGGTTGACCAACACAGCCAGCTTGGTGGAGATCCCATCCCTGCCACAGTCGGGAGTCGGCGGTCCAGCAGGGGTGGACACCCCAACAACTGGAGACCAGCAGATGGAGGATGTGCAGGCATCATCGGACAGGGCACATGGACAGCAGCAGCAGTCTCTAGGTGGGAGCGATGATGGCTCGGGGCCATCAACATCAGAGGGGCAGGCATCGGCCAGAGGGCAGGAGGACCCTGGAATGGGAATGTCTTCCGTGTGGCTGCAGTTGGGCCAGCGGATAGATGAGGAGCGGCAGTGGGCGGAAGAGGCGAGGCTCACCATGGTCAGTGCAGTGTTCTCCATGCGTCGGGCGTTGAGGCGGGCTGAGTGCCTCGAGGAAACTGGGAGGGGGTTGGAACAATGCATGAGTGCATCCCTGCAAGACCTCAGGGCCAGGACAGAGTCCCGCCTCCAGGAGATAGACATGGAGTTCGATGATGCCCTGGCCCACAACATCACAGAGTGAGCCGCAGGACTTGCCCGCTGCCATTGTATATAGTTAGTTAGTGATAGGTTTCCTTTCTTTTTTATTTTATTTTGGGACGCTTGGACAATGCCCCACGATTTTGTATATAGTTGTAAATTAGGTAGGGTTTTGTGTATAGGTTTCATTTCATTTGTTGGGCTCATGGACCCTTGTTGCAATATTTGTACATAGTTGGACAGTGGATTTTTTTTCTTACATCATTTACCCTCACCATGGATCAATGGATTTTTGGATTTTGGTTTCCTTTGGATTTACTTTGGTGGACAAGGATTTTTGACAAACTTTATTTTGGATTCATTTGGATTGTGTCATCATTATTTTTTATGTTTTGAACATGCCTTTTGTTCTTGTTTATGATTATTTAGATGCTTTGAATCATTTTTATTATTTTTGTGCACAATACATTTTGATTTCTTACTTCCATGTGTGGTATTTGCTCTTTGGTTTACTGCATGTCACAATGTGGGTTTACAGAATCACTCACACCCAGTGTGTGTGTGAAACGGACATGTGCTGATGTGCATATTTGACTTTTGGTTAGTGACAAGTAATAGGCCTTTCAGTGTGGGGTGGATGGGAAACTTGATTTTGTCTTAAGACTGGGGTGGCGTGCAGTGGGATTTTGGTGGACATGAGGCCCATGAATGTGCATTTTTATGACATGTAGGGTGGGGACCTGAGTCGGGGCCTGCTGGCAGGTGCCCATCAATGCTGGGGTTGGTGGAGGTGCTGGGGGACATGAGTCGGGGCCTGCTGGCAGATGCCCATCAATGCTGGGTGGATGGGGGTGCTGGGGGACATGAGTGGGGGCATGCTGACAGGTGCCCGTCAATTCTGGGGGGGTGGTGTGCTGGGGGACATGAGTCAGGGCCTGCTGGCAGGTGCCCGTCAATGTTGGGTGGATGGAGGTGCTGGGGGACATGAGTCGGGGCCTGCTGGCAGGTGCCGTCAATGCTGGGGGGGTAGAGGTCCTGGGGGACATGAGTCGGGGCCTGCTGGCAGGTGCCCATTAATGCTGGGGGGGTGGGGGTGCTGGGGGACATGTGTCGGGGCCTGCTGGCAGGTGCCCGTCAATGCTGGGTGGATGGGGGTGCTGGGGGACATGAGTCGGGGCCTGCTGGCAGGTGCCCGTCAATGCTGGGTGGATGGGGGTGCTGGGGGACATGAGTCGGGGCCTGCTGGCAGGTGCCCGTCAATGCTGGGTGGATGGGGTGCTGGGGGACATGAGTCGGGGCATGCTGGCAGGTGCCCATCAATGCTGGGGATGTGGGGGTGCTGGGGGACATGATTCGGGGCCTGCTAGCAGGTGCCCGTCAATACTGGGGGTGTGGGGTGGTGGGGGACATGAGTCGGGGCCTGCTGGCAGGTGCCCGTCAATGCTGGGTGGATGGGGGTGCTGAGGGACATGAGTCGGGGCCTGCTGGCAGGTGCCCGTCAATGCTGGGTGGATGGGGGTGCTGAGGGACATGAGTCGGGGCATGCTGGCAGGTGCCCATCAATGCTGGGGGTGTGGGGGTGCTGGGGGACATGAGTCAGGGCCTGCTAGCAGGTGCCTGTCAATGCTTAGGGTGTGGGGTGGTGGGGGACATGAGTCGGGGCCTGCTGGCAGGTGCGCGTCAATGCTGGGTGGATGGTGGTGCTGGGGGACATGAGTCGGGGCCTGCTGGCAGGGGCCCGTCAATGCTGGGTGGATGAGGGTGCTGGGGGACATGAGTGGGGGCATGCTGGCAGGTGCCCGTCAATGCTGGGGGGTGGGAGTGCTGGGGGACAAGAGTCGGAGGCCTGCTGGCAGGTGCCTGTCAATTCTGGGGGGGTGGGGTGCTGGGGGACATGAGTCAGGGCCTGCTGGCAGGTGCCCGTCAATATTGGGTGGATGGAGGTGCTGGGGGACATGAGTCGGGGCCTGCTGGCAGGTGCCGTCAATGCTGGGGGGGTAGGGGTGCTGGGGGACATGAGTCGGGGCCTGCTGGCAGGTGCTCATCAATGCTGGGGGGGTGGGGGTGCTGGGGGAAATGAGTCGGGGCCTGCTGGCAGGTGCCCGTCAATGCTGGGTGGATGGGGGTGCTAGTGGACATGAGTCGGGGCCTGCTGGCAGGTGCCCGTCAATGCTGGGTGGATGGGGGTGCTGGGGGACATGAGTCAGGGCCTGCTGGCAGGTGCCCCGTCAATGCTGGGTGGATGGGGTGCTGGGGGACATGAGTCGGGGCATGCTGGCAGGTGCCCATCAATGCTGGGGGTGTGGGGGTGCTGGGGGACATGAGTCGGGGCCTGCCAGCAGGTGCCCGTCAATGCTGGGGGTGTGGGGTGGTGGGGGACATGAGTCGGGGCCTGCTGGCAGGTGCCCGTCAATGCTGGGTGGATGGGGGTGCTGGGGGACATGAGTCGGGGCATGCTGGCAGGTGCCCGTCAATGCTGGGGGTGTGGGGGTGCTGGGGGACATGAGTCGGGGCCTGCAAGCAGGTGCCCGTCAATGCTGGGGGTGTGGGGTGGTGGGGGACATGAGTCGGGGCCTGCTGGCAGGTGCCCGTCAATGCTGGGTGGATTGAGGTGCTGGGGGACATGAGTCAGGGCCTGCTGGCAGGTGCCCGTCAATGCTGGGGGGGTGCTGGAGGACATGAGCTGGGGCCTGCTGGCAGGTGCCCATCAATGCTGGGGGGGTGGGGGTGCTGGGGTACATGATTCGGGGCCTGCTGGCAGGTGCCCGTCAATGCTGGGTGGTAGAGGGTGCTGGGGGACATGAGTCGGGGCCTGCTGGCAGGTGTCTGTCAATGCTGGGTGGATGGGGGTGCTGGGGGACATGAGTCGGGACCTGCTGGCATGTGCCCGTCAATGCTGGGGAGGGTGGGGATGCTGGGGGACATGAGTCGGGGCCTGCTGGCAGGTGCCCATCATTGCTGGGTGGATGGGGGTACTGGGGACATGTGTCAGTGCTCACTTGTGCGTGGTGACATGTGGGCTGGCTGGGGAGCTTCGCCAGGGTGGATAGGCTGCCTGTGGGGCATGGCCAGGGGTGCAGTGTGTTCCCCTGTGTTGTGGTCTGCCTGCAGGCCCTGGGGAGGGGGGAGAGGGCACACCTGGGAGGACACACACTGCCAATTTGTTGGGGCACCCCCGTAATACACGTACCCCGCTCGCACAAGGCCAATCGCGTGTGAAACTTCCTGCGCACCCCCGAAATACATGTACCCCACTTGCACAAGGCCAATCGCGTGTAAGACTTCCCATGCACCAATGAAATACACGTACCCCGCTCGCACAGGGCCTATCGCGTGTAAAACTTCCCGCTCACCCCCGAAATACACGTACCCCGCTTGCACAAGGCCAATCGTGTGTAAAACCTCCTGCGCACCCCCGAAATACACATACCCCACTCGCACAAGGCCAATCGCATGTGAAGCTTCCCATGCACCCCCAAAATACACATACCCCGCTCACACAAGGCCAATCGCGTGTAAGACTTCCCGCACACCCCCGAAATACACGTACCCCGCTCGCACAGGGCCTATCGTGTTTAAGACTTCCCGTGCACTCCCGAAATACACGTACCCCGCTCGCACAAGGCCAATCGCGTGTTTTCACAAGGCCAATCGCATGTGAAACTTCCCACGCACCCCGAAATACATGTACCCCACTCGCACAAGGCCAATCACGTGTAAGACTTCCCGCGAACCCCCGAAATACACGTACCCCGCTCGCACAGGGCCTATCGCGTGTAAGACTTCCCGTGCACCCCCGAAATACATGTACCCCGCTCGCACAAGGCCAATCGCGTGTAAAACTTCCCCTGTGCACCCCCAAAATACACATACCCCTCTCGCACAGGGCCTATCACATGTGATTCTCCTCACGCAGAGGGGTACATGTATTCGGAGGGGTGCACGGGGAGTTTTAAGGACGTTTTCGTGGTTGGGGGCTGTATTCTGGTCCACTGGACTGTGCGCCATGTACGGGATTTGTGCGCTGTTCATGGCGCACGGGAAGGGGTTGGGGCGTAACTGGCGCTGCTGCAGGGTCTCTGCGCCACTGCTGGTTATGGATGTTAAAATCCATGAATACGCTGTGCGCGGAAATGGATTTTGGCGCATGGGGCTGGCGCAGACTGCCGCACGCGCACACTGTGCGCCAGCTGCGTGCGCCTCTTGTGCGCTGAATTTTATGAATTACCCCCAAAGTGTGTGATTTTTACGTTTTGCTATTAGAACTTGCCTTTTGTGGGACCTTGGTGTCAATTAAACGCACATGTGATGCACAACAAGGTCTTCTTGATGAAACGTGTGTGTCAGCCATTTTGGAAAAGTGATTAAAACTGTTTTAGTTTGGGAGTTCTTAAATGTTGCTTTAAGATCTTTTTTTGTTCTCCCCAAACTACTTTTTTTATTAACACTTCTCTGCTGTATTATATTACTTTGCTTTTGTTATTAATGCTGCTTGGTACACACATTTTGTGTGTGATTTTTACTTTTTGCTATTAGAACTTGCCTTTAATTTGTCTCTGGCTTTGACTATTAAAATAATGTTAAACTATGTTAATAAGCTCTGATACTGGTCATCACCAGAATGGCCTTACAACACTGAGGCTTGTCAGGCCCAGGGAAAACCAGACCATGGACTGTGGGTGGAAGGAAGCGGACATGGAGACGAGGATAGGTGGAGTGGGTCTAGGATAGAAACACATTTACAGAAAAATGGAAAGGCACACGCGGGTTGCTGTAATCAGAGGGATTATGAGTGTGGTAGGAAGGGTACCTATGTAAGCATTAGTCATCCCTCAAGCAACATGCTGATCATTAAACGTGAACATGACCCACCCTTGATGCTTAGCATTTCCGTGAAGGAAATTACTAGTAGAAGTGAGCTGGTACTAGAATTAGTCAGGGCATGAATTTATGATAGACTCAAGGTGTGCTCAACTGATCCTTGGAAGTGTGTATTACTCATTGCCAAATAAAGCTGTTTTGAAGAACTCCCTGATCACCAAAGGGATAATCTGAGAGTACCAAGCTATGTATCAGAGAGGCCACAACCAAGAGTTGCCTGTGTGCAGATGAATACTGGTAACTGAAAGAGTAGGAGGCAGGGGGGAGAAGGGAAATGCAAGATCCTCCAGGAGCCATACCCGACTTGGCACTTTGTGAAGGAAGAGACTAAATGATCCCTGTTAGGTGCTATATGTAAGTGATAGAAGTAATGTGGGTACGTTTTCCTATACTGGTTACATGTGTCCCTTTATATAAAGAGAAAACATCCCACAAGCCACTCTCCATCGTATGTGTGTACGTCAATAATCGTAATATTGTGCAGAATCTACAGTGGACATCCCATACCCGCTGTCCCTCTGGGAAAGCTAAAGAAAACATAAGCATAGTAAAATAATATATAGCATTTTAACTACATAGAGTGCACCACGTGGGCTTCAAAGCAATATATCAATGCATAGGTCAAAACTGTGGGACTGTGCGAGGTTGTGAGAAATATGTGCATAACTGCCCCTAAATCATAAAATACACCTTAAATGAGGACAAACATGTAAGTTACTTGCGTAGATTATAGTGAAAATCCTCACTGTACCAGAAAGTAGTTAATTGTTGTTAAAAAATATTTATTAGAATACAGGTATGTTGATTGCTTCAAATGCCTCCACTGTGAAAGCCTCTATGTGGGTCTAGGTTTCCCCAGACGTATTGGAACCCTCACTGCACAGATAGGCCATTAAGATTTTCCAAAGCAAAGGCACGATCTGTATGTTTACATCTCATTAAAAATACAGCGTGTAGATGTCATGTTGAGAAACCATCCTGCTAAATCTGGTACTGCACACTTTTGTCGCATGACATTACATTTTTTCAACAAGTGTTTTACCACAAACTTACAGATGGTATGTTGGCGTAAGGTATATAGTAAGGGGGTTGATGAGGATTGCAAGAGGGGGCAAGAAGTCTCCCGAGCAGTTTTGTGGTAAAAACAGGGCCATCGGGCCAAAAAAAAAATCTGCGAACGTTCATAGAACCCTAATTCTACTGATATAGCCCAGTAAAGTGAGGCCTTTGGGACTATTGGCCACTGTCCTCGAGGCTACTGAGAAACCCTTTCTTCATAGAATTTGGGCTATTCTGTCTATTTGTATTTTATTATATTTTATATAGCGCCTTTCACCAAAACGCTTTACAGAGAACAATTAACTGTACATTAAAATCAGCAATGAAAGTCAGTGTTCGGAATCAACTAGTAACAATCAAGCAGACGACTGAAGTAAATGAGTATTTAAAGAAGAGCGGAACAGGAAATAAGAGGTAATAGATCGGAGAGAGAGAGAGGATGAAGATTCCAGTGAAGAGGAGCAAGAAGTTGGAAAGACCGAAAATAGGATTGTGCACAAGGGGCACGAGGAACATTAAGTCAAAAGAGACCCGCAGAGCAGAGAGAACGTGAAGGGGAATAGAATGAGAGGAGAGATGCAAGATAGCTAGGTGCAAGACCATAGAGCGTTTTGAAGACTAGACAAAGGAAATTGTACTTGAGATGGAGTAAAAAGAAAGCCATCCAAGTGAGGCAAGAAACAAGGAAATTGAGTCCTGATAGGAGACAATGGGCCTCATTATGAGTTTGGCAGTAGCCGTGCCCTTAATAAGGCACGGCCACCGCCAAACTCGCTACCGGCACCCGCGAATGGGCCATTACCGGCCCATTACGAGTTCAATGGGCTGGGAATTGTCCAATCGCGGGTGCCGGTATGGCCGGGCTCCTGATCCCCATTCTGCCCGATAGGGCAGAATGGGGGTGGGGAGCATGGTTGTACCGGCACCATTTATAACAGTGCTGGTGCTATCACAAGTTCTGCTTGCCGGTGCCGCTCTGCATGCCTGATCTGACCGGTCATGCAGAGTGGCACCCGCAAGCAGAACTCGTAATGTGGCAGTATGGTAACAACAGCGCCGGTAGCACTACCGCCGCCATTGTTGCCTTACCACCACATTCGTAATGATGCTCAATGTGTCTAGCACTTAGATGCATGTTTTACTCACAGAATTCGCTCTCACTTATCTTTCAGATCATTTTTCACTCAGATTCCCTTGAGTTTTTGGCCTCTGTCTTGCAGAACACAGAAACGACTTTAACAGAGGCTCTCATAAAAGTTTTGCTATGTTGTGATTTTGCTTCCAAAGTCCCTTGGAAGTAATATGTGAACAATAATATAAATGTTTTGAGGAGATCCTGTTGGGCTTATAACCATGACCAGAGCACTACAGACACAATGACAATTTGAAAAGGGACATGATCTTACCTTTTTTTTAATAATAGAGCCTAGAAAGTAGACTTTACTGCCCAGTACAGATAATGATAAGAAGGAACAGGAAACCAAATAAATAGGAACTCAGAAAAACATGTGCATTTCCAGAGCCTTTTTGAAAAGTTAGGTGGGATTCAATCTGATGAATAATCAATGGTAGAAAGTTCCAAAGACCTTTGGGTGTAGGCTGCAAATCAACAGTGGAGACAGGAGTGTGGTACCCTTGGTGCCTCTCCGAGTAGTGGGAGTTCCTTTTGAGAGGGTGGGCATCAACATTGTTGGTCCCCTTGACCCTCCCACATCTTCAGGAAACAGGTTTATCCTGGTTGTAGTAGACCATGCTACTAGATATGCTGAAGCAATACCTATGAGAACTGTTACAGCTCAGGCTGTGGCTAAGGCTCTACTTGGTATTTTTACCAGAGTAGGGTTTCCTAAGGAAGTGATATCCGACAGGGGATCCAATTTTGTGTCCCACTACATGCAAGCCATGTGGAAAAACTGTGATGTCACTTACAAGTTCTCTACAGCCTACCATCCACAGACGAATGGACTGGTAGAGGGGTTTAATCGTACTATGAAAAGCATGATAGGTGCTTTAGAAGAACCCCTTAAGAGAAAGTGGGACCTTCTACTGCCATGCCTTCTCTTTGCTTATAGAGAAGTCCCTCAGGAGGGAGTTGAATACAGTCCCTTTGAACTGCTTAATGGCCATCCAGTCAGAGGTCCTTTGGCCCTGATTAAGGAGGGGTTGGAGAGTGCTCCTTCCTCCAAGTTAGTCAGAGTGACTGACTATGTGATAGTTCTCTGAATGTTAATGTCACACAAGATGGCAGAAGCCAGTGATAACTTAAAAGCAGGTCAGGCTCTGGTCAAACATTGGCATGACCAGTAGGCCAGCATCTTTGAGTTTACTCAAGACCAGCTTGTACTAGTTATGGTGCCATCAAGGCAGAGGGCCTTGCAGGACAAATGGATAGGACCATTCAAGGTTGTGGGCAAACTTGGAGAGGTGAACTATCTGGTGGAATTAGGCAGACCTAAGGAGGCTCCCAGATTCTTTCACACCAACCGTTTGAAGGCATATGTCTCAAGACCAGAAGTGGGAGCTTTGCTTCTAGTTTCAGCTCAAGAGGAGGAGGAGAGTGTACCTCTACCTGACCTACTCAGAGGCCAACCTTTGGATGAGAAAATAGAAAGAGTCAATCTCTCTTCTAATCTGACATCTGAACAACAGGAAGAGTGCAAGTTTCTGTTAAATCAGTTTGCCTCCCTGTTTTCACTTTCACCAGGCTTGACCCCTTGGGGCCAGAATGATATTCTCACTGGTGACTGTCTACCTGTGAACAGCAACGGTTACAGAATGTCAGAACATGTAAGAACTCGCATAAAGGAAGAGGTTGACACGATGCTTGATCTTGGGGTTATAGAGCCATCTACCAGTCCATGGTCTAGTCCAGTTGTTCCAGTACCAAAGTTAGGGTCCAAGGAGTTGAGATTCTGTGTGGACTATAGAACTCTAAATGCAGTCACTAAGACTAATGCACATCCTTTACCAAGGACAGATGAACTGGTGGATACACTTGGTGAAGCCAAGAACCTCAGTACATTTGATATGTCATAAGGCTATTGGCAAATAGCCCCGACAGACCATGCCAAGGAGAAAACTGCATTTTCAACCCCAGCAGGCCTTTTCTAGTTTAAGGTTATGCATTTGGATTAAAGAATGCACCTGCTACATTCCAAAGGATGGTCAATCGCGTTCTGAATGGGATTGAGGACTTCTGCGTGTCATACTTGGATGACATTGCAGTGATCAGCCCTACTTGGAAAGAACATGTTGATCACTTAGGATATGTTTTGTAGGCTCTTAAGCAGGCCCATCTGACCATAAAGGCAAGCAAATGTCAAATTGGTCAGAGCAAAGTGGTCTACTTTGGTCATGAGGTAGGAGGAGGTGAAATAAGGCCATTGCCAAGCAAAGTACAAGCTGTGCAAAACTGGGCCACCCCTACTACTCAAACCCAGGTGAGAGCCTTCCTAGGTCTCACTGGGTACTACAGGAATATCATTGAGAACTATGGGACCATAACTTCTCCTTTGAATGTAGTCTCCTCTCCAAAATTCCCTAAAAAGGTTAGATGGAATGAGGAGTGCACTCAAGCCTTTGAAAGCCTGAAGAAAGCCCTTTGTCAAGCTCCAGTCCTAAGAGCTCCTGATTATCACCAACCCTTCATTGTGCAGACAGATGCATCCAATACAGGTATAGGTGCAGTCCATAGTCAACTGGATGAAAAGGGTAGGGAGCACCCCATTTGCTTCATCAGCAGGAAGCTGACGGAACCAGAAACAGGATGGGCAACCATAGAGCATGAAAGTTTTGCCATTGTGTGGTTTTTGAAGAAGTTTAGACCATACTTGTATGGATCGACTTGTGTTATTCAGGCAGACCACCAACCCTTGAGATGGTTAATGCAAATGAAAGGGGAAAACCCAAAACTACTTAGATGGTCAATGTGCCTGGAAGGGTTTGATTTCACCATTGAGCACAGGTCAGGATGTCACCACCAAAATGCTGATGGTCTCTCTAGGATGTTTTTAACCGACTAGAGAGAAGAGATTCATCCAGAATTGGATTAAATCCTCCTGTCCCTTAGTCTGGCGGGGGGCGGGGGGCGAGTGTTAGGGAGAATTCCCCAGAATGGCTAAATTCCCTTACCTACTGAGTCACCTGGTAAGAGTGTGAGCCTTCTTTTCCCACTCGTACATGTGTTTTGCTGTGTGTTTTACATTTTTTGTTCATAGGCTATGGAGCCTCACCTACTCCCTAGGCATCATCTTTTTATTGTGTCTCACACAGTACCTTTAGTGCAGTGACACAGGGTTGTCTTTTTCCGACTTACCACTTTGAACTCCATTTTCTGGGACTGACTACTGTCTCCCAGAACATGTAAAGTTGCCATTGACTTTATTAGTCTTTTTTAAATTCACAGACCCAGTGCAAACTATCTTCCATAGAGTATTGGAAAGGGCTAATAGCTATCCCTTTTTGTCTGTTTCTCATGGAACATTATTTCGTTCCCCTTTCTTTAAGATTTGGCAGCTGGCAGTGGTATCGACCCTATTTTTCCTACCGCGGTTTATTTAAATAGCCTTTTGGTTCCGGCTGGGTTTATTCGCCATTTCTTTTTGTAAAGGTCTTTCTCGTGTTTTACTCTGCGTGCCAAACCAGGTTTGGTTCCTTTGTTCGCCATCCTTTGGCGGGCTTTTGCACAGAAGCCCTCCTTAGGCTCCTGAATGACTGAGGGGGGCAGGATGTGAGGGATGGGTTTGAGACTCCCTGCACAGGGTCTCCTTAGAGACCCAGGTCACACTCTGTATGATTGGCTGTGGTCACTGTCCCACCAGGACAGCCACCCTGCTGTGTGATTGACAGCCAGGCTGTGTGAATGGGGGAAAACTGCATAAAAAGCAGGTCTCTGGTACTAGGAAGGCAGAGTCGCCACTGGATCGAGAGAACCGAAGAGTAGCTGAAAGAAGAGGACCACTACCACGACTGAACCTCCCGGTGAAGCCCTGCTGCGGGTCCGAATCTCCAAGATCTGCAAGGAATCTTTTCCCTTTGTAAAAACAAGGAAATATCGAGGCTAAGTACCACAAAGGAAATACACCAAACACGGGCTATAAAGATTCACAGATCTTTAATACTGCGCAGTTACAAAGAAAACACAGATCTGATACAGATAGCTATCTGGCACTCGACACCCCGCAATGAGTACCACCCCATCAGAGTGAGGAGGGAGAGTGCTGGACATCTAAACATTCAGGTTTTTATACATTTCTAACAATATTGTCCATCCCCTCTGCATGTTAATAATCTGCGTTCTAGAGTTCGTGCCGAGTTCCCATATAGCTTATACAATAATATGCACACGGATTACATGAGTTTGTATTTCCATCAAGTTACAATGGCAATGTATATTCTTGGATTCAGCAGTAACATTTAGTACATATCCCAACACAATGTAGTTCTGCCAGTGTCCACGCTTGGTGTTTACATAACATTGTCATAAATGTGTATTCGTGGATGAGGCTTTTTAGCACAGACAATCCTAGGACAACAAGTCATACTCAGTACAAGGTCTCATTACCTAGTCTGAACAGTCGGCTCTTCGACATTCTAACCATTAACGAAACTCAAAGGCTGACAGGCTTGGTTGCAAGTTACAAACACAGTCCACCATTTTAGAACAGAGAATCATACGAACAGAAATCAAAATGGTGGGTGATTCTGAAATGGCGGCGAAGTCAATCTAGAATCGGAACTTTGCAACGCGGTTTTCTTCGCAGAGCGACTAGGCTTAGGCCAATATAAATCAAAAGAAGGCACGATATGATTTCCCGTTTAACACCTTGAGCTGGTGGGACCAACCAGCTCGCCAAACACCAAGCAAGGCCTCCCTCCCCTGGTCGAATGTGCTGTGCACAGCTGCAGTGAACCGGGTAGCCAGGAGGACTGGACCCTGTTTGAGTTTTAAGGAGCGCACTTTTCATTCATTGCTTTGCTCTGCTGCTGGTTTCTTCCCTGGGCAGTGCAGGACCTTCCAGTCTTCCTACTTCGTGTCAGTCCGACAGTCACTTCAGGAACCGTGAGCATGCAGGACCTGCCAGGAACTTCTGCCTCAGCTACAGCCTTCTTCTTCATTTAAGGTACTGTTCAAACCTGCTTGTTCATTCTGTCCTACCGCAGGGAAAGTGTTTGAAATCTTTCGCCAATCCGAGGGCTTGTCCTTCTCTACTCTTTTAAGTAACTTTTCTTCCGACCACGTGACTTTGAACTCTTGGCAAAGACTTAACCGCAAACTACTCTGAACTGTGTGATCCTCTGCAAATACTCTGAACCATTAACATTGGCCAGGCTATTGATTTGAATCCTCATTTAGCAAGCCTTTTCTAGATTGCCCTTCCTACCTACTTGTTGGTGCTGCTTAATTTTGTATAACCTTGTCTTTCCCTCCCTTTTAAATTGCTGGAGTGCCATTTTGAGCTTAACTTGTCCAGAATTCATCAGGTGTTGTGTAGTATATTAAGAGTGTGATTTTTCTGCTGCTTGACTTAGTGAATTGTTTTACAACTTATGTGTAAATAAATGTGTATTCTTTTACTTAGAAACCTTGAGTCAGTGTTTGTTTGAAACATAGTAATTTGTTGTCCCTTTGTGTAACTATTGATGCTGCTCACTTTACTCTTGAGATAAGTCTGGCTGTTCAGCCATCGCTACCACTTTACTGTGTAGTGCAGGCTTGTACCAAAGGTGAATTTGTACTTGCACTTGTAGTCTTAATTGTGTGTGGTGTTACCAAAGGGTACTGCATATGATTCAGCCTAACAGTGGATACACCACCAGAGTCCACACTAGTGAGCCAAGTGGCCCACTCAGCAACAATAACATGCCACTGCCAGCACTGCACCTGGTGGTGCCCTACATACATAGCTGCAAGTTCTGCACCCCTGGAAAATGCAACCACCACTCCACAGCTGGCCCCTGTGGTTATAACTGAGGAGGCAGATGCTGCCACCAGTGCCCTTCAATCAGTACCCACACCCACCCATCTGCCCCATGACACCCTCACATCACCTGGGCAAGATGACCAGACACATGTGTAGCATGGCCGGAAATCAGAGGTTGACACTGATGCCAGTAGACCTCATAACAGAATTTACAGGTGTTTCGGGCCCCTCTGCTTCAGCGCAAGCCCTCCCAATAGACCAGAGCCAAACGTGCAACAGTCTATCAATGCTATATGGAGAAGGTTGGATGCGATGAAGCAGCAGCAGATCAACCTGGAGACAATTAGAGATACCCATTTGCAGCATCTGCAAGCAATCTGTGGCTCTGCGCAGGGTGACTCACAGAGGATTACAAGGTCCTTGGACCAGGAGTGACAGCAATCGTCAGTGGCAACTACTGCCCTGACTCTTGTGGGGCAGAGGGTGAGTGAGCTGGCGGAGGGCATATCAGCATTTTTTGCATCAATGCAGGCAACATGCTCCTGACCCTCCAGCACATCTGGGGACCAGAGTCTGACCTGTCAGCATCAGTGGCCACGACTAAGCGATCATCAGATGGCAGGCCACGGCGCTGCTCCTGGAGAAATGTGGCCCACCCACAGCCAAAACAGCCTGGCAAAAGGCCAAGGAAATTATTGTTACCACATTACACCTTTTCTCTGGCCACAGGGGTGATGGGTGGCTATGGTTGCTATGTCCAGGTTGGTGAGTGGGTATGGGCATTCGGGATGAGCGAGGTGTGTGGAATATGGGTGTTGGATATGGATGTTTTTGACACTGCACTATTAAATACTTGTTCACTTGAAGCAATGCTAGGACAATACTTTTTTGTGAACATGATGTATACAAGACATGGCTATATATAAAGGTGAGCAGCAGGTGATTATCTATCTGTTCATAAATAATTATAAATTAATTATTGCCACACCAGATGACCATCCCTTCCCCCCTCCCATTCACTGGGGGTCATTACGAGTTTGGAGGTAGTCATGGCGCTATTAGCCCCATGACTGCCTCCAAACCCGGGTCCGGGTAGGCGGAATGACTTACCGGGACATTCCGACCTATGTGGACCCGGTAAATCCCCATGCCAAATACCATTCTCCATTCCCATTCGAGCCCCCACAGGGCTCAATGGGAACAGGGAAGGCGATAATAACGGGCCCGCAAATTGCAGGCCCGTTATTAGCTCCAAGGTCCCTTAACGGGTCCCGCTAAGAACGGCTGGTCAGACCAGCCGTTCCTGTTGGGACCCGGAATAGGGTGGTAAGGGTTTACCAGCACCGGCATCCTTAACGGTGCCGGTAAACCCTTACCGCCCAACTCATAATTACCCCCACTGTGTGGCAAGACGGCACCTGCAGATTTTGAGTTATCTTCTGGAGGAGGCATGTCCTCATGAGCGGGAGACTCTATGCAAAGCCTGGTCCTGACATGTGCCTCATTGTATTCCTTCCATTATGGCTTCATATACATGGCTACTAGATTACATGCCATTACTTTATAGTAGGACATAGCTAGACTGGCAGCAACAAAATCATACAATAAGACATTGTTGTTGTTATTGTTATTGTTATTTTGCATTTATATAGTGCCTTATATACCATTGGTATGGTCTGAAGGCGCTGGTAGGTTGAAAGCCCTTGGGAACCGAAGTTCAGATCAGTAGAGAGAGTAGAGAGAGTCCAAAGGTGCGTGTGAGCACCGGGTATGTGTGCAGCTCATGCAGTATCCGTGTAATAGCTGCTTCTTAGCGGTAGGTGTGGTGGTTGAGAGATCAGGAGTATGTGTTCATTCTGGCAGGATTTATCCAGACCGGGTGTGGCTGCGTTAGGCCTGAGGAGAACGCATGGCTGGGGGTTGTGTAACCAGCAGTGTTTACTTAGAATGATGTGGAGTGAGCGGCGGATGTTGGTATGAGAACATTTATACCGAATGGTGTCATAGTATCTCTGTGTTCTAGTTGAGTGGTGATGTAAAGGAGAGAGTAAGCGTGGTGGTGAGATATGATGGGTTATATGATCTTTCAAACGTTCTCTGCATTCAAACCATACTACATACGTCACGTGATTCTATGCGCTCCAGTTCGTTCCGTGCACTCATATCCACTCTATGCATTCATGCATTCCTGCTCGCCCCGCGCGCTCGAGTGTGCTCCGCGCGCTCCAGTCTGCCATGCGTAGTCCAGTCAGCACTACTCATGCACTCTTGTCTTCACCATGCATGCACTCTTGTCTGCCTCACGCATGCACTCCTGCCTGCCCCATGTATGCACTCCTGTCTGCTCCATGCTCTACGCATTCGGCAGCTCTACGTATTCATCGATTCTATGCACTCATCAGTATTGGATGCAATCTGTGTTTGTTCGTTCTACGTACTCGTCCGCTCTACGCAACACGTCTGTTCAATCTGGGCACTCGTTCGTTCCAGGCACGCGTTTGCTCCAGGCATTCATCCGCTTTATGCCCTCACATGTACTATGCATTCACCTGTTTTACGCTCTCACCCCCTCTACACACTCACCCCCTCTACGCACTCACCCCCTCTACACACTCACCCCCTCTACGCACTCACCCCCTCTATGCACTCACCCCCTCTACGCACTCATCTGCTCCCCGCACTCATCATCTTTAAGCACTCGCGCTTTTCACGCATTCAGCAGCAATATCCTGTTCAATATATTCATCTCTTCACTCATCTGTTCTATACTTTCCTCTGCTCCATCCTCTCATCCACTCATCCACTCATCCACTCATCCACTCGTCCACTCGTCCACTCATCCACTCGTCCACTCATCCACTCATCCACTCATCCACTCGCCCACTCCATCTGCTCAACCTCTCTGTACACTTTATCCACTCATCCGCTCTATCCACTCATCAGCTCTGTCCACTCATCCGCTCTATCCACTCATCTGCTCATCCACTCATCAGCTCATCCGTTCTATCCACTCCTCCGTTCTATCCACTCATCCGCTCTATACACTCATCCGCTCAATCCACTCATCCGCTCAATCCACTCATCTGCTCTATCCACTCATCCGCTCTATCCACTCATCGTTCTATACACTCATCCGCTCTATACACTCATCCGTTCTATGCACTAATCCGTTCTATACAGTCATCCGTTCTATACACTCATCCGCTCTGTACATTCGCCAGGTCTGTACATTCATCTGCTCCAGGGATCTACACACTCTCCGCACTTCCATATTCATCCATTATCCACCCTCATGTGCTCTACATACTCATCCGTTCCACATACTCATCTGTTCTACACATTTATCCAGTTTCCGCTCATCCGTTCTGGACATTTATCTGTTTTACGTACTCTTGCGTTCTACTCGCTTCTCTGTATTTGTGCACTCATCCGCGCTACGCGCTTGTCCGTTCTACACATCCAGCCGCTCTACACACTCATCCAGTCAGCATGTTCATCCATTCCATACACTCATCCAATCTACAAATTCATTTGATTTCCACACTCATTCGAACTATATAGGTATCTGTTCTTCCATTCATGCATTCTCCACTCAGCGAATTAATTTGTTCCACCTGTTTCATCCATTCCAACTAATACTTCCACTCAGCGCATTCATTTGTTCCACCTGTTTCATCCATTCTTTCTAATTCATCCACCCCATTTACTTTGTTCAGTCCGCATGCATTCTGTCGATTTCAGGAGTTTAAATCTCTTTACTGTTTCCGTATGATTTAATCTTATTAGCGATTTCGCTGCTTTGATATACTTTATTTGTTTAATTCTGTTTGTCCTTCTAGTTTAGATTAGGGGTTATTAGCTGTCAGTTTCTCGCATCAGGTGGTTTGATGGATTGGTGTCATTGAGTTGCTGTTGGTCTGTTTGGGATAGTTTGGTACGGGTTGGTTTTAGGGGAAGAGCCAGGTTTTCAGCAGTTTGCGGAAAGACGTTAGATCCTCAGTTAGGCGGATGTGAGGAGGGGGTGAATTCCATAGCGTGGGGGCCAAGGCTGAGAATGATGCTCCGCCTAACCTGCTTGAGTTTGTCTTCGGTATGACTAGGAGGCCGGCTGAGCTTGATCTTAAGGTGCGTGGGGGGTGGTAGGGTTTTAGCTTGTCTTGAAGATATTCAGGTCTGGTTTTCTGCAGTGCTCGATGGGAGATGCACAAGGTTTTGAAAGTCACCCTTCGGGCTACTGGAAGCCAGTGCAGCGTCTTAAGGGCTGGGGAGATGTGGTCTCTTGGGCCGAGTGCAAGTAGCAATTTGGCTGCAGCGTTTTGTGCCCTTTGGAGTTTATTCAGTTGGTACGCGTGGACTCCGAGGTATAGGGGGTTTGCGTGGTCCAGTCTTGATATAATGATTGATTGGACCGCAGAGAGTCTGTTGGGAAAGGAGAGATATGGAAAGATGCACCTAAGGGTTTTAAAGTGGTAGTGGCAGGACTTTGAGACATTGTTGACTTGGCACGAGAGTGTTAAGTCAGAGTCAAGGCTGCATCCAAGATTTTTCACTGAGTTGGAGGGGGTTGGTGAGTTGCCTATGGCGGATGGCCAGGGTAGTGGGTGCGGAAGAAGTTCGGAGTTGCCACATACCATGATTTCCGTTTTGGAGGGGTTTAACAAGAGGTGGCTTTGGGTCATCCAGAGTTCTATGTCAAGGAGGAAGGAGGCCAGGTCTGGTCAGGAGTTGGGTTTTGAGTTCAGGAGTTTTAGAATTAGTTGAGTGTCATTGGCATAATTGTAGCATATCAAACATGCTTTATCATAGATGCCCAGTAAAACATGCCATGCCACAGTAAACAATGGCTAGACTGCCTGCATGCAAAAGCCAGTATAAGCAGATAATAACACTTATAAAGCATGCTTTAACATAGATGCCCAGTAAACAATATCATGCCAGAGTAAGAAATGGCTAGACTGGCTGTACCAAAAAAACAGCCTAGCCACGTAATAACATTTATAATGCTTGCTTTATCATAGATGCCACATGAAAAACATCATGGCACAGTAAGAGATGGCTAGATGGGCTGCGCCAAAATGCAGACATGGATTAAAATTCTCATGATTCCTTTATCACAGATTCCCATTTATATTGCCATAGTAGCGCACTCTGCCGGACCCACCAAAATCAACTTCCCAGAACAAAATAAAACAAGTGCTGTGACAAATCAACTTCCGGGGCATGAATCAGCTCCACACGTCTAGTACTCCAGAAATGATCTGAACAGATTTGAAACACTAGTAAATTATAAACCTCCTTGTCCAATTATGGTAACGTGGATGGAGCGGCAGGCTTATCTGTGCAAGGTTGTGAATTGTTGGTTAGTTACAACACAGCGAACATACAGTTATTACTAAATGATAAAAGGGACTGTCCTGTCAAGGTTGTATAAAAATAACTACTTCATTATTATTACAACAGACAGTTATAGCACACTAGAAAATAAGACCCACCCTGTAAAGGACCACAGAGGACAGACAGTTTCATGAAGGAAAGGGATGCACTCTGGATACTGACAGGAGGGTAGTCGGTAAAGCATTCAGTCTTAAAAGTTCAAGGTAATTTGGTTTCAGCACCAAGGGAGCAAGGAGTCTTAAATGTCACTAGGAGTCCTCAGAGGAGGACCAGGGGGACAGAACCACAATGTACCTGGTGCTTGAGATGATCTTGATGCTCAACAGCATCAAGTTGGTTCCAGGATGCTTTGCAGCTCCTGCAACAGTATTCAAGATGGGAGACAGCTGTGGGTATCAGGCGACAGGCAGTTCGGCAAGCAATACTGGACAGACAGCTGCAGGCTGGCCTACACAGCGGTTCTGGTTCAAGAATCATTGTCTGTGTGCTGGATAGCGAATCTGAAAACACTGGTTGAGGCGTCTCAGATGGCTTTACTGACTGCAGCATGACACCAGTCAGTGGTGCAGCTGGTCGCAGTTTCAAGGGCTCAACTGACTCGTAAATGTCCTTAAAAGCTGAATGCTGGTTGATGCTTATTGTGACACTCCTCCTAGCTTCTTCACAGGACTCATGTCATCCTTTAAGGCGGATGGCCCAAAGCTGAGGAAAGTGTTTGCAGGCAATGGCTTCGTCTTTTGTTCAGAGACTCTCTGTCACTTCCCACCTAGGAAGCTTGCTGGCAGAACGTAGCAGGGCACGCTGTGTGCTGGCTGGGTATTGGTTCTGGAGCTGTTGGAGGGGTCCACTGAGTCCAGTATCTCCCTCTGTTCCCTGGGAGATGTTTAGGGGAGGGATCTTGCTTCCCTCTTGGATATGCCGACCTTCCTTAACTGGCCAAAGCTGTAAACCAGACAGTACCTTCTTTCAGGGTCCAAATGAGCCCTTCTTACTCCTTTTGAAGTCGTCGGATGGTCTGCTAAGTGAGGGGCTCAGCACTCTTTTAAAGCCAAATGGGCCACAGTGATTGGTGCAGGATATGCCTACCTTAAGGAACCAATCCTTTGTCCCCACCAACAATCTTCAGTTATGCGTGAGGTCATAACCAGAGTGCTTTGCAACAGAAAACGTAAGGGGCAACAACATGTATTACTAAGTTCCACCCATCCTCCTGTCTGTTGTGGATAAAAGAGTCTCTCTGGTTAATTGAGCTCTCTGTGACTCCTGACCAAAGAGCATGTCTCCCTTGAAGTTTGTGGCGAGAGCAGCCTTTCTGTCTCCATCAATTCACATATTTCTTCCCTCTGAAAGGGGGTCTCCCTGCAGAGGCTGTCTACTGTAAACAGTTGTCCCAGACAAGCCATTCACTACCCTTCCTACAGAAAGATGCGAGCTAGCTTTAAGTTGACACAATGCATATCAAAGAGGTTGGTGTTTGATGTCCCCTGTGTTCTGTGAACAGGCCCCTCCAAAGACCTGCTTCAATTAACTCTCATCAGTATGTGCTGCCCCCACACAGAACTACTATAGAACATGGTGGATCCATGGAGCCTTTGCTATTTTAATTAGGCTGGCCATGGCCGGAAGAGACTGTTGCCTCCCCCCTTCTTGAGATGCTTTGATGTACCGGTGGCTGTCACATTCCAGCTGAACATGACAGAGAGGACTGTGCCTGTAGACTGTGTCCCCCTGGAGTACACTTGACTATGTGTTTGTTATGCAGCGAGTAGCCCCACACATTTTCTGAGATTGATCTCCCATCATTCATTTTAATTAGAACACTTTTTTTAAAAGCCCCAGGCAAGTGCACACTCCCTGTGCGGATGGTCGAATTCCTCACAAGTGGACACATATTCAAAAAGTATTCAGTTGCTAATTTACAAATACAATTCACTCACTCATTCAAATGCACACCCATACACCATACACTTGCTCATTCTCATTCTCATTCACATGCGCAGACAGCCACGCATAAAACCAAATACACAAAATGGTCAAGATTATCATATTAATAGAACACATGATTTCATGACACCCTTAGTTAGTTTTGGTTCAATAGATAAGAGAAAGGTAATTGAACCTTCAAACATATAAGAATAATTTTAGCTGAAAGGACTAGTGTCTGGAAGTTCTTACAGCTCATCCAAGAAGACTTTGACTGCTGCAAAATAAGGGACGTTTCCCATTGCAGAGGTTTGATGAGAAGCCACATGTATATCATTACAATAAATTGTGCAAGCATGAATTCATGTGTGCAGATGCCAGGGTTGCTCTCAGGTAGGCTAAATGACCTATCAAAACGTTTTCAGAGAGGTGCCTTTACCTGCACTGCTTTTGGAGCTGTTGAGGGCATGTTGAATCGGAGAAAGATTCTTTTTTTTTTGTATTTTAAAAAAAAACTTTATTTACTAAACATCTACAACAAAAACCCAAGACAATCAATGTAGAACAAATAAAACATGGCAAACAATACAAGAAAAGCACAGCATTTTACACAGTTCAATGTACAGAGTGAGATATACAGCACCACAAACCCCCAATAAATCAAAGAAATCTCTCAATCACCCCCCACCCAACAACCACAATGTTAGAACAGCTGCAAAAATCTAGCCCATATTTTTTCAAACAAAGCCAATTTACCAAGTCTCTTATACATCACTCTCTCCATATTTGTCAATTCATGCATCTCAGACAGCCACATCTCAACAGTCAATGTCAAAGCATTCTTCCAGTTCCTTAAGATAATTCTTTTACCAGTCATTGCTCCTCTAAAAAAACAACCACTTCTTCTCACTCCGAGAGAGATCATCCAAAGACTCATCACTCCCCAATATGATCACACTAAAATCCAAGACCGGGAGACCAACAATCACTGTATCACATATGCGACCAATCTCACCCCAGAACAGCCTCACCAGCCTACAATCCCATAATAGATGTTCCAGTGTACCAATTTCACGTGAACACCTCCAACAATCTGCACTCTCCGACCTCCCTCTTTTATGCATTCTCTCAAGTGTCCAATAAATGCCATTAAGAATTTTAATCTGTCTCGATCTTTCCGTGAGTCGCAGCGAGCACAACTTCACGTTCATACACATGTTTTGCCACAAGCCCTCCGTGATATCCAATCCGATTCACCTGCCCCACTCCTCTCTTAAAGAATCATTCCCTTGAAAACACGACACAAACACTTTATACAGGAGACTGGTCATACCTCCACCCGATCCCACCAAATCCCTTGCAAACAAATCAAACGCAATATTCTTCTCCAAATCCACAACACCAATTGCTCTTTTGAGCTCTACAAAGTCAGAAGCTCTAAAGTTTTCAATACCATATTGTTGCTGCAATTCCCTTGCGTTCATCCAACGACCATTTGTAAACAGGTCACCAACCCACCTCACCCCACCCAGAAACCAATCTGTCCAAAAAATCACCCTGCCATCTATCTTGATAGCAGGATTTAGCCACACCGAGGCACCAGGCTCCCTCAAAGCATCCACATCCAAATAATGACACAAACCCTTCCATGCTCTCCTCAAGTCATCTATCAACAAATCGTGTCCACAACTCTTCCTGGAGACCAAGGTCAACACAGCTCTGGAAGTAAGAGGTCCATTGAAACTGGTTTCAGCCTCTACCCAAACATCCTGCAAATCCTCCACAAAGGGAACCAAAAATTCGGAAAGATGGCTAGGTGATATGCCCTGAAATTCGACACCCCAAGACCACCCTTATGCAATGGCAATTGTAACTTCCACAATTTCAATCTTGGGGGGTTCCTATCCCACAAGAAGATTCTATATTAGCCAAGAAAAATACAGTTGCTTGTAACTCGTTTTTTCCTCTTTGAATATCACTCAGTCCACCCACCCGCCTCGGTCATAAAAAAATCTTCCGCTTAATAATTTGCATTTAGGAGGGATGTTTGGAACCTTTATCTATACAAAAGGTGCAAGCAGAGTTGGACTGAGGCATACAATTGCTCTCTCACCAAAGAAAAAGTGTCTCCCAGTTGCATTTAAATGCATTCCTTTTGCGACAGACTGTTTGAGTAGTACTCCAGAGATGTGTTTTGGTTAGATGCTAAATGTGTGACGAATTGTGCATATTAAACATAATTTTCAGTAACACTGTTCAAAACTACTAGCTGAAGAGTGCATTGCTGGCCATCTTTGAGCAGAAAGTGTGTCCACACTAAGCCGTTGCGATAGCACAGATGCGCTAGCTTTGACATCTGTGCAGGTAGTAAAAATAATTTTCAGTAACACTGGTCAAAACTACGAGCTGCAGAGTGCATTTCTGGCCATCTTTGAGTAGAAAGTCTGTCCACACTAAGCCGATCCAATAGCACAGCGAGTAGAGCGCTCACTCTGACATCTGTGCAGGGCATGCTGTGTTCGAACCCCGGCACGCCACGTTCAGCCTTTTATCTTAACGAGGTTGATAAATGAGCACCACACACTGTGTGTGATAATAAGTAGTGCTCAGATACCTGAGGGCTCGCAGCACTATAGAAATGCTAAATTATTATTATGTTAGCCCTACAACTTGGGCTTCATCCTTCTGTTCTATAGAAATGTCCTAGTCTGAGTGTAACCTATTTGCAGGAGTATTGCCTTGCTGGCTAGCAGGGCATTGAAAACATTCCTAACCCTTCAGACACTGCATCGCCCTTCACTGAGAATCACATTGAATATGGGAATGTCATCTCAAGCATACAGTTTGCCAAGAGATCATGTTTTATCTTCTCTTAGGGCTCTGTCTGACACACATGTATACATTGTCCCACTTTCTGTGCCTACTAAAATGCTCCTTAATGTTCGAAATAAATGAGTGGACAGAAGAGAAGGACAATGTTTGTACTTGTAGTAACCCAGGTGAGCTCATTTTCCTTGTGGCGTAGTGAAAAATGCATCCAAAAAATGGAGGTGCAAACATGTTCCACATGCATTTCACTCCATGCCGCTTCTTCACTGATTTTCATGGTGGAGAGGGGGCACAGACAATAATTCATGATTCCGTCTCCCCGTTCCTATCTGCCATCCAAATAGTCCAGACTATATTCCAGCATTACATTTTCGCACTGGTGGAAATGTTGTGGGTCATCAGGGAATTTGGCTGCGTTTTGCACCAGTAAAATACAGATGGCTTCCATAGAACTGCATTGTAAACCTTGTCCGCCATGAATAAATGGCAAGTAGTGTTCACTCAATTTGCACCGCAGAGTGCAAAATGGAGGCATAAAGGCGATTACATCTGCACTTAACACCTGCCTTTTACACTCCACAGTGCAAAGGATGACAATTACAGGAAGGTTACCTGTTTGCACATAAGTAAAAAGTAGACAGCAGCGTCTTGGCAATTTATCAGCAATTGAAAATGTGCTCTTGGCACGTTAAGGGCAATGGCTCTGTTATCAATGCCCTTCCCTGCCTCGCTCACCTTCGGTGGGACGTCCATATCTCAGGCTTGTATTTCTTATTAGTATAATTAGAAGACATTCAACAAGAATATCTGTACATAGACACACATGGCTAATTAGGTAATCATGGGTTTGGCTGCCTTACACTCTGAAGGATACATTAACCAGGTGCAGTAGGAAGTTGGTGGGACAACAAGAGGGACGGCATTGACGGACAGCGATCACTATGCATTTAGTGGTACAATAAACATTGGGAGTGTTTACAAATGTTGTACAATGGACAATGTTCAGTATTTACTGCAAAGCCGGTGATAGAGACCCTGTGCTTATGATTAAGTTGCACTCAGCACTTTTTGGGTGGCTTATAACTTCAGTGCTGTTTGATGAACCTGAATGAAACTTTCCCCCAACAACGTGGACCTGGCTTGAAAAGTTGTGTATGGTCAATGAGGGGAGTAGTAATAGGGGTGCCCCAAAACATTTGAGGTCGTTTTAGTGATGAATTTAACCCACTGTAACACTGATCATTGCCTATCAATGCTGATTTAGTGCTAACGGAGAAGGAGTTCAGCACCCCCTCGCCCCCCCCAGATCCCTCCCCCGATCTGCTGCCCCACAACCCTCGGAGCAGCACGATGAGGAGGACAATGCAGGCTCAGGCATGATTCCTAATCCTTCCAAGGCGCCCCTTTCCAAGCCTCTCATTATCGCCTCTCGCACAGGGTTATGTGAGCCAGTGAAGCGTATGATGGCATCGCATCCCAGTTACCGCCTCGCCTCCTGTTACCCAGGACGCATTTAGGAAGAAATAAAGGGATGATTCCTGCCAGCAATGAAAGCTTTAGAAGAGCAATATGAAGAGGCCTATGGGCTTCATTAGGCGGACGAGGCGCACCTGTACTCCCGATGTGGCTGCGCATCTCGATGCTCTCTCCCGAGCGAACAAAGGCAAGTCATGTGATCAGACCAATTCTAGAGCAGTTCAGAGGAATAACATAAAGATGCATGCCCAATTATGAAAAATCGCAAAATGGCGCCCACTGTCTTGCTCGCACTGGATCTACCGCTGCATCTATTGGTCTTCCTCTTGGTACAAATGACTGTCCATTTCTATCTAAATTCCTATTCATCTTGGCCCTGTCCGCCACCGTCGTTGATCTCCATCTCTTCCTTCCGTCTTTTTCTCACTTCCCCAATCAATATATTTCGAAGTTTCCTGCTCCCTTTTCTGCCGCCTCCTGTCACTTTCCTACTCTCTGTTTCTGTTTGCCATCTCTCATTTTAAGCAGCCTGTTTCTTTGTATCTCTCTTTCGTTGTTTTTCCATTTGCCATTCTCTGTATCTCCCTCTGTCTACTGGATATTCCTTTTAGCTGCTCATTTCTATCAGTCTTTGTCTGCATCACTGTTTCTTTCAGTGTCTCCATTTAGCATTTTTCTCTTGGCCAGTCTTCTCATTTTTCTGTTTGAGTATTTGTTTTTAGTATGCTTTCAATCAGTCTGCCTCTTAACCTCTTTATGTTATGTTATGTTATACATTTGTAGTAGACAGCAGTACGCCTGAAGGCCTCACTGCGCTACAAAATGGAAGACAGTTCATGGCATCAGAGCCAGAGAAGGAGCACCAGGTGTTGATCTATCCTAGCCATTTAAATTAAAGAAAAATATCTTAACGGCTTTCTAGAAACATGAAAGGCATGATGTTTTACAAATGCAAACAGGTATGGAATTCCAGAGAGTTGGGGCCTGAACAGAAAATCAACGGCCAGCAAAGTTTTTTAACTTGAAGCGAGGAACTAAGAGCCTATAGAGGTCAGTAGACCTAAGAGTACGCGTAGTGGGAGTATTAGCTACTCAATTAATCAGGTAGCTAGGCGCTTGATTAGAAAAACATTTATATGACGGGTCGGAATGCTATGGGAGGTACCGTGGTGAATTGGCAACCCGTGTAGATCTCATCTTGACTGGGTGGCATGGTCACGGGGGCCCAAATTGCAAATTGTCCTTATTATTCTGAACTTCTTGGCTATGAAGACTATGAAGATTTCTATTAGAAGTGCCTGCAAGTAGGCCGTTACAATAGTCAAGTCGAGAATTGACCCGGGCAGCAGTAAGAGAGGAGATATGTTCAGAAGACAAGTAGGGTCTGCCTCGCGTGCTTGTTAACATAGGAGCAGGAAGATTTAATGTGAACAACATGTTGGTTCATGGTTAGTAAGAGTCCAGGATGACACCAAGTGTTTTTACGTCAGGATTAACCACAATAAGACAGTTAGAGATAAGAAAGTGGGAGTACCGTACCTCAAGTTTCTGAGCCTCTAATCATGAGTTCTTTTTTGTCATCATTCAGTGGTAACAAGTTGAGGATCATCCAGTTCTGAATCATATCAGAGATACTGTTCACAAGAGAAAGGTCAGCGTTATAATCTCCATCAATTTTCAGGATCATCTGAGTGTCGTCTGCATAATTAGTGTAGATGACACCAGCATTGACAAGCATGCCAAACAGCAGACGGGTATATTATTTAAATAGAATAGGCGAAAGGCAGGCACCATGCAGTTCTTTGTTTGCCTTTCTCCTTTCAGTCGATGTGTCTCTACTTCTATTGCTCTCCCTCTCATTTGCAGCATGTACATATCCATGTATACTTCTTTTATTAGAATTTAATTACAAACTGCCTTGCTGCAAAGCTCAAAGAGCAAGGAATGAGTTACAAATAACAGTGCAAAAATGCAAATACAGAACAGTCATTTGTTCATTACGAAAAGGTTGGTGATAATTTCCTTGAATCATTATTACATGTCGTCACCAATTTGTCATGAACACTTTCATTTTTCCACTGTACTCATGCACTATAGTATGATTGAGTGAGTATTTAGTATTTATTCTGTTTCTATTTTTCTGTTTGTGTACAATTAGTTAATATGTGATTGGTATGAATGTATGTAAAGTTGTAAAGTTTTATGAACTGAAAACAACTCAATAAATTAAAAAGAAATTCAAAAATTACGAATAACGTTGGTGCAAACATTGCTTGATTGTGGTATAGAAATTATTAAACACTATGTTACTGAAGTAATTAATAAAACATATGGCAAGCATTCTGGAAAGTTAACTCTTTTGGTGGGTGTGGTAGTATTGCTTTTCTTCATTGCAGAAGAAACCTCTCTTTTGCCAGCATCAGTACAGTTCTCGGTCCTAAGTGAAAACATACCTTTTCACAGGGGTCATTCTAAATCGAGCTGTCAGCCCCTGTTGCATGTGAGAAATTGAATTGTCAGTCCCTGCCGCACACGAGAAATCGAGCGGTCAGCCCCTGCCGCACAGGAGAAATCAAGCGGTCAGCCCCTGCCGCACAAGAGTGCACGCACAGGCTGTCAGGTGTGTGTTTGTGTGTGTCTGTGTGAGTGTGCTTGCGAGCGTATGTGTGGGGGTTTGGTGTGTGATATGCTGGCAAGGGGGGTGGGAAAGCGGGATTGGTGGGATGAAACCCCCATTTAACAGAAAAAACCGTGGGAGAGGGTGGAGCTGGAGAAGGGGTCACCTTGGCAGGGGTGGGGGGAGGAAGGATGTCGTATTGCTGTATTTAAGAGCCAGCACAAAAGCTGCCGGAAAAAACTCTGTCTTTGTTGTGTTCGGTCTTTTAAATGCAGTAATATCACATAGAACTAAATTGACTTTTAGAAGCACCACTACCAGAAGACATAGCACAGCTTTTGAAGTATCAGACCATATCTTTGCTGTATGCAAGTATGGTGGGAAGTTATACCCAGTGAAAACAAGGACCCATTTTTTCTTAGCTCACAGTCAAAGAGACAGCGGGCACATGGCGACACAATCCCTGCTCATTGAAGTAGAGCAAGTCTTAGGAGATTGCATATCCCCATCTTTGTGTAGTCTACTAAAGAAATGCGTTGGTTGCTAAGTGACCCCTCGTGGGACGGGTGTAGGATGGCTGTAGGATCAGCAGCTGGTGTCCTAGGTAAGTATTCACAACTCCAACAGACAACATATTAAGGATCCTGTTGGCTGATGTTTCAGCAAAATAAGCATTGGCTTGTTGCTCCACCAAACACTTATAAAATGTGACCTGCCAATAATTACCATTCCCTGCTTCATAGAGTTATTGAGATGCCAATATTTGTATTTAATTTATGGGGGTAACCTAGAAAACCCCTACATCCAGAGCAACCCACTCTCGCACAGCACCCCAATAATTTTAAAAAGTTTTTATTTTGGCAAAATAAATTCTTTTTAAAATGGCCATAGACCTGTGGGGAATTACTAAGTGCCAATAGGGCAGTGAAGCATATTGTAAGGCTGTGTGGTGGATAGCAGCGGCATGCATGGGTGATCCTCAAGCATGCCCAGACACATTTCCAGAAAGGTTTGAAAGTTGATGGCCACCAGAAATTCGGGTTTTTTAAGTTATCTCTGAACTACTTTGCTCAGGCCAACTGAATAGTAGTATCCAGGAAAGCGAACGTTTGGTTCTGATGGCTCTATATATGGTGCAAGGAGGACGCTATTGCCCACCCTATTGCATGTGTTTGTAGATCGGGGTCTGTCCGTATTCGGTCAACTTATGAAAAGATTTCCATCGCAATTTTAATTTGTTATCAGGAACCATATATACTCATTTAGATTCATGATTGACAGTGAACTCTGTCTTTCCGTTTAGGTGTGTGTTTTTGCCTTATTATGAGTTTGTTGGTAATTCAGAGGTAAATCTGCCAAATTCGATTAATGTTACCTCCACTTGGTCACATAGATTTCCTGTGGTATTACAAGTGGTGGCAGGGAGGAGTTAATTTTTATTTTCAGGGTCAATAGGACCCTGTGGGGATTTCAGTGAAATTACCGCCGGGGGTAATTCCACCGACAGTAATTCTGCTGATTTTGCTGATTTTTAGCAGTAAGGTGGAGCATTTATCTCCAGCTTTTTTGCTGGAGGTAAATCCTCCACCTTACCACAAGACTTGTAGTATAGTGGTGCAGTAAGGCAGTGGTAACAGAATCACCACCAAATTACTGCCATTGTTAGCCATTCTAGTTCAAAAGACCCATTTAAAGAAAGCAAACGAAAAAAAGATTAAAAAAAAAACGCTCTGTGACCGCACAGAGCAGTCTTTCTAAATTTCACTGTCAGCCCCTGCGATGCACACAAATGCACGTAGTGGCTAACAGGCACGCCAGGACCCAGAAGCGGCCACAAAGGAGAACGGGTAAGTATGTGTTTGTGTGTGTGTTGGGGGTATGTTTTTGTGTGTGTGTAATGGTGTGGGGGATATTGGGAGGAGGGAGGTGGATGGGCTGGGGGAGGGTGAATCCCCCCGATATGTAGCAACATGGGGGCAAGAGAAGATGGGCGGTGGAGGGTGGCAGGTGGGGGGTTGGCTTGGGGGTCGAGGAAATGTCAATTTTTTCTATTGTTTTAGGCCACGTAAAATCAGCCGGTAAAAAACTGTCTTTTGGTTAGGCGACCTAAAAAAATCAAAAAAATGACATAGCACCTTTTTACCCACATCGCCACACTGTCCTCCTCTGTCTAAAACTGGGAGCCACACTGATTATTAATTTGAATAGAGGTTGGGAAGCTGAGTCTCAGAAATATGTATACCTCAAACGCTCAACTAACACAGATACAGACTACCCCTATTAACAGTGGTGGTAGGGGTAATGTATAACTATGAACTATGAAATGTACCCAACTGTGTATAAATATTCATAATCAGTTAATTGAAAAAACGAAATTGTTCGTACCGGTGGCGTGTACCGACAAGGATATCATGCTGTGTAGCACCGAGACAGGAAAACTCTCAACATATATTCAAAAGAGCAGAAAAAACAAACAAATCAAAAGGGAAACCTTGGAGTAAACACATGTATTCTCAATTGGTTTATACAAGTAAAGACAAAGACGGTGCTAAAACATAAATGTTATTCAATTCATGAAAACAAAAACAAATTCAAGTAGGTTGTTCAACAAAAGTTAAAAAAGGTCTTCTTTAGAAGTGTGAGTAAATATACATACCATACACAATTAAGTGTTCATACATCATAAAAAAAACAACATTTGATGTACTCATTCTAAATTGTTAGCAGTGTTATTTACAACAAGCTTGATAAACTGATTCATCAGGCAAAACTGATTCATGTAGGTAGCTCCCCCAAAGTTATATATAATAATTCAGAGGACTTATATCTATTTATTCATTGTCAAGTTCAGAGCACAGAGGTTAGTGCTTCGCCTCTGTGGGAGTATATCACTTTTGGTGAGGGCATCCACTCTTAGGTCTGCCTATTTGGGAGGACTTGTCACAATTAAGTTTGAGGACCCCAGAGATGTAAACGAGGTCCTACTTCACGTTTCGGTGTGTAATGACGATTTAGCAGTGAAAAAACGTCTTCCTCTGGGCAACGAGGACACCATGGAGGAAAGAAAATCAAACAACGGTAAAGAGGGTTACCTAGTGTAAAAGTCATCTTCTGTGGGGCACCATAATAAGTCTCTACTACCTTTTAGTTGACAATTCCCCAGACGTACTCACCCTATTTGTAGGTGTACGGGGGAGTTCCATATAACACATTTCCAATGTGGTGGCCAGCACACACAGAATCCTGCCTTCCCCTTATGTTTTGAAAAATTCTGTGAGGGACAGAAAAGGTCTATTAGGACCATCTTTAAAGGAGCTGAAGCGGAGTGTGTGGTTAAGGGAAAGTCAGTCTATATTGCTGACCCTGTATCAAAGTTAAAACATATATGATAGAGACAGAAGTACCTGTATGGATTGTTGATCTGTACCCTGTAGTTGCGGTATGGACCGCAGCACAATGAATGGTGCGTGGCTTGAGCAGTGGATGCGGCAGGAGGTGTTCACCTTGGTATTGCTGAAAACCAATAATGAGGGGAAATGAAATGAGGAGAGATTTGCTGGGAGCGTGATTGGTAATCTGTCCATTAACGTGTGTGTGTTAGGATGCTGGTAGGCTTACCTTATTAAAAGTTAAAGTGCCTTGTGACGCCGTTCGTATCCCGTAGTGTCTCTGTGAACTGAGTGCGATTGTTGACACGATATGGCAACCTGGTTGGCCGCCATGTTTGGGAACGTATAAAACGCTAACGTGATGATGTTGTATATGTGTGGTGTCATGGAAACCACAGTTGTCGTCGGTTGCTGCAATCTGTGTTGAATTTGTTTGTGCTTGTCACACAGAAATGTGAAGGGATCCTGGGAGTACTGTAGTGTAAATATGTATGGGAACATGACTGGATCCTGGGAGTGTTAAAGTGTTAACATGTATAGAAAGCTGCCAGTGGGTGCTATGAAGTGTAAACTGGCTGGGGAGCGGTTTTACCAGCTAGATCACAGGATCATAATGAATCAGAACAGTGGGGTGCAGAGAAGCTGGTGAGCAATTTTGTCGGCTGCATCGCAGGGTCACTGTGAATCAATCGGGAGGTAGGTGGTTTATGTGTGATGTTAGCAAGCTAGCACACTCTGGCACACTGTACTCACGCAATCTAGGCGCTGTTAACTCAAATCGTGGATGTCTATGTTGCAACTAATCTCATGCCATTCTTAGGAGCATAGGCTCGAATCACTATACCTACCCAGACTGATGTGTCAGAACATTTGAGTGTAGGCATCCTTTGTTAGCAAGCTGCTGCTATCAACCTGATGATAGCAGTGTTGGAACCCTGGGCGCGAATCACTGTACTTACCCAGACCATAGTATCAAATCCTTTGAGTGTAGCAGATGAAAAAGTAAAATAAATGAACTCATGTCAAAGGATGAAATTCTTTGTTGAGGCCATGTAGGTGAGTGTCTAACCGGTGGATCCAACGACCAAGAAGCTCCTTGTGATATCGGATGTTTCTCTGACTGTGTCTAAAACCCACCACAGTCTGTCATTGGGTGACTGTTGATGTTCAATAAAGTAATTCACAAGAGGTGTGGTAATAGTGCTGCATCACATTTTTGACCAATATTCTGAGAGCCTTGTATGGACATGCCTAGTGGTTTGTCCCACATATCAAAGGCCACATGGGTAATCATGCAGTAAACTGCTTGTATTGTCTTCCAGCTTTTGAGATTGGACAATGTCCATACACATTCTCCTATGTGAAAGGAGTGCATCTCTTTCGTGAATTTACATGCAACACAGGTCCCTCACGGAAAGTGCCCAGTGATTGTTCGTAGGTTCTAAAGGCCGTCTGTGGTGTAAATTTCATGAATTGGGAATGCACCAGCTTGTCTGGCAGGATCTGTGACCCCTTAAATGCAAATCGAGGTTTGGGTTCATTGGGTAGATACAATTGGGCCAGGGGTCAGTATTTATTAATGAATTTGTTGACTTGGAAAGTGATGATGCTGTGTCTGATCACACATGTCGTTTGTTCATCATGTTCTTCATTAGAAGCTGGTTGGGGAGTACCTCAGCTCAGACGCTCATATATGGATATCGCAAAAAGGCAAATAAATGCCAGGATGGGGCATGTTTTGCTGTTGAAAAGCCTGCAATCGCTGAATAACGGTCCTGTGATCAGTTACTGTCCTACTACGGCCTGTCTGTCAGTTAGTTCAGGGTTTCCTGTGGGAGAGAGTGCATACAAAAAAACCTCCTGTCCCAGGCTCTGTCAGTGCACGTGGCCCATGAGATTGTTTGAACGGAAGCACAAAGTGTAAAGAGCAAATAGCATATAGATGACACAACCGCCATAACGGAGGCTCTACTCTGAACTCCAGCAACCAGAAAATAGCCGCAATAGAGTAGTGTACTGAGGTTTATTTTCTGAAGACTCTCTATATATCTTGAACCTGAGAGGCCACTTGCGCAAGAGAATCACTTCCCAGGATTGGTGGAATTGCCTCCACCCATGCCACACTAATGTGAGAGTCAAACACTCCTTGCCTAGCATTAGATCAGAATCTTTGTGAAGGAAAGACATAATTCAAATGTGAAGAATTTCTCAATGTGGTTTAATTGCAATCAACCTTCCTACGATTCATATATTATGATTCCGGCCTCTCACCATCTTGTTGTATCTTCATGTTGTTTCCTTGTTGCTCGGTTCCATCAAACGTGCCGACACTGCAATGATTTGTACTAGTCGGACCGCTCTGCCCTCCATATCATGGTCCCCTGCCCTGATTCACATCCCTTTTTCCATTCCTCGAAATTGGGGATAGGGCGGGCAGCCCTTGCTCTCCCTCGTCCAGACTGCTCTCTGCCAGACGGATGCGTCCCAGCCCCCAATGTCCTCAATCCTATGTCTCAAGTCAAGGCCCTCTTTCAATTTCCCAGGCCCAGATAATCTATTTTCCTTCATTGCCTCCTGCTTACTAGCATAGATAGGTTATGGCAGCAGCCTCATGAAAATTTTGTAGAGTGCTCCTGTGACGTGCACTGTTGTTGACATGGCATTTACTAGGTTTGTGTATGTGCTTACTCTAGAGAAACAACCGTAAATTGAAAGCATTTGACCCTATTTGTCTCAAAAATATTGATGCAAAATGAAACATTTCAACGCATTATTTTAAACATTTTATCGGGGGTGGAACTCTCTTAACCCCCTTTATATGTTTTGGGCTCCCTCGCTACACTCTGTCACTCATGCTAGTTTGGGGAAATATGTAGACCCCTCAACTGATAACATTCACCACCTGTGAGAACTGACCAATGAATCGTTAAGAATCCTGGTGCACCCTCAACAGATATTCACCAACTCCTTACCAACGGTTGTCTACAAAAATGACTGACAACACTTCCATGCTCTTAAAGAAATGGAAGAAACGGGTTTGGAAGCTTCAGATTATCATGGGACAGGCAGCCATAAGGGAATATGAAAACTTAAACCAGGACTTAGGAACAGCATTTAATCACACTAACTCTGGGACATGTATTTACAGAATGAAGGTGATTTACTCACTGATTTAATAGCTTTATTGCTAATATATTGAGCAACTTACCGCCACCTTGCAAGCACATGGACGCATTGCATTCATACACGCCCACACCTATACACAGGCCCCAGACACACACAGACACACACACAAATTAAGACACGTGTACACAGAGAGACACACTCGGACACTAACATAGGCATACTTACATGCACAGCTATAGACTCACTCAAGTACTCTTGCAGACACACACACATACTACGCATTACATTCAAATGTGCACACAAGCATGCAGAACACAAAAGAACCACACTTTGCTCTTCTGTCTTCAGGAAGAGGGACAGCACCAAGCGGCAATGAATCCAGGTGCTGACACACCCCAGAAGGAGTGGAAGACCTGGTGCATTCTGACCGTGCAACCGAGCAACATAGTTGATAACCAATCTGGGGGAAGCACGACATGATGCACACAGCATCATGTGCACCCTTTTTTGTTGAACTAAATATACAAATGTAGTGCCCGCGTTCAGAGCACCCATCCTGTGGGAGGCCAGAGGGGTGCACTGGGTACAGAGGGGGGCCTGTGGAGGCTGGAAGGGCAAGAACTCTTACTGTTCCTCCTGGCCTCTGCCACCGGGGAAAGCTGGGTCTAAAGTTACAGTTTAGCAGAATCAAAACTGGGACAAACCACCATTATAAAAGTAGTACTACAATTTAACCTAGGCTTCCAACTGAAAAGTAGGACTACACTTTAGTAGTGCAGGGCACGTCATGGGTGAATATTAGATATTGGTTTGTTGGATAACCTTGGCAGCAATTTCATAACTTGTAATGCTAATCAAACTCATCTGATTTTTTCCCAATAGCAGGTCATGCTGTTAAAGCATTATTGCATTGAATTGAATTTAAATGTACTGATGCATGATTCTTTTGACAGGGCAATTGGGGAGAAGTGTAGACAGACAGCAACTCCGGACATTAATCCTAATGATGAATTAATGTGGGTTAGAGGTGGTCTCAGCAGACCCATGTGCCCTGCCCTCTTTGGTATGCATGGTTGTCTTCCCATTTGCTAATTCCAACATATTCTTCGCTGACAACAGCTGGACTCGAGGAATGGCACAGATAACTTGAAAGGGGGTGTTGCTGTTTTCTTTTTATTTTTTATGGGTACCAGTTGATTGTGAGCATTGATCACCCTCTTAAGCAGGTGTGGACCTGGAATTTGTAGACATACATTCTCATTGTGTGTGTCCTGCAGGAATGTTCTTATTACACTAAGGCCATGGGCTGCCACCTTTGTCTCGCTAGTTGTTCTGGACTACAACTCCCATCAGACCGAAGCAGTATAATCAATATTGCAGAATTATCAGAGTTGTAGTGCAGGATATCTGAAGATGCACCGGTTGCAGATCCCTATTTTAAGTGTTCATTGTCCACAGAGGAGGCAAGGGGGTTCTGGATAGGCTTTCCCTGGGGTGTTAGAGTTCTGACATACCTTGTAAGGGGACAGAGATCAAAGCATCATGGTCTAAAACTGTGTGTGTTATTTGTCATTTGTTGTTATTTATCAATGTTTGTGTACTGTAACAAATAGGCAGATTCATCAGCACTACCAACCAATCAATGGCCCACACATAAAAAGAAACAGTGTGTTGGTGCTATCAAAAGAAAGGTATCATGGGTTATAATCTGTCCATGACCCTTTCCAAGGAGGAGGACATTTTTAGAGACAGAATGGTGTGTTTTCTGAGCAAAAGAAACAATTTGAAAATGCTAATTATTTAATTAAAGTAGCATTGTAAACTATTGCTTTTTAAAATGATCATTTGCACCATATATTGTAGTCATGACAAGAAACATGCACTTGTCCTTCTTAGCAAAGCACATTATCGAATACAAGTTATTTTCAATTGTACTCTTATGAAATGTAACTATGAGAAAGAAGAAAGGGATACATAGAACTAATTTGCCTTCCGGTCCGCTTTGCATGAAACCAAAGGGCATTTTGGGAAAACAAGAATGACCACAGATCTTTATATTTCACAAACATAATGCACTGTGGGGCATGGCACTCTTTTCATTTTTCACAATGCTGCCCCTAACATTAAAGTGTTTGTTATCATGAACCATATATGCTCATTTGGACTCAAGAGTAAAATGCCTTTGACATCTGTCACTCCATTGCTGTCTGAGGGATGTTCCCTTTTTTGTTGATGGAAATGTTGTTTCCTCTCCACAAAAGCAGAACCCCCCCTTAATTTAAGAGGATTGTTTCCTCTAACCCAAAACATGACCCCCACTGAATTTTAGAAGAGGAAGGACAGAGGGGGAATCCAGGTTTCCGAGTAAGAAGATTTGTGTCCAGTGGGCTATGCAAAAGCCCAACCCATCAATTCACAGACCCCCGTAGAGAAAAATGTATAGGTGGTTGAAATAATTGCATGCTTGTGTTACCAGCATTACATGGCTATCATGGTCCATGCTGCACTAAACTAAGCCAATCCTTCATGTAACCTTTTGGGTGGTTCCTGTTGTCATACATCAGCTGTGTTACGGACCAGAAGAGAGTCTGAAGGTCTTACTAATTAGCAATGGAGATTTTTTATGTGAGGAAAGGATGAAGCAATTGCTCTCAATCAGAAACGATTGAAACAGTCCAACATCTCCTGCTAAACTGCCAAGGGGTGAATACCATACGATCTCGACATCTAGGCTATCTTTTCAGTAACCTTTCGTAGTACAACGAAGAAGAATGGTGGAACCTGCTGAGAGCGGGGAGAATACGACCAGGACAATTGTGGTATTAGGCTTCTTCGACAACCTTGGATTAATCAACAGATGCCCCAGTCCACCTAATGTAGAGACAGAAGCTAATCTAACAAAATGCTGCCCAGGAACTCAAGCTGTTTAGCAAAGGAACTATCCATGTCCCAGGGATAAGACTTGTAAAAATTGTTTTAATTTCAATTCAATCAAGTATAAAAAAAGAAACAACTAAATCTTGTAATCCCACCAGGTTTTGCAAGATTTCCTTGTAGTAGCTGTGTTTGATATAATCTATAAATTGCTTTACCTGTTCAATTGCTGGCACTCAGCAAATTATAATTAGTTTTTTATCGAGCACTTTAGTCTAAAGCACTTTACATATGTCATATTTGCATACATTACTATTATTACCCAATCAAAATTGGTACTCATTTATTGAACTTGGAAAGATGAAAGGGTGAGTTGGCCTTGCCAGGATTTTCACCTGCAGATCAAACGAATATCACAGCATTCAAGCATTTAAACCGCTGAGCCATTTTACCAGCTTTCAGTGCTTTAGAGACATTCTTGCCTACATGCATCACTATGTTCAACTGCCCATAACTCGTCATTGAATCAAGCTCATCACACATGGCTCTCATTTTCAGTATTGAGGAACTCTGTCCCTCATCTTCACTCAAAAAAGCACATGTAAGCCTTCATTTTCTGCACAATGTACTCTCTAAAGCCACAAATTTGCAGTAAACCCTTGGACTCACAGCAGTTAAGATTGAAACAGTTTACTAGCATATTGTCGAACATTAAGCCTTGAGCCATCAAGACGTTAACCATGTTTGGATTAAATTTAGGCCTTTACGACTTCGATGATCCACATTTGGAGAGAATTGAACATCAAACCATCAGTCCTTGGGCATTAAGTTAACACTACTTTGCTAAAGGACTCCCTGAAGCCTTAGCAGCCAGTTCAACAGTGATCAGGCATGTTGCTAACTCCCGGGGCCATGCTTCGATCCTTCAGTATAAGGCCGGAAAGAGAGTGTCCAAGGTCTATGTGTTCAAGGTCTATTTGGGTTCTGCAGGAAATTATAGTGAATGGGAGGAATTTGATGAAGGGAAACATAATATTATTCCTCTTTTTAGAGATAGTCAAGCATCAAAAGGGAGTCACACAGGGTTCATCAATGATTCAGTCAACAATTCCAACCTCTCCCTTTGAGGTACCAGTCTAACCTTTTAGTATTACTAAGGGTGGCCGGAAACACGAATAGGGTTGGCTAGGGACTGGATTAAACATTTTCCTGAGGAGTTTCTGGTAAGTGTTACAATGGACATTGCATTAAAATGTGCACAACCAAGTGGCAGCATAAGCATATTCCTCACACATATCCTTTGGCAGAATAAAGCTGTGGATACTTAATTGCACACATGTTTACTGGTATAAATCGTTTGCCACTGCCTGAATCATATACGGCTGTGTGATGTCATGACGCCATATGATCCTTTGTTTCTCTACTCTTAGGCATGTCCATGAGTTTGGTGGGTATAGGTGGAGTGAGCCAAGGTCCACTTGACTAAAATGAAGGCCCTTTCTTTCCATGCATTGGAATTCACACACATTTGGTGGAAGTAGCTGACACCATGAGAAGCACGTGAAAGAGACTCAACATTGCAGGGACATGACATTCTTATCTTCATAGAAGATGTTAATGTGCTTCAAGATTTGAGTGATTCTATTGCACAGGCCTGAACAGGATATTGTGTGAAATATTCTGTAGTTTAGTAGTAACATGGGTGTTAATCCTAACCAGTGTAAGTCTGCAGAGAATTACTGAGTGTTGTGAAGTGCATAGTTGTGGAGCCGTGGGTGTAGGCGTGGTCAGTAGCTAGTGCTGAATGCTTGTGCAGAACAACAGCAGACACTGGTCCCATGAAGACATATTGTGATACCTGTTCTCTTCGCCACATGAGAAGAAGTGCAACAGGTCATTAGGTCATCATCGAGGACCTGGCTGAGATTGAAAGCCGGAGAAATCGAGCTGAGAAATGAATTCCAGGGGATAGAGAGCCAAAGGAGAAAGGGCTGAAGTGCATCAATTTGCAGATACAATAAACATGGAGTGGACGAGTATGACACATAACATCTATACATACAAGCACAGCTGTTGGAAGTGTTAGCAATTAAGCACCATGATGGAAGACTGTGGGGCTTTCTGGAGAGCCTATAGTCAAAAGCAGAGGCAGTTCAAGGTTAAACGCTTAAGTGCAGTTATAAGTAAAACAAGAGATTTATTGGCAGATGTCAGAGCCAAGAAGTTGGGCAGGTCTAAAATCCTTTCATAATTGCACTAATAGGGCAAGAGCCTGCCAGGGCATGGAGTGAACCAACTGTTAAATACCGTCCTAGTATTGGCAAAGGGGCCCAGCTAGGGTCACTTTGAATTGTGTTTTAAGAGCAAGGATGAGGTCGGTGAGTTGTCTGAGAAAGAGATGTAGGAAGCAATTTGTATCTGGAGCTAGAGAGTGAGTGGAAGTGGGGATGTATGTGGGAGTAATGGGTAAGAAAGTGAAAGTAGGTGGTGGGGAAAGGAATTTGTTGGTTGGGTGGCTGTTGTCAAAGAGGACAATGCATGGTGTATTCATTGTGCATGTACACGCTGAACGGTGGGATGGCCTGGTTTGTAGGACTTTCTTAGAAGGCAGGAAATTAAGCATAATGTGTATATCAGTAGGGGCAGAATACTAGAGTTCAGGTGCCAAGAGAGAAAATGAGGTTCTGCAATGTCTTCTATTCTAAGGCCTGTGGGTTTGGAGGAATAGTGCACTGAAGGATCTGTGACTGTGCTTGAGGACAAAGTGTGCTAGCATGATGTGAAGGAAATCAGGTTCTTCTCTGTGAACTACATGGTGGGTGATACGCAGGACCTTGAATGCGTCCTGACAAGCAAAGACATTTAATTGTGAGACAGGTAGCACTAGAGTGTTATGATCCCTTGGACCGAGGTTCAGTAAAAATGTGCTGGATGTATTTTGTACCTTCTTTGATTAAGGCTGAGCAAACCAGACATAAGGGGATGATGGGCCTCACTGCTGTCCCTCTTTGGGAATTTGAGAAACATTTCAGCATGTTCATGTGGCATAAAAAACATTTTAGCATAGCATTGACTAGTGGGACCTGGGCGAGCTTGGTGTCCATGCAGAGTGTTATATTCTATACAGCTTTGTTGGGAGAGGGAGAGGGAAGGAGGACCCTATTGAAGAAGCCAGGGTTGAGGGTAGAGGATGTGATATCAAGCATGAATTGACACATAACAGGTGTTTTGTTTTGATACACTAAAGGCAGGGGTGATTTTAGTCATTTCATCATCAATTTTCTGATTGCAGGTACCTTGTCCATTGGGAATGGGGCATGGTATTTTGCCGATCTGAAACACACATCTATTTTGCCAGCATATATGTACAAGGCCAATCCATAGGGTAATATCAGTTCCAGTACCAGGTTTGGGAAAGTATTGAAGAGCAGATGGAAGCCGCAGAATCCCTCCAGAATTCCAAATGGATCTGGATGACATTGAGATTAGAGAAGAGCGGTGCACTGTATGTGATCTTTGTACCAAAAGGTGCAAATCCAGACAAGAGCAGTCGAAAATGTTGATCTGGCAGAGCTGAGTGGATAGAATCACATGTCAGGTGTGGCAATGCCCTCTCACAGTTCCAGTAGCCCTAGTGCTGCTGTCACTTCATAGTTTGCTGTTAATTCAGGTCTTGCCAAAGAGATGAAAGCAGGTTCTCAAAATCTGCAGGCTACAAATGAAACTGGCTTGACAATGGTGCTCTAGTTGTTTGGGACTCAGTGATTCAGGGTTGGCTCCTCGAGGAGGGACTACGTGAATTCCAGAGGCACTTTGCCTGAAGAGAATAACTAGAGATGTTGTGCAGGGGCCAGCAGTAGATCCTGCATTTGTCTTTTTCTGCTGCATTGTTTTTGCTAACAAATTCCTTAAATTCTGAATGTGAAACCTGCTAGAATGAGATAAAAATTGTGGGATTACCAGATTGTGCAGGCAAGCAACAGCAAGGAACAAGAAGTATGCGTGGAGTCAAAATGTTTAGGCATGATGAGTTGAGCTGGTGCAGACTACAATCCCACACCGCACTCCCCCATCTCTGAATACCAAGCTTGCGCCTGTCCCACATCCTGCCTGCACAAACATCCAAATCCAGGCCCTGATCTCCTTGAGAATGCTGCACATGAATGGTGCTGGTGCATTTGTCACAAGATGCACAAAACCTAATCACCCCACCTATCACTATCCTTCACAGGGTTCTAATCCCAGGCAGAGAATGATTGAAACATAGTAAAGGCCCCTCTATCTTCTCACCGTTTCTTAAAGCACCCAAGCTCTAGCTGGTGACATGTTGATCCCTCCTCTCACACCCGCTTCAACCGCATTTACTGCACTAAAGTTTCTCTTGGAGCAACCCATGCCCCTCCACTTATGCCCACTTTTCTACTGAGCTCACGCTCTGACTATGGAATGTCCAATCTGTCTTCATGAATTGTAGAGGTGTACCATTTTAACTCCTACCATCCAAACTCTCCATGGTGGCTGTCAGTGAAACATGCATTTCAATACATTATACTGAGACCCTTTTAGCCTTGAACTATGATTAGCTATCTTTTCCTATTCCTTCACTCATCAAAGAAAAGGAGTTGGGATGGCTCCTTGACCTGTAAAAGCTAGCCTGTGTTCTTCTCTGAAAGTTCCGGACTTGCTTCCGCCTTCTTTTGAACACAGCACTATTATTGGGCAGATAATAATCCCTCTCATTATCTTCTTCTCCGGTTCTCATCATTGCACCCTCAACTCCTTCTACCAGGATCCTGAATTCCTTCGTGACTACTGTCTTAATGATGTTCAAGCTGAGTTCATGGTGGATTGCAACCTCCGAAACTTCAACAAAACCCATTAGCTCCATTCGGACACGCCTCTCTCTTGGCATTCCATGGTCACCATCCATTACTCATGGCAGCTTCTCCTCCTCCACTAATTATTATTTCACGAAACTGTTGATCCCTTACCATCTGAATACTCCCTTGTACACTTTATTACTCGGTCTCTCCTACCCTCTCCCGCTTTCCTCATTTGAAAATGTTTCTACAATTATCTTATCAAAGATACATATTCCCAATTTTTTCGAAAAACACGCAATTATGAATAATCATTTCAAAATGTGTATGATGACACATGCTTCATTCCTTCATTTCTGTCATCTCAGGGCTGTTACTGCTCATAAAATGTCTGTACAACTAATACCTACGGTTACCAATAAATCGTAGGAAAAAAGATCTAACCAATTAGTTAATCTACTCTTACCCCACAAGAATATGGTGGTCCTTACTGATACATAATAATGTTGGTGCCCACAGGAAGAGTCTAAAAATGGACATCCTATTAATGAGGATAACATTTGAAGTAGAAGGATTATGTAGCAGCAAGCAACATACCACTATCCTTGCTAGGGGGGGCATCGACATGTGTGGTCCATGGAGAAAATGGCCCACACTATGCTTGGAAGGGACAAGCTTGTATAGTCCCTGCTCAATGTCGATTGTCCCTAACCAAACAAAGAATGTTTACTCTACCTATCACTGGGTGATAGTATTCTGATTGCAATATCACTCCAGACATAGGTACACCATTCCCAGAAAGCACGCATTTCTACAGTCCCATAACCATGGCTCAGCCAGAATGAAAAATTGGTATCAATTTGTATGTCAGTATGTGTAACATGAAGAACAGTGTGTTTTCACAATATCTATGTACTAATTCAATATCTCACTCGTGCATGCAAAAACCTGCATTGGCAATTCTTTATTTAAATAATGTGTTAGTGGATGCATGCATTCCAATCTGAAAACTCAGTACCACGTTGGGTTCTAGATACCTTTATTTGTCTGTTAACCAAAACAGGTTTAGTCGAGATAATAGACAATGACGTCATGGGTTGGTGATGGACTGTATTAGTAATCTACAGTGGATCATGCCTGAAATGATGTATTACTTCAATATATGTGTATATGTTGTTATACATTTGTTACTAATGCAACCACAAATTATATTGTGTGTTTAAATGAACACTCTGCAACATCATGGGTGGCCATGTATGCAGTATACATTCAACCCTACCATCGTTATCAATTCCGGCATTCGTGTGTCTCAAAACATATCTCATATTTACTTGTGATCCAAAAAAGAAAAGCCATGACATCCACTCCTGCTTTCTTTTCACAGGTTGAGTCAGATCTGCATATTAATATTATCCAGACGTATCATCCCCTTCAAAGAGCAAGGAGGACATTTGAGAAAAGAAACAGGTGCTGATAAATGCATTTCCAATAAATGGATACAGCGCAGAGTCCATTGCTCTTAATTGATTTTATGACGTAATGCTCTGATGTATTCTTGAATACATATTTTTCAAGGTTGAAACAGACATATCAAATGTATTTCGTGTGCGTTAAATACTGTATACCGTGCATTTAGTAAGACAGTTTATGAATTACTTGATGTAGAACATTATAAAAGCTTAGACATTTCTGTACAATCCAAATGGTATCTGTAGAACTCGTCACCAGGAAACTTGGAAATTATTGTGGATTATAAATGTGCTAATCTGATCAAGTAACACAATAGGTCAAATAATTTTGAATGGCTTATATATTTACCACTACTCCCAACTCCGTCTGAGTGAGGCACACACTAGTATTAACAATTATTACCATGGGCAGCACCTACACTTTTTTTTTTACTGTCACATCTAGATGCGACGCAGGATGGAGAAAACTATCGTGTAACCTTAGAGAGTAGAGAATAACGTTAATAAATCTTGAGGAGATGTGGGACAAACTATTAGTCCCAGTTCCGGGGTAGGCCAGTGCAGGGTGGCTGAACTTGCCTGAGCCGAGTAACCGCTGCAAGTCGTGACCATGCCCCCCCCCCCCCCGACCCCCGTTTGTTGGTTGCTACTGATTGGTTGCTAATGGTTGATGAATAAACAGAGGGGACTACCCTTAGATCTGTGTCAGTGCAGGGTGCTATACTTGAGAGGCCATCCGTTTCAGCCTGTTGTATAGTAGGTATCTGTGAAATCACAATCAATGATGGTTTGTTGAGCCTGGTTTTCGGAGATTAGTTTGTGAGGGCCACTTATCTCATTGTCATATGTCTCTCATATGGTCTGATGGGCAGGGTCAGGGAGAGTAGGATGCGAGTGTCGCCACAGCGAAGGCTGCTGGCTTAGCGCGGGTGCTTGATGTGTTGGGATGTTGTGTGTGGGGTTATGGTGGATCAGGAATGCCACAAATTAAGCTGCTGGCGTACCTGGAGTTCTAGTAGTCAGACAATGTTGTTGAGCGTTATGTGGTGGTGTGTCAGGTGAGACCGCTGCGAGAGCTGCCGGCTGCTGAAATATGATTGAATGCAGTAGATTTTATTAATGGTGTATTTGCGGGGTGGAGTGGCTTAGGAGAGTATGGGAAGAGCCAGGTTTTAAGGGCCTTCCTGAATTTCAGGTGGTTTTTGATGTTGCAAATGTGTAGGGGGGTGGAATTGCAGATGATTGGCGCTTGGACAGAGAAGGAGGAGCCGCCAAGTCTTGTTGAGTTGTGCGATGGGATCACTAGGCAAAATGAGTTGCGAGATCTGGGGTTCCTGGAAGGTTGGTAAGGGACAATTTTGTCTTGCAGGAATTCAAGGCCTGTGTTATGGATTGTGTGATAGGTGATGCACATGGCTTTGAAGGTGGTGCGTCGAGCAACAGGGAGCCAGTGGAGGACTCTCAGGGTAGGGCTGATATGCTCCTTGGCGGACAGGTTAATGAGAAGGCGTGCTGCTGCGTTTTGGATTCTTTGGAGTTTCCGTAGTTGGGATGCAGGGCTCCTAGGTGGAGGCAGTTGCGTAGTCAAGGCGGGAGAGAATGATGGAGTTGATGTCTGAGAAATGGTGGGGATAGGAGAGGTGGGGGAAAATCCTCCTGAGGATACATAAGTGAAAGAAACAGGTCTTGGATACGCTGGTGGTGTGTTTGGTGAGGGATAGATCTGAGTCTAGTTGGCATCCCAGATTTCTGACCATGTTAGAGGATGCTGGTGCTTGTCCTAGTGAGTCGGGCCATGGGATTGGTTGGGGTATGAGAGGTGTTTTCTCACAAAGTAGGATTTAGGTTTTCCCAGGGTTGAGGATGAAATGGTTGGTCGTCAACCAGTGATCAATATCGGAGAGGCATGACGACAGGTCCAGGCGGCCGAGTCCTTCGGGATTTGGGAATCTGAGGATGATCTGGGTATCATCTGCGTAGTTGTAAAAGGTAAGGTTGTACGAACAGATGATTCCGAGGATGGGTTATATGTTGAAATTGAAAATTAGCGGTGATGTGGATGCTCCTTGGGGAACCCCTTTGCGAATTGGACATGAAATGGATGTGAATTGGTCAAGGTGTATGATTTGGGACCATTTAGAGATGAAAGAGGAGATCCACGAGAGGGCAGTGCTTGTGATTCCTAGTGTTTGTAGTCTGTCTAAGAGAATCATGTGATCAATGATATCAAAAGCTGGTGAGAGGTCTAAAAGGATGAGAAAAATGCAACCGTCTGCGTCAGCTGTTCTTTTTAGGTCATCCCAGATGGACATTAGGGAGGCTTCTGTTCCTCTTAGTGGTCAGAAACCTGATTGTGCTGGGTCTAAGAGGTAATTGGATTCAGCAAATTGTCCGAGCTGTTTGTAGGCCGCACAGTCAATCAGTTTGGCGATGAAACGTGTATTGGAGATGGGTCATTAGTTTTGGGGAAGAAGTGGGTTGTGTCGGTTTTCTGAGGATGGATTTGGTGTAGGAAGTTTTGTAGGGCTCTCAGGCAGGATCCTGAGGTGAGTGAGTGGTTATGGATTGTGCGAGCGACCTTACCTGCACAGGTGGCAGTTAGTATTTTCTTGAGCAGTGTGGGTGGGCATGGGTCTTCTGGTGAGCCTGATGGGTGGCTGGCCGCTACCAGTGACAGGAATTCTTGTTATGTGATGGGAGAGAAGGAGACGAAAGAAGAATGTGATTGGGGTGGGGTTTGTGGGGTGAGCTGCGGGCGGTTGGGGGGTTCTAGTGTTACTAGCTTAGCAACGATTGAATTGTGTCTTTTGTTGGCGGCTTTGTAGAAGTGGTGTGAGAGGGTTTTAGCATAGGGCTTGGGAGCTTGGGGTGGTCAGGCGAGAGCATAAGGGTGATATGATAAACTTCATCAAATAATTATGTCCTAAACCAAATAATCAAGTAAAAAACATAGGGAAGATACAGTCAAAGATAGAAACATATTAAATGTGAGTTTTACCTTAAAAGCAGACAAATAATGTATTCTAAAATAGTTCCTCTAAAATGTTGATACATTTGCTGTCAAATTTCACCATAAAATAGATGAAATTAATATCAGAACCTTCCATCCACATTTCCCACATGTGAATAGCATTGTTATATGATTTAACATATCTCGATATGATTGAGTTTAGGCTCTCCCAATGTATCAAAATATGCTCCACAGATTCCAACACAGTAATACCAAAAAGTCGACACATACGCTCAGATCTGGCCAGCCCAATTCATGCGCCCTTAATTTCAAGGACCTGACTAACATTGAACTTCAGCAACCGGTATTCTCTGATAATACAACTATCTGGCTATGAAGAGACATACTCTGGAATTTATTTACGCATGATTAGGTGTTCAATATTAGCACCACTGTTTACAATCATTGATAGTCTTATAGCTATAGTATTATATTCTATACTTTAGCCAACGTTTACGTGAACTTATTGCTAGTCCATTCACTGGTTCTACAAACTCTCGAAACCATTCCTTATGTAGGGTGTGCATCAACCCCAAACTACCCATTTGCTCAAAGTGATTAAGTCTCATAAAGTCGCAGATATAATAGCTACAATGGTATCATTTTGTAGGTGCAGCATCTTTTTGTTGCACATTGCCACTTTTTGAATGCAAATCACTGGATTGTCTAATAAGTTGAATGCCAGTCTTAAGAACTCAACTGCACGTGTCTTTGCCTCAATTTTACTTAACACATTGGTAAGTTTGTGGCCCCATACTTCTACTCCATAATGAGGACGGGTGGTTAAATTGTTGCCGTATAGAGCAGTAGTATGGTCTCTTTTGACTCAGAAAAGCCCAGAAATTACAGAAACCTTATCTCTTCTCTCCTTTATCATCCATGAAGCCTATTCTAACTTCCAAGTCTATGCAAGACCCCTGTGTCTCTGATCCTTGTCCTGCGTTGTCACAGCAGATGAATTTGAGAGGTACATCTCTCCTAAAGTCTCCAGATAAAAGACACTGGGCCTCATTACAGGTCGGGCGGTCCGGAATTAACAGTGGCGGTAAACCCGCCGCCACTGTTAATTCCGACTGCCCGATCCCAAGTCCTGCAGGCGGGAGGTGATGTTCCCGCCAGGTCTGACCTGGCGGGTTTACCACCGCCCACCTGCAGGCGGATGTGGAAGCACCAGCACCATCACGAGATGGTGTCGGTGTTTCCACTTCCCCATTCCCATGGAGTCCTATGGGGCTCAATAGGAATGGGGATTTACCGAATTCCGCCTCCGGAATTACCGGGACACCAGGGTCGTAATGCCCTGGTATTTCTGGGAGTCATGGAGGCGGAATGGTAATACGAGTCCTGCGGTAACCGAGGCGGTAAAACCGCCTGGTTACAGCCAGACTTGTAATGAGGCCCACTATATCTGCCCTCCTCTCTTCCTCCTCTTGCCTCTATTTCTGTACCACTCTCTAGCTTCACACTCTCAGGGAGGTAATCCCAAGGATGAGATACCTCGTCCTTGGCACTGAAGGAGTTAAAGTAACATACCGTCAAATATGCTAAGGGTCTACACAATTTGCCCCCACCCACTAATGGAAGGGAATAGGTTAATTAAAAAGATCCTCATGCTGAAAATTTGGTGGACAATGTACTTACCTTTGGAAATCTATGATTTGGCACTCATGGAGACTGAGCAGGGCTTTGCTTTTGAGGAAAAACAGGATTCTGGCCAGCACATCAGTAAATGGAATCCCACAGCCTCTGTTTTCTGGTCTCCCTAGTAATGGGTCTCTCCTGCCCTATTCAAATATTTCCACCCAGATGATTTTTCAGCAGATCTCCTTGGGTGATTCTTAGGCAGCTCGCCCTCTTCCATACTGCATAAACTGATTTACTCTCATGTAATATAACAATTAGGAAATGCTAAAACGGTATATTACTTTAACCCCTTCAGTGCCAAGGACGAGGTATCTCATCCTTGGGATTACCTCCCTGTTGCCAAGGACGAGATAGCTCGTCCTTAGCACTTAAGGGGTTAATGAAAGAGAAAACGTTAGAAGGCATTGTATGGCGATATACCAAAATTACCAAAAAAGGCCTCGGCACTGGGGTGTGGGGGGGGACCCATGGCAGTAATTAATTCCCAAACAGATTGACGCAGTGCGGAGCTTGGAAGAATTTGAAACGTTTACCATCTCTCTTAGCAGGAATAATGTTATAGCCACCTAAAGTAATTGGGGTGTCCTTGCCACCAAAACAAAATTGATAATTGTTCCATTCCCAATCCCTGCTTTTAAAACAAAAAGGTGTTTGTACCATTCCTAATCCTTGTACTTAAAAAAAGGTGTTTTTGCCACTGAACTCTAGGAGTCGCCCCAGCCCTTTAAGACAAGGTAGCAATACTATGAGATGAATTGGGATGCAGAAGTTACTCAAACATCAATAATCGAAATGACTCTGGTACCCGGCAAAAAGGTTAACTTTTTTAATATCAATTATCTAAAACAGGGAGTACAACGGACATCTACAGACGTCTCACAGCATGGTTTCTCAATTTGCTTCAGAATAAAACACTGTGCTTATAGTAAAAACTCATCATGGATGACGTTAACCTACGTATTTACTAACGTCATCCTACATGGCAAATTACAAACAAAAACCTAGTGGCAATTGTGATTGGGTCTAGAGGAACATCTAAGCATATGTTCCATACTAGTCTAAGAAAGTGTTGGGCTCCTTAACATCAGGTTGTGCAACTAAGCCGTCCCTTCAAACAGGTCACTATGAAAGTCACTAAATACACAACATACCATTGGCTACACAAACTTTAGGGTTCTTAATTACATGCCCCCCTACAATTGGTTGGCACTCTTACAACCGTCAGTACATTTCCACCTCCATTAGCAGCACACAGGCTGGACTTCCAGGTGCTGGTGAGCTGGTCATAAGCATAGCTTCCCACCAATTAGCATATCATCTATCATCACCTCAGTGGTCTGCACGTCAATTAAGGCTTTGAACTTGTCCTTGGAAATGTTCGTTGCTCTGGAGAATTAAAGGGAGTGAAGGCATGCTCTGCCTTCATGCGTAGGTGTGGTTCGTCATGTTTGTTCAACTTCATCCTTCCACGTGACTGAAGACCACAAATTTAAGCTCTGCTGCATTTAAAATACTTTTTTTTAATAGACCTCTAACTTCTTCCTGGTTTTTGCCCATGTATTCTGGACAGGAGTTTCGTTCTTTCACACGATTTGTAACTATGTTCTGCTCATCCAAGTCCGATAAGACTTTGGCTTCTTGGGGCTGATCCAGCCTCGCCTTTCTGAGGTTTGCTTCTTTAATTCAATTGCTTTTTCAGGTACGACACACTGGAAAAGCGGCCTTCCTTCTCTGGTCTAGCTCTGCTATAACACATAGTGCAATCATCCATTCCTTACTTATTTCTATATATGTATACATTGGCGCTTGCCACAATCTATTCACTACTTAGCTAGCCTTAAGAATACTTTGGGCCTCATTACGGCCCTGGTGGTAGCAATGCCCTTATTAAGGGCATAGCTGCCGCTGGTAATGATTTTTTACCGGGTCCAAGAAAAGGGCAATAACTGGATTATGCCGACCTTGGTGGACCTGGTAATTGCCCTTTTCTTGGACCTGGTAAAAATCAATCCCCATTCCCATTTAGCCCCATAGGGCTCAATGGGAATTGGGAGGATGCCAACAACGGGCCCGTTAAGGACGGGCCCGTTGTTAGCATCCTGGCCTGCTAGCGGGTCCCGCTTTTCACGTCTGGTCAGACCAGACGTGAAAAGCGGGACCCGCTAGCAGGCCTCATAATAGGGCATCCCGTAATAAACGGTACCGGTACCCGTACTGGCACCGTTCATTATGGGAGCGCCAGGGTCCTAATGAGGCCCTTTGTCTACTTGCGTTTCCTTGCATATGTACACGTGTAAAATGGTTTGACATCTTCATTGTTTCTGTAGCATAAGTTTATTCACCTTGAGCCCAAGAGGTCACTTATCTTTGATACTTTCTTGATGCCATATAGAATATCTTCACTTCTCTTGTCTATGCATCTCTTCCATTGTACATCAGGCTTGCTATGTGTGATGTCACCATTCTGCTTGTTCATTCATTGGTCCTACCTCTTCTGGGATTTCATTCAAATGGCCATCATAGTGTCTTGTATGCAGATATGGCTTTCTCAGTGTGAACCTTACTTCCAAAAGTCTCCTTGGTATTGGTATTTTCACTGGTACTGCACGTGTCTCAAACTCTGATTCCCAACATATAGGCAATATGGGCGAGCTGGTTGAGGTCGGGGCACTTGACACCTTCTCTGCTCTCCCCAATCTGGGCGATTCATCGACCACTCTCCCATCGTCCTTTACGTCTAGACAACCTTGTCTGAAGAAATGTTTTTTGGTATACATATCTTTATGACTCCTTTCAGGCATCTGGCTTATTTCACATGTTCATCTTTGTTCCACATCATGGGCATGCACTGTCCATTTGGGCTGCAATAAATCTGTTTTCCCACATACTACTTATGGTTCTTTGGATACAAGAACTTCGTTCCCTCAGGTGCATGGATACTGACCTCCACAAAGTCTCTGATTTCTTCATCTGTCAGATCTCTGGCCTTCCATCTTGATTCAACATCAATCATGATTTTCATCCCTATAGCTTTCTTTGCAGTCTTCTTACATTGTGAGATTATGATCCTAATCACACAGAATCCAAGCAACACCATCGCAAACAGGGTTCCAAGTAACTTGAACATGTCTGCCATCCATTGTGGAATCCAAAAAAAGAGCGCTCCAAACCAGCTATCATCAGCAATGTCTTCCACTTCATCTATCATCTGGACATTCGTCAGCATCTCTATGGCCTCTGTCAAGGTCCCATTTTCACCGTCATGAGAAGGTATGAACGTGCAACATGATTCTATGATCTTTGCACAAACACCTCCATCCATAGCTGTAATCATGTCCAGGACATATCTGTTCTGAGGAGTCATTAGTCGTATGGCTCTCAGCTGTTCTCTGATGGCATTCAATCCCTTTATGGTAGTGTTGATCGTCTGCAAAAGTTCCAATCTGGTAATTTGCAACCATTTAGTATTTGCTCGAACCTGGATACTCGGCATAAAGATCAACGTGAATATCAACAAAGTCTGGCAGAACAGTCTGTGTTTACATGGAATGGCATCAAAGGCTTCCATTAACTTGGCTGAGAAATAGTTTTCTCTCTTCATTCGATTAATCAGCTCGACAGAGCTCTTCTTCCTCGGGTGAGCATCTGCTTCAGGAAAGCTGTCAAGGCTCAAGTCACTTTTAGGAATCACCAATGCTGGAACATGGACATTTAATAGTGAGCATTGTTCTCTCCAGACCTTGGGTAGCTTCATATACACTCTGGATCCACAAGCACAGTAATGATCCGTAATTATTGCTTTTCCAAGTTCCATTCCTGGTACATCAGTACATCAAAGATTCAACCACAGTTCTGGTTCTCTAGGACTTTTCCTGTGCCATTGTTTCTGAAGCACAGCTTTGCACTTTCCAGAGGCACTATCTGCAATGGTCCTCCTCTATCTTCGACCCAGGTTAGTAGTTTATCAAATCTTGGCCATAGAAGCTTGCATCCATTCTTCACTATGTCAATGACGGGCTGATACCAATGACCACACAGGCTCTGCAGTTGACCACTTCTTCTTCCCATCCATCCAGTGATGGCACTGATCCTCAGATCTGCATTTGTCCTCTGTTCTTCAATCTACAAACTTCTTCTGCAGATTTTCCTGGTCTCTCAAGTCTTCTGATTACTTCCCATTTGAATTCAGCTCCTTTTACTCCAGGCTTTTTGTATCTGATCACGTGATTCTTAGTATAAGCCTTGTTTCTTGTCTATGTGTCTTGGACATGGTCGTCTTCATCTGGATCTGACCATTCAGTTGCCCATTTGAGATAGGCATCTCGGCCTATGAATTGCCCTCTTGTAAAGCAGAGTACTATGTGTGATAGACAATGTGCTGTCTGGACGTCTATTTCAATAGCTATGAATATCTCAGACTTCCCCATGCTATCAGGCAGTAAAGCACATAGAAAGCATTCCTCCTTCGAGGTCCTCCTTCCCACTTCTTTCATTTGCTGATACCATATGTTATTTCCCAAGTGTGCTGTACTATCCAGGGAAGCAATTTGCTCATGATCATCCTCCCTAGCACTTCTCTTAGGTCTCATTCTTTTCCTCTGACCTTCTATAATCATCTCATGAAGTATGTCAGCATAATTCCGTCTTGCTGGACCAATCATAGACACATTTTTCAGTAGACTTGTGTAACGCTCACCTGATTCCCGTAGAGGCGCCGGTCTTGACTGGGCGTATACCGTATCTTCAAAGGTGATGTGTAACACACGGCTGGCTCTTTGGGCTGGACCTCTGTGCACTGTATGTCTGGCTCGAAGGGTAAGATGTCTGCAGATAGAAAATATGGGATTAAGGAACTGGGTTATTGAATGTCTCTCTCTTCTTCCCTTTCTCTTCTCCTGTAGAACCCAAAAGGTTAACGCTCTCACCTTAGGTAAGTGAACGCCGTGCTCTTCATCTGCCTCGGGGCAGGGTGCTGTAACCAGTTTCTTCACTGGGTAAGGGGAGCAGGCCTCTTGACTTCAGAGGACTGCTGTCCGTCGTTTACTGCACGAACGGTAAGTTTCGAGTAATTCTAATGTCTTTAAAGTCTTTAGTAATGATGTTTCTTGTTTTGCAGGGTTCCGGCGATGGCGGATGACGGGCTGAAGTGAGTTGAAGATGGAGCCCGTGTGATGAATAGAAGCGCCTGGAAGCACGTAAGTAAGCGCTTGTTGCCTGCTTCACGATGCGCTCTAACTGTCTTTTTATTTTGCAGGTACAAGTTCGGAGCGGCTGCAGGGTGCCGGAATACCCACTGGGTTAGATGTGGAAAGGAGTAATGGCACGTGAGTATTAAAGTTCCCCAATATCTTTAAACGCACCTTGTTTTGTCTTTCAAATGCGGGATGCAGCGCCGAAGGCCTCCGGAGCGTGCAAAGAGTTGGTAAGCTTTTGTCTTTCAGATGCCGGAATGCAGTGTGAAGACCTCCGGAGCGCACGAAGAGTAGGTAAGCCTTTGTCTTTCAGATGCCGGAATGCAGCGCGAGGCGGTGGTGACAGCCGATGGACCAGGTAAGTGAAGAGCTGTCACTGAAGACCGTAATGCTAACCTGTTCTTTCTTGTCTTTATAGGTGTTGCTGAAGACTGGATTCAGGATGGTAAGCCTTTTTCCTTAGGCCCAGGATCAGATGCAGAAGACACGATGAGCGTTCTGCTGCAGAGGATGCAGAATAACGCAAAGCAAGATTCATCCATCGGGTGTGGTTTAAATAGCCTCCTGTAGTGCTTAGGTGTCTCCTTCCACAGCCACGCCTAGGTAAGAAAAGAGTTCCTGCTTTCCAGAAGAGTTCCAGTGTTCTGAATCTAGGGAGTGGCTCCTGCCCCACCCAACAGGAAAAGTAGTTCCAAACAGAAGAGGATCAGAGGCTCAACTGGCAGGCAAGTAAGCAGCATGGTCTGCTGCAGGTAAGTCCACCCAAGCATTATGAGCCCGGCGCTTCCAGCGCTGGGACTGGGCATATTTATGAGCCTGGTGCCACTGGCGCCAGGACTGGGTCCAAAAGGTCCCAATTGGGACTGGTTGGCACTCGGAACCTGGGTTATGGATCTGCTTCCAAGGGAGTTGGGAAAACCCTGACCTTTTGGAAGCAGAGATCATGACAGTACCCCCCCTCAAGGCCCCTCCCAAACCGGGCTTCTCCGGGGGTTTTGGCTTGTCAGGAAATGTTCGGTGAAATCTTTTGATTAGGCGAGGAGCGTGGACATATTCAGCAGGTTCCCAGGATCTCTCTTGGGGGCCGTAGCATTTCCAGTCAATTAGGTAAAATAGTTTAGATTTGGAGATCTTGGAGTCCAGAATGCTTTTGACTTCAAACTCGAGTTCTCCATCAACTAGGATAGGTTTTGGAGATTTAGTTAGTCGGGTTTGAGGTTGCACGGGTTTTAATAGAGAGACGTGGAAGACCGGATGTATCTTCATGTGCGGGGGCAAGTCCAACTTGACCGCTACTGGGTTTACTATGGTGATGTGATGGAATAGGGACCAAGGTATCTTGGGTTGAATGTGCGTGGCCCTTTTAGAGGTAGATATTTGGTGGATAACCAGACTTGATCCCCTATTTGATATTGAGGGGCTTCCTTCCGATGTTGATCTGCTCCTTTCTTGTATTGTTCTTTAGCCCTTTGAAGGTGAGAAACAGCTTCCTTAAAGCTTGGGTGATTGTAGAATGCAGGTAGTCTACTGCTGGTGTTTCAAGATCTTGGAGGGGATCCAACTCCGAGGTTCGAGTGTGACTGCCATACAAAAGAAAAAACGGGGTTTTCCCAGTTTCCGAATGGACAGAGTTATTGTAGGCATATTCGGCTATCCAAAGGATGTCTTTCCAAGTTTTTTCAGTTTGTTGCAGCATGCAGCGTAAATACTGTTCCAGAGTTTGATTGGTCCTCTCGGTTTGTCCGTCGGTCTGAGGGTGGTGACTGGTCGATAGTCTCACATCAATTTGAGCCGACCGACAGCAACTTCGCCAAAAATGAGAAATAAATTGACTACCTCGATCCGAAATTAGAACCGAAGGAAAACCGTGCAGTCGGACGATGTTTTTGAGAAATTCTCGGGCCAGAGTTGCTGCTGTTGGCAAGCCTTTGAGTGGAATGAAATGCGCCATCTTGGAGAATAAGTCCACGATTACTAGAATCGTATTGTATCCGGAGCATGGAGGTAGATCGGTGATGAAGTCCATAGAAAGCGTATGCCAAGGGCGAGGTGGGATGTCAATAGGGCGTAAGAGGCCTGCTGGTCTTTCCTTTTGACTCTTGTTTTGGGCGCATACTCCACAGGACATTACAAAGTCTCTGATATCTTTTTTCCAAGACGGCCACCAGAAGTAGCGCTTGATCTTTTCTGAGGTCTTGGCCATACCGGGATGTCCTTCCATTAAAGAATCGTGATAACAAGAGTAAATCTGTGCTGGGTAGGTATAATCGTTCTTGGAAATACAATAAATTGTCCTTTACTGCAAAGTCCTTTCCCTGCAGATGCCAATTCTGTATGTCTGCTGGAGTTACAAGTTGCCTGGCTTTATCCTTAACTTCCTCTATGGATTCTGTGGCGATTACACCCAGAATTCTTTGTTCGGGAATGATTGGTACAGGTTTAGGGTTGATCAAGTGTTCTTCCACTCCCATCCGAGAAAGGGCATCAGCTTTACCGTTCTTTGTACCAGGTCGATAGGTAATTATGAAGTCAAACTCGGCAAAGAATAATGCCCAACGGAGTTGTCTAGAGGATTGGGCTTTTGCGGTTTTCAAATATTGCAGGTTTCGGTGATCCGTAATCACAGTAACGGTGTGTCGGGCCCCCAGCAGATAATGCCGCCAAGCCTTAAAGGCAGACTTGATAGCCAGAAGTTCCTTGTCAGTAATCGTGTAATTGATTTCAGGAGGCGAGAATTTGCGGGACCAAAATGCCACGGGATGCAACTGATTGGTTACCGGGTCCTTTTGTGATAGAACTGCCCCCATGGCAAGGCTTGAAGCATCAGTTTCCACGATGTAGGGGAGTTCGGGGCGAGGGTGTTTTAAGATTGGTGCAGAGATAAATTTAGCCTTCAAATCCTGGAAAGCTTGTTCCGCCTCGGTAGACCATTCAAAACGTTTGTTTTTCTTTAACAAGGCAGTGATGGGCTGGACTATTCGAGAGAATTCGGGGATAAACCTGCGGTAAAAGTTAGCGAAGCCTAACATGCTTTGCACACCTTTTACGGAGGATGGTGATGGCCATTTGAGAACTGCATCGACCTTCTTTGAATCCATACGCACTCCGCCAGGTGATAATATGAATCCCAAGAATTCAACTTCAGTCACGTTGAAAACACATTTTTCCAATTTAGCGAAAAGTTTGTGTTGACGCAATCTTTCGAGGACCATTTTGACGTGTTTCCGATGTTCAGATTCCGATGAAGAATAAACGAGGATGTCGTCCATGTAAACAACAACACACACATCTATGAGCTCTCTGAGGACATCGTTCATAAAATATTGAAAGGCGGCCGGGGCATTGCAAAGTCCGAAGGGCATGACCTGATATTCAAATAGCCCATACTTGGTGCGGAAGGCCGTCTTCCATTCATCGCCCTCTTTTACTCGTACCAAGTGGTAAGCTCCTCTAAGATCCAGCTTTGTATATATGCATGCTTTTCTGACTTGGTCCAGGAGTTCAGGGATCAAAGGTAATGGATATCTATTCTTAACGGTGATCTGGTTCAGGGAGCGATAATCTATACAAGTTCTAAGGTCTCCTTCCTTTTTTGGAACGAAGAACAAAACTGAAGAAGCAGGGGACTTGGAAGGACGAATAAACCCATTTGCCAGGTATTGATCCAGGTATTGTCGAAGGTGAAGGTTCTCAGGCTCGGTGAGGGCATAAATTCTACTACAAGGAGGAGTAGATCCAGGTATCAGGTCTATCTGGCAGTCATAAGACCTATGAGGAGGTAGAGAGTTAGCCTGATCCTTCCGGAAAACATCTTGGTATTCTAGGTATTCGGGAGGTAACTGGGGAGTCTCTGAAGAAATTGCTGCCAGTGCAACACCAGGTGGAGGGTGACAAGTAGAGACACATTCTGGAAACTGGACCGTTCTTGCTCGCCAATCGATCAGAGGATTGTGTTTCTCTAACCAAGGTATTCCTAGAATAATCTGAAACTGAGGGGCCTTGATCACATCGAACACGATCTTCTCATGGTGTCCATCTTGACTTACTAGCGTCACCTCTTGAGTGGTATGCGTTACTGGCCCGGAGGCTATCTCCGTACCATCCACCGTAGTAATGACGTCCTTTACAGCCTTGGGACAAAGAGTTAGATTCATCCTCAAAACCATTTCATGATCCACATAATTGCCGATGGCACCGCTGTCGACGTAAGCTTCAATTGCATGTAATCGATCCGGATTATCAGGGCTAATGAGGACCATAGGTATCACGAAATGCGAGGTCACGGAACTGGTTTTCACGCTCGGCAAGAGGACCTTTATTCTTGTCGGGCGAGGTCGTTCCCTGCTCAGAGTTTGTAACTTTGGTAACTGCAGCTCCTACTGCCTTCTTGGCAGGTTTCACCGGACAGTCTCGAAGAAAGTGCCCTGAGTTTCCACAATAGAGGCATAATTGCAACTGTTTTCTCCTTTCCCGCTCCTTTTGTGTTAGAGGACCTTTCAGACCCCCTATTTGCATGGGTTCCCCGGAGTCTACTCCTTTGGAAGGAGTTGGCGGTTTGGAAAATACTCGAGCATCAAACTTGGAACGATCGGCCTTCCTGTTCTGCAGTCTGTGATCTATTTGAACGACTAAGTCTATATAGTCCGAACAATCTTGTGGGAGATTCACTACTTGGGCTAACACATCTTTGAGCTCTCCACGTAGACCTCTATAAAACAGCGTAATCCTTTTGTCCTCAGGCCATTGAGTTTCCACTATCAGTCTGTTGAAAGACGCAATATAAGCCAAAAGGTCTTGATTACCTTGTCGCAACGAAAGAAGCTCATTGTCCAAGGCCTGCCCCTGTGAATGTCTTGCGAACAGTTTTTCCATACTGAGCTGAAAAGATTGAAAATCATGGAGGACCGGATCATCTTGATTTACTAGAGGGATCGACCAGTCTGCCGCATTGCCACTAAGGTACGAAAGCACGAAAGCTACTTTAGCTTGATCAGTTGGAAAGGCTGCTGGCCGGCATAAGAAATGCAACCGGCCCTGATTGATAAATACTGCAAACCTCTTTGGGTCACCAGAAAATCGTTCAGGCGGAGCCAGAGGTACATTCCCAGGTAGGTTGATCTGCACTGGATTCATAGAGGATGTAGAAGGAAGATTTCCCCCAGATGCGGGTAACGGGGTCTGTCCGGCTTGTGACTGTAGCAATTGCCTAGCGAGATCATCTGTTCGCTCCTTGGACATAATCAGTTCCCTTCTTAGAGCGTTAGTTTCCTGACGGGCTGCATGCACTTCTGCCCTTAGTTCCCCAAGTAACTGGGCTAGCTGGTCGGTATCCGAGGTTTCCATAGCGCCTGGACGGGAGTTTTGTGGTAGGCTTTGCGTTCTGTAACCCTCACCTGATTCCCGTAGAGGCGCCGGTCTTGACTGGGCGTATACCGTATCTTCAAAGGTGATGTGTAACACACGGCTGGCTCTTTGGGCTGGACCTCTGTGCACTGTATGTCTGGCTCAAAGGGTAAGATGTCTGCAGATAGAAAATATGGGATTAAGGAACTGGGTTATTGAATGTCTCTCTCTTCTTCCCTTTCTCTTCTCCTGTAGAACCCAAAAGGTTAACGCTCTCACCTTAGGTAAGTGAACGCCGTGCTCTTCATCTGCCTCGGGGCAGGGTGCTGTAACCAGTTTCTTCACTGGATAAGGGGAGCAGGCCACTTGACTTCAGAGGACTGCTGTCCGTCGTTTACTGCACGAACGGTAAGTTTCGAGTAATTCTAATGTCTTTAAAGTCTTTAGTAATGATGTTTCTTGTTTTGCAGGGTTCTGGCGATGGCGGATGACGGGCTGAAGTGAGTTGAAGATGGAGCCCGTGTGATGAATAGAAGCGCCTGGAAGCACGTAAGTAAGCGCTTGTTGCCTGCTTCATGATGCGCTCTAAATGTCTTTTTATTTTGCAGGTACAAGTTCGGAGCGGCTGCAGGGTGCCGGAATACCCACTGGGTTAGATGTGGAAAGGAGTAATGGCACGTGAGTATTAAAGTTCCCCAATGTCTTTAAACGCACCTTGTTTTGTCTTTCAGATGCGGGATGCAGCGCAGAAGGCCTCCGGAGCGTGCGAAGAGTTGGTAAGCTTTTGTCTTTCAGATGCCGGAATGCAGTGTGAAGACCTCCGGAGCGCACGAAGAGTAGGTAAGCCTTTGTCTTTCAGATGCCGGAATGCAGCGCGAGGCGTTGGTGACAGCCGATGGACCAGGTAAGTGAAGAGCTGTCACTGAAGACCGTAATGCTAACCTGTTCTTTCTTGTCTTTATAGGGGTTGCTGAAGACTGGATTCAGGATGGTAAGCCTTTTTCCTTAGGCCCAGGATCAGATGCAGAAGACACGATGAGCGTTCTGCTGCAGAGGATGCAGAATAACGCAAAGCAAGATTCATCCATTGGGTGTGGTTTAAATAGCCTCCTGTAGTGCTTAGGTGTCTCCTTCCACAGCCACGCCTAGGTAAGAAAAGAGTTCCTGCTTTCCAGAAGAGTTCCAGTGTTCTGAATCTAGTGAGTGGCTCTTGCCCCACCCAACAGGAAAAGTAGTTCCAAACAGAAGAGGATCAGAGGCTCAACTGGCAGGCAAGTAAGCAGCATGGTCTGCTGCAGGTAAGTCCACCCAAGCATTATGAGCCCGGCGCTTCCAGCGCTGGGACTGGGCATATTTATGAGCCTGGTGCCACTGGCGCCAGGACTGGGTCCAAAAGGTCCCAATTGGGACTGGTTGGCACTCGGAACCTGGGTTATGGATCTGCTTCCAAGGGAGTTGGGAAAACCCTGACCTTTTGGAAGCAGAGATCATGACAACTTGGTGTATTTACGTGTGCTGCCTGTGTAGGAGATATTTCCAAAAGCCTCTTCCTGTCCTGATGACTTTTCTTAGCAACAGAGAATGACAGCCATATAGACTGCACTATAACCTCCGTATGTGACCTCCCACCAAAAGGTAACCCAGATTTGTCTATTTCAGGACTAGGTGCCTTTAAAGGTACTTTCAAAGTAGGGACAATCACATAATGTCTTGGCTGTCTTTTAGTTGCCACATCTGTACCCTCCTTCTGCATAGGAAGATACACAGGAATCCTTTCTCTATTTGGATTCACAAAGTAAGCAGTGTGCACTGTAAGTGGAAGAAGTATCACTATAAACAAAGTGCATGTGTAAATGATGTACAAGTTAGCCTAATTGTTACAACAATAGCTTCTTGCACAGTGTGGACTTTACTCGTTGTCTGCCATCACGCTATTGCTATTGACGCTGCCCATTCTCTTTTATAAGGAAGGAAAAAACATTTTTTTAATCGAGCAACATCATGCAATACTCTGGAAGCGGCTGAATTTTCTCCACGAGTACCTCGATCAGCTGGTTGCTGCTAGATGATTAACAAAGTTCCCAATGAAAACAAAAGAATCGTCATTTTGCTAGATGAAATGCGGCTGCTTCTCTAGCAAGAAATAAAGTACCTTAACCAGTAGACTTTTGGATCTTCTGCCTCGAAATTCTCATTCAGTTTTCAATGTTCTCTCAGAATAGAGGTTGACTTGCTCAATAATGTCTCGTAATAATTAATTAAGTGCTATGTTATTCCTCGGGTCTCTCAAGAAGGTGCGAACATCAGTTTGTCTTCCAACAAGATGCGGCCATTCCTCGATTAAATAATGGAAGACCATGCCAACCAGTCTATGCGCATTGTCGTACGATAGGGGCATGTGTGTTTTCCCCACTGTAGTCAGGAAGCGGAAGAACTTGTTCTATTATAGCTGAATGCAATCTTCTCCCGATTGGACTCAGTGGGAAAGGAATTGTGGAACTGTTCCCTCTTCCAGTTATTGAAAAGGAACTCCAAATCTGGCAGGCTTTCCTTCTCGATCAAGATTTAAACATGCCTCAGTCCAATGTCAACAAACTCCTGTGGGTCAAGAACAAATAGCTTCTCTTAACTCAATTTTTTGTGACTTAAAAGAGTGTCCCTGAAGCAAGGCACAGTCCAATATATTTGCTATTTGTCTACTCCAGTTTCTGCATCCTTCTTCCTCGTCATGGACCTAGTCTGCACGTGCTGAGGTTCATCCCAGATGCTTGCTTCTGGGTGGGGGTGAAGGGGATTCTCCCGTATAGATCTTTATGTCTCTGATAAATATCCACGCACGTCCGTCTTGTGCTTTCACTGCTGACGGTGTCACGTCTTCTACAATGAAAGGGCCATTAAAACAAAAGTGGCTCATGCCATCTCTTAGCAAAGTTCCTGATAAAGATCTGATCACCGGGGAAAAGTTTGAGAAAACATAGGTCTTCAACTTCGGTTGTTGTAACATCTTCTCCTGTGTTCTGTGCCCCACATCCCTTCCGTTTGAGCTGATCTGAAATGACAAAGATACTTGAAGTCATGCATGTTAAGTAATCACGTAACTCCTTTCCTAACAACTCTGCTGTCGACTCAGCATCACTTGTAGTTCTAGATGGCGGTGTGAGCGGTGTCTTCATCCACCTCCCTGTCACTATTTCATGGTAGGACAGATGGTGGTCGGCACCTGGCTGATTTCTCAACGCATACAATGCCAGTGGTAGGCAAAGCGACCATCCTTTCTTCAGGATAAGCTTTAATTTGGCTATTCTTTCTTTAAGCAGGCCATTGAGTCTCTCACAGACTCTGTTCAGTTGCAGGTGATAAGCCGATGAAAACCTGGGCTTTATATTGAGCAGCAAGCTTATCTGTTGGAAGACTTCACTGACAAAATGAGGGCCATTATCTGATCTTAATACTTCACATATTCCCCATCTAGGAAACACTTCTTGTACTAGAAATTCTGCTGCACAGGTGGAATCTGGATGAGTACATGGACCAGCCTCAATCCACCTTGAAAAGGGACATACCACTACAATCATATATCTATATCCATTACAGACTTGCAACATGTCGACATAGTCAATATGTAAATGCTGAAAAGGACCATTAGGTCTAGGAATAACTCCTCTAACTGTACGCATTGTGTGCCCAGCAGTAAACTTTTGAAATACGATGCAGTTCACTACATGAAATGTAACGTGTTCTACTAAATTCGGCACACACCAGTCCTACGCTATTGTTACGGTGAGACTCTCTCTAGTAACACGTGCAGGGTAGTGTAGCTGTTCTAATGCCACCCTTAATAAGGCTACAGGCTTCACTGGTATACCAGTGGTATCTTGTCACCATAATGCTTCAGAAGGACTTAAAGAACACCCTCTCCATGTCCACAGGTTTTTTCTCCTCCTGAGGCACTTCCCCTTGAAGTTCTACTAGCTGGGTCTTAGACAGATCATTATAACAATGAGAAACACTCATCATCACCACCATGCTTTCATTCACATCAGGAGTATCAAACTTCATGATACTCTCTGAATATGCAACACGTTTTGCTTCCTCGTCTGCTGCTTAATTTCCACGTGAGATAAAATCTGCCCTTTTAGTGTGAGCTGCACATTTAATAACTGTGATGACTACTGGGAGTTCTAGTGCTTTAATGAGCCTGTCCAATAAGGCGGCATGTTGCCCTGGAGTACCGTCCGCTCGGAGGTAGCCCCTCGGTTTCCAACGTGCTAGCCCTGCGTGCACTGTAAATGTCACATAGGCAGAGTCACTATACACCGTTACTTCCTGGTCTGCATGATTCTCGATTGTGACAATCAGCACCACTTATCCTGCAGATTGTGCAGAAAATTGAGTCGGTATTCGTGCACTTATTAATACTTCAACCTCCCCATTGGCCCTGTGCCTCACCACAGTGGCACCTCTGTCCATCATTTTGATTGATTCTTGAAAAAACATCAATAAAGATAATGTCTCCAGCTGCCAACACATTTTCCTTCACCCTCAAAGTTCATCATAGAATGCTTCAAAGTTCCATCAATCATGTGCATGCTTGTCTTCTGCCAGTGGTTCTGCTATAAACATGGCAGGGTTCACTATTCTACAACAAACTATCTTAATTGCTGGATTCAATATGACTACCCCGTAGGCAGAAGCCCTTTGAAAAGTCAACGTGCCTATAGGTTTTTCCGAGATGGCAAATAATGCATGTTCAACAAATAACAACTTGGAACACCCCACCCCATAATTCCTCAGCATAAATGGGAATCCCTAAACCTGGAACTGTGCAAATTACCTTTTTGAACTCATGAAACCCTTCTTCCATCTCCTCAGTCCAGACGGTTTTTCCTGAGTTGGCTGTGCTTTCTTCAGAGATTGCAACAAGGGGCTTATGTATGAGCTGTAGTCAAAGACCCAGGCTCTCACATAATTACACAGTCCCAGAAATCTTTGCATGTGCTTTATTGTGTGTGGCTATACTGTTTTCAAGATAGGCTCAGCTCTCTCAGGAGAAACCTTTTTCCTTCATGCGAAATTAACTGACCTATGTATAATACTTCTTCTTGACAATACTGCAATTTCTCCTTGTCTTCTTTATATCCTTTCTCTGAAAGAATAATCATCAGTCAAACTGAATCGCGTCTAAACTCTTCCTCTGAGGTGCTGCAGACCAATATGTCATCTATGTATTACAACACAACACCTGCCTAGTCCATCTGCAGGCCTCTATTGAAATTCAATGGAGACTAACAGTACCCCTGGGGTAAGCAAGTACTTTTCAGTCGAGTTTGGCGGAAAGTAAATGACGTCGAACCTTGAGAGTCCTTATGCAATGGGATTGAGATAAATTCACTTTTCAAGTCAATCACCATAAAATATCATGCCTCAACAGGGATAGTACATAAGATTGTGGCAGGATTAGGAACTAGAGGGAACTCGGCCTCTACGATCTGGTTAAAGGGCAAAGATCTTGAATTAAACACCACAACCCCCCTTTAATTTTTTGGATCAGATACAATGACATATTACATGGTGACTCTGACGTCACTAAGATACCCTGTTCCATCATGGTGAATATCGTCTTGAACATACCTTCATCTGCCTCTCGAGACATGGGATTCTGTTGTGCTTGAGGTAAAATTGCTCCTGGTTACGTCAAAGGGGCCCGTTGTCCACAATGAAGCTGGCACCTTTGCCATATCCTCATTGAAAAACTCATGACGTTTCAATGTTAGCATCATTTTTTGAGGAACCTTGCATCTCATACTGAATAAGTAATACTTATTTCAAATTCTACTTCGTCATCTGATGGATGGTCTCGAAATATATCCTCATCAGTGACGTCAGTCAATATATAGCCTTCCAGAATAGCAATCACTGTGCACCATTGTCTGCCTTCATAATCAGTACCATCAAGCAAAGCTATTTCTCCTCTCACTTTGGCTGCTGGTAATTCTAGAGGAAAGCATCGTCCTTTCTTTTCATCCATAGGTATCTTTGGCCTGAATAAAAATTCATCAGGTAATCTCATAGTTCTTCCCAGTCAACCTGGTAGCCATGTCAACCGAATGCACACCTCATAGTGAAAAACTTCTGGTTCTAATGGTTCTCCTCTTCTAGTCACTTGTCCTGCAAATGCCGCAATAAACTCACTCCTGTTTAAATAATGCATTCCTGGCATTGAGCACACTATGCCTTCATCAGTGAATGAAATCATCATGTTCAACTTTATCATTAAATCTCGACCCAGTATATTGACAGGTGTCTATCTTGAATATAATAATGACACAGACATGTCATATTCTCCTATGGAGACTGGCATTTTTTCAGTAAAAGGAACTCTACTTGTAGCCCCTGTGAAACCTTGAGTATTCATGGCATTTCCAGACATTGTACATGTTCCCTCCCGTATACATGAGAGTGTTGCACCCGTGTCTACTAAAAAAGAAAAGTATTTTCCCCCTATATTAATGTCAACCCTCGGTTCCTCTTGAGGATTGGGCATTACAGATAGTATGTAACATTCATCAATTTTCCCAGTGAGCTGTCCTATTGTCATTATGTTCTCATCCCTGTGCCTGTGAAAGGATTCTCTCCATCGTCAGTGGCACCCCCATCCTAGGAGTCATTAATTGTCCCGTGCTTGTGCCTTGCTGTATCTGCATGGGTGAATGCTGTGACTGCCCTGGCGTCAGATTCATTGTTGTCTGATACGTTTGTACATCTGGCTGTACTCTTGGCGCTTGTGTTTTCTGCACTGTCTGATTTGGAGCAAACCCATCTTCATTCTGTTGAGTGTATGCAGGCGGATATGCAGTCCCCCAACTTTAGAATTTCCCATTTTGCACAAACCCTTGGCTTCTACAGCTGCGTGCAAGGTGCCCTGACATACCACATGTCCAACACACAGGAGAAGCCCTCCTAATTTGCCCATCTTGCATGCCTTGACTATCATTCTGCGTATTTTGAAACCCACCTTGGTTATTCTGGAAATGTCCCTGATTATTCTGAAATCCTGTGGCTCGAAAGTTTCCACATCTCATGGTACGAATCCACTATTACCTTGATCAAACTGCCTTTGGTTAGTCACCTGTGGCATGCCTGCTGCTTACTGTGAACCTGACCTTTCCCCACTAGTCAACATTGCCCCTTCAATGGCATACTGTTATAATGTTTTCTGCCCTAATTTTGCTTCTTCATATTTCCTAGTATCATCTTTCTTTTGATTTTTCTCTTGCAAAAGTCTGCAATAATGTGCAATGGTCACTGAATTTCTGACCATGGATTTGCTTCCATGCCCACCAACCTATTGAGCTGCTTCTGTACTGGCTCTGGTAGCCCTTGGCATAATATGTGATACAATACAGGTATAGATTTCCCCCACGGCTCGCGAGTCTCCAAACTCCATTGTTCCTGAAAATTTTGAATGTAAACAAGAGGATCATTCCCTTCCTGCCTCTTTTTGTTGTTATAGCTCCCATATCTGATGTGTCAGTATGCAGCATTCTAGGCAGTTTCCAGACTGCTGCCCTGCAGTTGTTAAACAGTGCTTCATCATGAGCGGTGGTCAACGCAGTAACACTTGACTACCCTGCTCTTGACCAAACGTCAACTCCCCAAGGATAGCGACTAAGAAACCGTTAATGTCCCCTATAGTTAACGTGTTCCCTCCTGTCATTTTCTCTAACTCATGTATCCATTTCCCAGTGTCAGAAGTTAAACTCTGGAGTTTACACCTTAAATTATCCTTATCCATCTGTTGCCAGGGTATATACTGTGGTCTACCCCCCCTTATCTAACAAGGGAAACTGCAAAAACTCCAAACTCACATTCATCCCAGTCCCCCATCAGCAACCTCAACCTTCTCTCATAAGGTGGTGAGTCCCTGCCTCTCACCATGGAATTGCCCTTTGGGTTGATCTAGTCATGCCAGAGACTCTTACACCTGTGATTTGGGTAGATCTAGATCTGACCATCTTACTTCCTTATCCAGTGAAAAACATCCTTCTGGACCACATGCTTTACCTCCCTCCTCCCCATGCAAGGTCTCTCTGTCCTAATCTGACATATCCTGTCCCCAACTTGTGTGGCTCCTCTCCTCTTTGTATCTATTCAGAGTCAGTCTAAAGACAGCTCTTTAGACTCAGATGAACATGAGCCTCCCTCTTTGTCGTACAGCTGCGTACTCTCAAGTTGATTGTTTTTACCCTTTCCCTTTAGTTCTTTCTTAGTCCTCATATCATGATAGACTTTATTGATTGCGTCCCCAATGCTTCTAGAGTCAAACTCATCCTCTAGATTTGCTCTAGACGGATCTGCTACTGGTTCATGTCCATGCCACTATTGGATTTGGATCCATTTATTCCTTTTCCACATGTTCAAGACCACATCTCTGCCTCCTCTTTCATTCCATTTCATCATCATACTCTCTTTGTTTCCTTGCTTCTTCTCGCACCCTGTCTTCTTCTTTTCTTTTCATGTCTCTTCTCTCATTTGCCCTTTGCATCTCGTCGTCTCTATGTCTTTGTATTTTTTTGTTTTGTTCTTCCTCTTCCTCTCCTTGTCGTGTCTATCCTTGTCCCTTTCAACTTTAGAGATGACATCCTTTTCAGAAGTTTTCTCTGCACCCTTATTGCTGCTTTTCGCAGGCGATTTATATATCGGATTGCTGTACCCTGTTGCTGAAAAAAGCTGCCTTAATGGTTACAATCTGTCATCTTTCCCATTATCATCATTTACTTTAGGAGCGGCGGGGGGAGCAGAAGGCTCCTCACCCCCTTCTTTGCATATGTCAAGTATCCAGTCTTCAGGAGGCGGCTCTCCTTTTCCTCCTAATAAATTTTCCAGAGCTCCAAGCTCACTAACATTTTGTCTAACTTTTTCCCTGTGTATGATGCATGCAAATATGTCGTCATATGCTGCAAAACTGCCTTTGATAGTGATCCCCCTTGTGGCTATGGCATGAACATCTTGTCTGCCGTGCCCTTAACCCATTCCGCACCTTACTGTTTAAGTTTAGGTATGTGTTTCGGCAACTGTTTGCACAGATGTGTAAGCCGAGAAACATCTTCCATTTTGACTAGTCACAATTGACTGTCAATACTCACCTTTATACTTTGCACTTTTTCAAATCAATACATTTCAATAAAATAATACAATATGAGCGTGCACCAATCGTCCCAGCTCCAAACCCTCTATATCAATTTTCACTCCAATCTACTTTATTCATTAAACATAATCAACTCAATTTCAACAAATAAATAATGAACTCTTGAATCTTGCGTTTTCCTTTTTATGTCCCTTGATTCCTCTATTACTTTTGCACCACTTATATGTCTGTTCAATCACATAAAACAAACAGAAAAACGGACACAATGGACCGGCCACATATCTTAGTCTACGATCCTCAAGACGTTATCCTTGCCCCTAAAAATACCCCGACTGGGATGTCAACCGTTCTCTTTGGACTGTCATTACACTAGTATGTAACCTACGTCATCCGCAAATGGGACTCTTAAAAAACTGGCTCTGCTATCTACATGGAGCTTCACGTCCTTTCAGTTAAATGGCAGAGGACTCTCGATATTGCTGGGAACCCAAAGCTTACTATCTCGATGGATTTTTAACCATCATCACTAGGCTACTAAGTGAACTGGAGGAGTCACCCCAGCCCTTTAACACAAAGTAGCAATACTATGAGATGAATGGGGATGCAGAGGTTACTCAAACATCAATAATCAAAACGACTCAGGTAGCTGGCAAAAAGGTTAACTGTTTTAATATCAATTATCTAAAACAGGGAGTACAACAGACATCTACGGAGGTGTCACAGCCTGGTTTCTCAATGGGATTCAGAAAAAAACACTGCACTTATAGTAAAAACTTGGAATTAATTATGTTAACTTACATATTTACTAATGTCATCCTACTTGGCAAACTACAAAAACCTAGTGGCAATTGTAATTGGGTCTAGAGGAACATCCAAGTATACGTTCCATGCTAGTCTAAGAAAGTTATAGGCTCCTTAACATCAGGTGGGGAAACTAAGCCCTCTCCTCAAACAGGTCACTATTAACGTCACTAAATTCATGATGTGCCATTGGCTACACAAACTATAGGGCCCTTAATTACACGGCGCCCTACAATTGGTTGGCACTCATACAGACATGCCAACATTAGTCTGGCCCTGAGAGGGAGATTTCACAACAACGATCGGGAGAAAGCATTTTTCCCATCGGATTGCATTGGAGTTATAATTATTTGAGGCGGGAGACAGTAAAAAATAGCCAGATTTTTCATTCAAAAATCGTGAGTCTCCCGTCTAAATCGGGAGGGTTGGCGTGTATGTTCATATCCGTCAGTACTTTTCCACGTATGTTAGCAGCACGCAAGCTGCACTTCCAGGTGCTGGTGAGCTGGTCATAACCATAGCTTCCCACCAATTAGCATATCATCTATCAACACCTCAGTTGTCCGCTGTCAATTAAGTCTTTTAACTTGTTCTTGGAAATGTTCTTTGCTCTGGAGAATTCAAGGGAGTGAAGCCACAATCTGCCATCATGTGTAGGTGTGGTTTGTCATATTTGTCCACCTTCATCCTTCCACGTGACTGAAGACCACAAATTTGAGCTCTGGTGCATTTAAAATACTATTTTTCAATAGACCTCTGATGTCGTTCTTTCACATGATTTGTAACTACTTTCTGCTCATCCAAGTCTGATAAGACCTTGGCTTTTTGGGCCTGAGCCAGCCTTGCCTTTCTGATGTTTGCTTCTTTAATTCAATTGCTTTTTCAGCTTCAACACACTGGAAAAGAGGCCTTCTTCTCTGGTCCAGCCATGCTATAACACATAGTGGAATCATTCATTCCTCACTTATTTCAATATAAGTATAAATTGGTGCTCGCTGCATTCTATTCACTACTTAGCTAGCCTTAAGAATACTTTGTCTACTTGTGTTTCCTTGCATATGTACACGTGTAAAATGACTTGATATCTTCATCGTTTCTGTAGCATACATTTCTTCACCTTGATCCCAAGATGTCACATATCTTTGACACTTTCTTTATGCCTTATAGAATATCTTCACCTCTCTTGTCTCTGCATCTCTTTCATTGTACATCTGCCTTGCTTTGTGTGATGTCACCATTCGGATTGTTCATTCATTGGTACTGCTTCTTCTGGAATTTCATTGAAATGGCTATCAAACTGTCTTGTATGCAGGTAGGGCTTTCTCAGTGGGAACCTTACTTTCAGAAGTCTCCTCAGTATTGGTATTTTCACTGGCACTGCACGTGTCACACACTCTGGTTCCCAACATATAGGCAATATGGGCGAGCTGCTTGAGGTGGGGGTACTTGACTCCTTCTCTACACCACCAAATACATTTCCCAATTGTCACTTCTCCTTAAACATTGGGGGTCATTCCAAGTTGGGCGGTAAGGGTTTACGGGCACCGGTAAGGATGCCGGTGAAGGTAAACCCTTACCGCCCTATTCCGAGGTCCCTTAGCGGGTCCCAGCAGGAATGACTGATCTGACCAGCCGTTCTTTGCGGGATCCGTTAAGGGACCTTGGAGCTAATACCGGGTCCGCAATTTGCGGGCCCGTTATTAGCACCTTCCCCATTCCCATTGAGCCCTATATGGGCTCAATGGGAATGGGGAATGGTTTACTGAATGGGGACCTAGCGGGTCCTCCAAGGTCGAATGACCCGGTAAGTCCCCATTCAGTGAGACCGGACCCGGGTTTGGAGGCAGCCATGGCACTAATAGCGCCATGGCTACCTCCAAACTCGTAATGACCCCCATTGTGTTTAAACAAAGGAGTGCACTTGTACCCAAACAAAATTCCCAAACTGTCCCTACTTCCTAGACTTGGCCTTCAAACAGAGGGGTGCTGCATATCACTGAGGAGTGGGTTTTCTGGTGTTGGTGAGAGAAGCGATTTGCAAAAGGGAAACCTCATGTCTCTAGCATGGCATTGTATAATGTGTAATAGTTTTTAAAACCAAACTTGTGCTTGCTTGCAATCTAAACCTTCTTAAGTCATATTTGCCTGTTTATTATGAACACGAACGTCATTGTGTGTGAAGCTTTGTTTTGTGCACAAAGAAGGTGGCATGTATAACATAAACAGAACCTCATTGAACTTATACTTTAAATAAATATACATTCTTTCTGAACACTGTCCTGGTTCTTGGTGCATTGTTGGCACAGGGGGAGGGATCCACAGGGCTCCATATGAGACATATGTGGGGCATATTTAAATCCAAATTAATATTGTATTGTGGTCCCATATTGGGGGTACTCCCTATGATGAGTGTGGTCTCCCTATATACTGTTACAGTTGCCCAGTGCATCAGCGGTTGCAGGACATTTAACTTAAGGATGTGTTTCAGAGTGGCCTGCTGCTGAAAGTATGTTTGCTTGAAGAATAGTGAATGACACACATTTATTTAATGATTCGATGCAGATGGGGGATAGGGTTCAAACGGTGGCAGGGGCTACTGGGGACAGGCTTGTACACTAGTTTAGTTGGACATGAATTGGGGGTGACTGGACCAGTAACAGGACAGGAAAAGTGTTTTTGGGGCAAGGTTTTGAAGTTGGTTGTATATTTGCTTTTGCGGTCTGAAGGTTGACAGGTGGAGGTAAAACATTTGAAATTGTGGAAGGGCACCATGAGCTGGTTGTGCAGAAATTGGATACGAATGGAGAGGGAGGATGGCATCCCCCTTTGCATGGGTGTTTTTGGATAATTTGGGGATGTCCCCAATTGAGTATTTTACTAAAGATAAGGAATGTGTATTTAGACTGAGGGAAGGTCAGTGAATGGTTTAATTGTGCAATAAGACTGGTTGATGATGTATATGAGCATTGATGAGGCAGTAGAAATGGTGAAGAGAAGGGTCAAAAGAGCTGAAATCGCTGAATGCTGGATCAACTCAGCATTCCCGTTGCTTCCAGTACAGATAGATGATTTGTTCCTTCCTGATCGACAGTTTGACCAGTATATCTATGTGAAGAAGGTGTTGCCCAGGGGGCATTTAGTGGTGTGTGAAGTAATCCTGCTGGGGATGAGTGGAGGTAGAGCGAAATAAGCTCCTCTTTTGAGGGAATTTTCAGATTACTTTGGTATACCGCTGCCACCAGAAAAGATGGAGGGCTATCTGCGATGTTGTTGTTCTTCTGGATTGAATTGGACTGAATGGCTATGGCAAGTTGGAAAGCTTGAGGGCTTTGGCATGGGAGGTGGCTGGAGCTAGATTGTGTGCAAGCATATGGCAATGGCTATGCCAGGTGCGAAGAAGTCTGTGTTTGTTTGAAGGAGAGAGAGAGAGAGAAAGAGAGAGCCATGCTGAGGAGGGATCTGGAGGTGTTTTTGGAATTTCCAGATTGTTACACTGCGTGTCAGTATTTTTATCTTTGCAGTGCTGCAGTTGATGGTGGGGATTTTCTCTGACATATCCAGGTCCTATGACATAGGCACTTAATTGATTGATATTGATTGATATTTGATTTCTATCGCGCTCATACACAAGTGTTTCAAAGCGCCACAAGGCAAGGGATGGGAACAGGGGAGAACAAAACAGCGATCTTACTAGGCCCAGTGACATTGAGAACGCGCAAGTGCATGGGAGAGGGGGGAGGGGAAAAGTTCATGGAAGGGGGGAGAGGTGGAAAGTGCGAAGCAGAGGAGAAACACATAAATAACAATAAATAAATGATAAAGGCAACAAACAGTGGTAATGCAGCCAGCAATGTGCAAGTGCTAGGTTTAAGGCAGCAGACAGGGTAGTTCTGATAAGTGCAGGAAGAAAAAAAGGGGGAGCTGTATGGGTAGTGATACGGACCCCAATGCAAGGGGTGGCCCGGAGGCAGTGCAGGAGGGTGGCAATTTGAGCAGGTACCTGGGCCCAAAAGACAGAGAGTGGCCAGGGGTACTGTGCCAAGAGAGAACAGATCAGCAGGGGAGAGGGGGAGCGAAGGCAGAAGAAAAGAGGAAGGTCTTGAGGTGTTTCCGGAACCGGAGATGGTTCGCCTCAAGTTTTAGAGTGGCAGGGAGGCTGTTCCAGAGGGAGGCCCCAGCTGAAGACAGAGATCTACCCCCAGCTCGTTTCTTAGAAAAACGACTGACCCTGAGTGAGTTGGAGGTAGAGGAGCGAAGAGCTCGAGAGGGGAGGTATTTGCGGAGGGATAGCTGAAGGTATTTTGGACCCAGGCCCCAGAAAGCCTTGTGGACAATGCAGAGGATTTTGAATTTAATCCTTGGGAACCAGTGGAGAGATTTCAGAGCTGGAGAGATACGATACGAGGCCAAGGACAAGTCTTGCAGTCCTGTTCATGTCTGTGGTTGCTTGGTTTTCTGTGCAGAGGGGACCTGGCCTAGCAGTTCGGGCTGGGCTGCTACCTTCGGTGGCGGCAGCTGCTGACTGATTTGCACATGGCTGGTCCCCTTTTGCAATGGCGCAGACGGGCTAAAAAACGGTGGTGTGGAAGGTTGCCCAGAGCAATTGCCAGTGGTTTAGATTCATTCGAAACCTTCCACCCATCACTTTTGTGGTCAGTTTGTTTCTCCTTGTGAGAGAGGGTATGCCCAGACGTGGGTCCCTTGCTCGCTGCGCCACAGGGAACCAGGCTGCACCTCACTGAGGAGGTCCAACAAGGCCGAAACATGTCTGGGGTTGCTTGGTTTTCTGTGCAGACGGGACCTGGCCTAGCAGTTCGGGCTGGGCTGCTACCTTCGGTGGCGGCAGCTGCTGACTGATTTGCACATGGCTGGTCCCCTTTTGCAATGGCGCAGACGGGCTAAAAAATGGTGGTGTGGAAGGTTGCCCAGAGCAATTGCCAGTGGTTTAGATTCATTCGAAACCTTCCACCCATCACTTTTGTGGTCAGTTTGTTTCTCCTTGTGAGAGAGGGTATGCCCAGACGTGGGTCCCTTGCTCGCTGCGCCACAGGGAACCAGGCTGCACCTCACTGAGGAGGTCCAACAAGGCCGAAACATGTCTGGGGTTGCTTGGTTTTCTGTGCAGAGGGGACCTGGCCTAGCAGTTCGGGCTGGGCTGCTACCTTCGGTGGCGGCAGCTGCTGACTGATTTGCACATGGCTGGTCCCCTTTTGCAATGGCGCAGACGGGCTAAAAAACGGTGGTGTGGAAGGTTGCCCAGAGCAATTGCCAGTGGTTTAGATTCATTCGAAACCTTCCACCATTCACTTTTGTGGTCAGTCTGTTCTGGATTAGTTGCAGAGGGCGGAGAGTAGAGGCAGGTAGATTTGGAAAGAGCCTGTTACAATAGTCCAAGCTAGAGAGAACCAGAATAATGGTATTGAAGGTGGTGTACTGAGCAATGGTCCCAATATGTCTGACAAAATGCCATAACTGAGGTGTTCTGGAGGATGTCCAGTGGTGATGGCACTTAATGTGGAGCAAGGTGATGTTTGTGAATTAGACATATGTGCAGGGGATGTGGCTATCGTTATAAAGGCAACTTTAAAACCGAATTGGCTATGTTTCCTCAATTATCACCAGCTCCGATTTTGCTGGCAAAATCGGTTAATCTGAAAATTGCTCAATCGACCAATTGATATACTACCTCTTTTCCACCCTCCTGGCTTTGATGTAGGTTTGGGTATATATTTTAAAAGTGGGGTTTTGTGAGTTCATGAGTCTCAAACTAAATTTGGTTTACCTCACATCTCCATACTTTTCTGAAGGCACACCTCTAAATGCTGACAGCAGAAAAAATACAACCCGCTAGGGAAAAATGCCCAAGAAACTCTTGCATGGATAACAAGTTTTATTTCTACAAAAATAGGTCTGTTGTCAAGGGACGCTCTGTGCGAAAAGGGTTCAAGCAGAGACTTAGAAAGGATCATTCATATTCAGTGACAACTTGTGCAGCTGGATGGTGTGACCCAATACACGGTGGCCTACTCCATAGGGGAATCCAGGCCATTGGTCCCAGCCCCGTCTGTCCTTCTTCCATCACAAGGGATTGGCTGTGCTCATCGGCTCCAGGGAACAAAGGTTGAAGAACCAATTTGATACATTTGCTAACAATACTACTCTATCATTATACAGGGCAACTGGCATAAGCATAGGCTGGTACAGGGGGAGTCTCGAAGTCACTCGGACACACGCACATTTCACTCATCCCAACCATGTCTTTCAGCTTCCAAGGCTTCCACCCTCGCTTTTGAACTATAATGTATCTCCCCTGTACCTTGCATTATAAAATATGTCAATATAAAATGCAGGTACGGTGACCATTCTCTTGGATCTGTTATAGCTTTGGTTTATGGTCGGTGGTCTGAGGTCAATTGGTGTCTTTGGAGTTCAGGGAACTTTGGACTGGCAGTTGTAGGGGCCATAACTCGCTGTTGGCTGGGTGTGGGTAGGAGGCCTGCTCTGGCATGTTTCATCACAGTTCCTAATATGGTCTCATTGCTTTGCAGAGCACATTCTTTCTTGGAATAAACATATAGACAACAATGTTAAACCAAAGCAGAGTTACTGTGGAAGTTAGCAGTGTGGGCCTTTCTCATCAGAGCTTGGGCCTGTTCAGACTTCCCCTTCAGACTTGCGGCCTATGTATGACACGCCAAATAATACTACTTGGCCGTACAGGCCCCATGCTTCGATTCTGGTTCCAAAAATGGCATATGCTTATATACACGCACTAAATCTAAACATCTAAATTTTACACAATAGTATCATTCTGTAGGGGTCTTAGAACACTCTCTTCCCCCTGGTGTATCACAGGTCTCCCAGTCAGTGGAGCCATGAGTCTCCAGGATATCTTTTGGAAGATGTGTGGCAGTCTGGGTTTCAAAGCAGAGATTCTTCAAAAACAATGGGAGCATAACTGCCAACAGAGGAAAGCCTGCAGGAAGAGTGGGCCGTGAGTAATATGTATGGATGGGGTAAGAATGGATAAGGGCATTAGTAAAAATAAATAGAGCTACATAACTCTGTAAAGTATGATACATCAGTAGGTAAACTTGCTGCGGAGATCTGAGTGCAACCTGCGGATCACATGTAACATGGGAAGGAGCAACTCTTTCCTCCGAAGCTGACTAAAAAAGAACACTTGAACTAGACATCTGTGGGAGTGTATGATGCACATGCATCTATGGAGGACTAGCCATAGTCAATTACATGTCAGGCATGCTTTTCATCTTTCAGACCTCAGTAGAAAAAAAGTCGCTAAGAGATGTCCACTTATACAATATAGAGAGTTAATTGCAGACATGCAACTCACAAAAAGCCTATTAAGATTGTTTTTAAAAAAAAAATCTTTCCTTGTTTGCTTACATTAGCAGGTACCACTGATCTAAAAGGAGAGCTAATTGCAAACATGACCCCACAGAAAGACGTGTATATATGCTACACAGTAAATCACATGTTAATTGTTTATTATCCAGGCGTTCATTCTTCTGAGGATGCTCAAATGCAAGCTATTGCGAATGGGCTATATTACAATAGGGACAGCTAATTACTGCCAAACATTTCTGATGCGACCACTCATCATTCTGTGATTAATTACATGAGTAACTTTTGTTGTTGTTAATATTAAAATGAGAGGTCTTGGCACTGCATTCGAAGTGAGATTGGCACTCAATAAATACCCCATATAGGACAAAATAAATAAGTAAACCTAGTCCCTATTACCAGACACAGCATGTCAAACGGAAACTGTTTATTGGTAAAGAAGTGATGAAGATGTTCTAAAACATCAAACTCTGATGTGTAACCACTTAGTGTGAGGGAGTCAGTGATATGGAGCACATGGACATGAACAGATTGTCAATCCCTTTTGAAAACAGAGCCTCATCGAGAATCTATAGTCTGATAAACATTTGCCCAGCTTAATAGAAAGCAAAAAAAGTTAACCTTAAGGCTGGAGTGGTTTGTAGTTTATTCCGAACTTTCAAAATCGTGGTTGAAATATTTATGGCAGAAATGACCCTCGGCATAAAATAAATATCTTATTGTATACTACCGTCAAGTGTTTAATTATTGCTAGGAATTTTAAAAGAGTGTTTCATTTAAGTGGAGCAGCAGTGTCTCCATTTCTCTCACATTGGTGATTTTTTTCAATTCTCTTTGAATATGTTTTGGCTATATAATATATTGAATGGATCTTTGATATTAAACACTTCTGATTTGGATAACTATATAATGTATTTAACTTAAAAAGAGAAGACAATGTTTTACAGGATCTTGAGACACCGCAGTATGCTATGTAGAAGAGGTAATTGAGATGAGATAGAGGGCCTGATTCATAGAAGTGTTTTATAATGGCACAATCCCATAGGAAAAAGTTGCACGAATTAGGCCCAGAGAGTGAATAGGGAGTAATAATAATTTGGGGTTTGTGAATTCCATTACAAAAAGGAATCTGTGTTAAAGGAATGTTAAGCAAAGAATGATCATAATCAAATACTTTAGCAGGCATCTTATTCACAGATTTAAGGAGGACAATTGCGTGATTTGGAGAGTGTAGCTTTTGATTATTACTCGTTTTTGGAAATAATATAATGTTGGAGAAGGTCTGTGTCTGGAACTTCACCCTAAATCATCACGTTGCAATACTGAGAAAAGGTCTATTGATGGTAGTATCCAGAAATAAACGTATTCTTTAAGCAGGATAGCATTTTCTCCAAAGGCTTTGTTGGAAGACCAATTCTTAATTGCCTGCTAAGTTTCAAGTAATGGAATGGGAGCGTCAGGAATCAAGTTCTTCACCTCGGTAAGTTCATACAAGTATAAGGATGACAGATCATTCTCGATTTTATGAGACAAATGTTACGTTTCACTTCCTTAAATTATTTCAGTTTTGAATGTAACGATTTGAGGCATTTTCAGAGAACTCTTATTCTTTTGCTTTAGATTCCTTTTGTATAATTCTGCAAATCCTATGTATTTAGGTACTATATCTTCATTCTTACGGCTAGCATCTGATTTCAGATGGCCTCAATGGCTTCACGGCTCTGAATCACCCAAGAGTGTTCAAATGCAAGGTATTAAAGTAGCCCACAGAGCCAATAGGAGGCACAGGAAGGTGACTATCACCCCCACATCTGTGACTCTTTCGGTAAGTTTGCTGGTTATGTGTGCAAATACAATAGAAGTTTAGCAGACCTCTGAAAAAAGCTTTACTCATAATATGGGCTGTGCAGCAGTTTACGGATGTCTGGGGGTTGGTGGAAGGCATGCTCCCACTGAGAACAAGCCCATCCACTTGTAAATTATATAGGAAAAGAGAACCCTGGGACACCAATTGACTAATATATATTTCAAATCCTTTAATTTAAAGTCCTTATCTTTATGATTCCTGAATGAGTATGTATGGTTAACTGCTGGAAACGTTTTAATATAAGTATAATAATTGTTGTTAAAAATTAAATGAGCACCAAGCCCAATCTTTATTATGTACTTAGCGATGCAGGCATAGTTCCCTTTTATCATAGTCATATGTGTAACAATACAGATCTTCAACCATTCTCATGTTTCCAATGTGCTCTTTGATTGTATGGAAAGCAGCAAAGGAATCCTTGATGGTTCTGTTTGTCCCTTCAATTGTCTTATAGGGGTATTTTGATACAGTACAGTAGGAATGTACCCAGTATTAGACTTCCACTCATTATGAAGGAGGCAATAAGCCAGTTAGCCGCAGGCGTCCACGGTGTAGGGAGCAACATGCTTTTTTTTAGCATCCTGGATTCCTGCTTTGGGAACCTAGGCTGCGAAAGACCTTCATCCCCCATTACAGGGGCTGGAATGGGGGGATAATGGTCCAGATACCTTGTTATCCACCCTCGCTTCTCTTGGGCTGATAACTTGAGCTGCCGGACCGGTATCCACCATTCCAGTCCCAGGAACTGAGGATGAACGCCACAATATTCCCATTAGCATAACACAAAATGCAAATGGAAATGTTGGAACATATCATTGAGTCTATGTACTTTACTGAGAAATATAAAGTAGATGGATTGCAAAGGTAGCGGGCGCCCCTCTCTCGATAGAACAAGGCTTGATAACCTGTTCAGTGGTTATTAACCACTTGAGAGTTCGCAGCCACTGCTTTTTCTCACTGTGCCTTTCACAGATGGGAAATATCCATTTGCATATCAGTCTTTGTCCTGCCCAGAGGCAGTCCAGCACCGAAATGCAATGGCAATTCCAACCTGAACGAGAGTACCACTAGCAACCCCATACATGTGTTTCACCCTTGTTGGGGATCATCAGTGAGGTGAAGCTGATGCCTCTCTAAGCACAGTGAGAGGGAGACCACGTCTGGTTGCCCCCAGGAGACCTAGGGTTACCAATCCCAGGTTCCTTGAAATTTGGTTTGCAAAGGTAGCAGGCGCCCCTCTCTCGATAGAACAAGGCTTGATAACCTGTTCAGTGGTTATTAACCACTTGAGAGTTTGCAGCCACTGCTTTTTCTCACTGTGCCTTTTACAGATGGGAAATATTCATTTGCATATCAGTCTTTGTCCTGCCCAGGGGCAGTCCAGCACCGAAATGCAATGGTAATTCCAACCTGAACGAGAGTACCACCAGCAACCCCATACACGTGTTTCACCCTTGTTGGGGATCATCAGTGAGGTGAAGCTGATGCCTCTCTAAGCACAGTGAGAGGGAGACCACTATAAAGTAGATGGAGCCTATACGTTTTTTTTTTAGTTTTATTTTTTAACTGTGAAAGGTGGTTCCTTTTTTTCTTTTTTCTTTTTTTTGGCAGGAGAACTAAGAATGAAAGGTGGGGAGGGAAATGAGGGAAGATGCACCAAACACTAATATGGAGGGGTAGGTGAACAGGGGTGAATGTTGTGCATGTGTTATTTCTGTGTATGGGGCAGTGTCTCTCATGCTCCTTGATTACAGCAGTGGTGGTGGCTCTTGGGGAGGAAGGATGGCTTTAGCTGATACCATTTTAAGATAAATAGCAGTTTTGATAAAAGTATGTACTGTGTACTAGATTGTTAATGAATAATGAGTAGGAATAGGTGTTGGAGCTGTGCAAGGGACATTTTGAAGTAGAAAGTTTCTAGACCTGTAGAAAATGCAGTCCCAAACTGCTCACGAAGCACAGATCTTATTGTGAAGTGCAGACTGGTTCTCTGACATCTACGGATGCAAAACTAGTTGAAATAGTTGCAAAAAGTGTATAGAAGTGTTACAGTTGATTCTAGAAGGTGGGAAATGGCAGAGTTATAAGGTGACACTTTGTAAATTGGACACAAATATTGCTATGTTGGGTAAGTATGATATTAGTAAGTTGTAGGAAAATAGCATGCACTGGTAAAAACCCATGAAATTCACTGAAAAAACTTTGTTAAAGGCAAGTTATGGTTAAGTTGCACTACCCATGAAGTCCCCTTAACAAAGTTTTTTCATCGAATTTCATAGGTTTTTATTAGTGCAACTTAACCATAGTGTCCACGGTAGTGGCCATGTAGTTATGGTTAAGTTGGTGTTTCCATAGGAAGAGCACATTTTGGGTGGCTTATAACTTCGCTCCCCCTGGACGAATCCTCACCAAACTTTGCAAAAAAGTATATGGCCCACTCTGAATTTTTTTGCAAAGTTTGGTGAGGATTCGTCCAGGGGGGGGAAAGTTATAGGGGGAGTCCCAAAACTTTTTTTTTCCCATAGACTGAATGGGAAAAAACTTTGCGCATGGGTACAGCCCGAACCGCTGGACGGATTTACACCAAATTTGTGGCTGGAGCGGCGGCCTGGTCCCGAAAGCATGATTTTGCAAATTTGGTGTAAATCCGTCCAGTAGTTTTTTTTAAAAATGACCAAAATGTAAGGCAAAAAAATTAGTGATATCTGTGTTCGCTTCACGGACGGACTTCCCTGTTCGCTCCGTGGACAGCACCCCGATTGGCCCATGGCCTTGCGTCATGTCCGCGGACATGTGACATGTTCGCTGATTGGACGGCGAGGGGCATGGAGTGCATCAGATTTTCTGTGGTGCCCGCCATCTTGTATTCGCCGTTGACCGCGTACAGCACAGTGAAATGTGGATAAAAAATTGTATTTAGTGCCCTGTGTTGGTGTGTAAGAGTGTTTGGGGAGGGTAGGGGAGTATGAGATAGGTTCAATGTTTTGTTTTTTTATGTGCTAGACGTTTTTGTTGCGTTCAATTTGTCCGCGGAGAACACGGCTGTTCTGACATTTTGTAAATAAACTAAATGGTGGGGTGTTTAGAGGACGTAGTATGTGTCATTTTTGTTCGCAAGGAAGGTAAAAATGAGCTATGAACACTCGCGGTGTACTTAATTGTTCGTAAATACACAAACTGGGGGTGTCCTCAGGACACTGTCCGTATTGTAATCTGTCTAGTTGAATGTGTTCTAAGAAAACTTGCGGTGTCCCGAAATGGTTGCAATTGCACAAAATGGGAGTGTTCTGAGAACGTTGTTTGTATTGTTCGTTGTCAGGGTGAAAGTGTTTTAAGACCACTCCTTTTGTCCGCTAATAGTACAATTTCCTATGGGCATCAACACATATTATGTCACAACACAGCGCGCAAAAATTCAGAATATGAAACAGTGATTTAAAAGCAAACAGCAAGATTGTAAATTTTATAAAGTACATTTATTTGACATGAAATGTTTAGAGAATATTCAGCAATTTGCATTTGTCTTTGCTGTCGATCCGCAAAAGTTCATGTTGAGGCACGCGATGTTCCTTTGCGGTACAGAGGGTGTTAGATCAGCTTACAACTCAGTGCGCCACAATTCGGAATATGAAACTGTGGTTTAAAAGTAAACAGCAGGATTGTACATTTGGTAAAGTACATTTATTTCACATGAAATGTTTAGTGAATATTCAGCGATTTGCTATTGTCTCTGCTGTCGATCAGCAAAAGTTTATTTGGAGCCACGCGTTGTTCCTTTGCGGTAGATAGGCTGTTGGTTTATGATAAAAGCAGTAAATGGTTGCTCTGATAATCGGAAGGTTGCTCCAAAAACGAGCCATTAGACCACCCTATTGGTTGGTATGTTGTTTGTAGCCGCTAGTACTGCGTAAGGGCATATTGGTCCTTGGTGATTGTCCCATAAAATGGTGAGGGTCATGAAGTTGCATATTTGGACATGCACCTGGCAGTTGAAGACCCCATCCGCTGGAGTCTGTAAATCGTGACATAGGCAAAATGGGGCCACATACCTGTTTTAAAAAACATAAATTAGTCTCACCAGCCGATCTTCATTAAAAGTCATAATTTTATTTATTAGGGCGTGAAACTATTTGCTATCAAAGATAGTGCAACGGTGTATGTTAATAATAAAATAATAAAATGTTCCCATTCATAAAGCGCTAAGAACCGTGAGGTATCTAAGCAGTGCTTATTATTAACCACGGTGTGGGGTGCTCATTTATCGACCACGGAAGGATGAAATGCTGAGTTTGGCCTTGCTGGGATTCAAACTTGCGCTAGCAAGCTGTGCACGGTTGTCAAAGCGAGCTTTGTACTCGCGGTGCCACTTGACAGGCTACAGTGAAGTGGCACAGCGAGTAGAGTGCTTCACCGCCTATAGACCGGTTAAATTATTTATATTAACTCACCCTGTGTCGTCTGCCTTTTTCAGAGCCCTCTAAACAACAGGGGATCAATTCGGCGGTGATAGTGCGTGGTAGAAAACATTATGCCACTTTCAACGAACAAGTTCAACTTGAGCGCTCTTTAATGCTACGCTATTGTAATTATATTTGGTATAAAATAATCTAAAGGGTTACTTACAGTACAATTGCAATTTCCATTGTCTACGAGTGGTGCAGTCCCAAAATACGACTCCGCGTGTGCCAACGATCTTTCGCATAGTGATATAATATATAAAAGTGGTTTTGTTTCATAAATGTCATCCTTATCTTCTCTTACTTTTTAGCAACACTCCTTCAAGAGAAGTCTTTCATCACAATCTCTGTCTGTCAAGGTCAAAACACAATACAACCTTATAGTCCGCTTCGTGAGCCTCTCCGGGGCCCGAGAAAAAAATGGAAGCAGCTGACCTTCACTGTGAACTAGCATAAATGCTTACTTTGCAACATTCTGTGTAAAGCCATCTGTGAGAAGTTGTTTTTTGCACGCCATGTTTGTATATTGTTTGCGTGATATTAAAAAAAGGTTGTTTAAGGGACGTTATGGTTCTAAGTACAGCCGAAAGACCCCTGAAATTCGCAAGTTATGGTAAGCTATGAAAAATAACTCGCGCCACCACAGTGCACTGCTAAGACTAACACCCAGGACACCAAAGATGACATCGCAAATTTCATTGATGAAATCACTGATGACATCACATGTGTATGTACTTTTCATGGAATTTGTGTACTAGGGATTTTTATTATAATGTTGCGAAAAAAGTGTCAAGGATATTGCAATAAATATCATACCGTTATTAGTGCTTTGAACGATGCATTGATATAAATAGCATTGTGTTATGGGATTCTATCTAGTATACTGAGCTACTAATGGAGAAACATAGCATTGTGTGCAGAGTACAAGATGAAAGTATAATATTTGTAATGTTAATATGTTGAATAATGAAATGATAATTGTCCTGAAATGTTCGAAAATTCACAAAATGGGGGTGTTCTGAGGACGTTATTCGTATTGTGTGATTGCTTAGCTGTATGCAATGAGGGAATGGCACAGAGAGTAAAGTGGATGCCGTCTACGGACACCGCGGCTGTTCGTGGACAGGACGTGCTACATCCGGGTTTTTCCAGGAAATCCAACATGGAAAGAAGACTGTACGGATCAGCCAATCAGATGTCGAGGTTGTGGATTTGTGTTGAAAGAGACTGTGTGTGGTGAAGATGGCGGAAGTTGAGAAAGTCAGGGTGTTGGTGCTCGGAGATATGTTTGTGCATGGTTTACAGCAGTACGCTGAATGCAGGCATGTTGCAAAGAACTTTGATGTGAAAGGAGTGGAGGTGGTGCGGAGCACTGTGCCTGATTGCAATGTACAGGGAATCGTACAAGTTTGTGAGGATATGGCCACGATGAACAGTCCGCATGTGGTAGTTTTGCACTATGGTGCTTTCCATTTGGGCAACGTCAGTGCCCCTACTTTGTTGGCTGATTTGGAACTCTTGGTTCAAGCCATAATGAAGATCCTTCCAAATGCGAAAGTAATTTTTTCTGGATTACTACCTAGGGCAATATCGGACAATAGTTCAGTTTTTTGTCCTCAGCAAAACATCAACCGAGGCATGTGTGCCTTCATGCTTAGAGCTGGTATGTTCTTCTGTAACAATGAGAATATTGATGCCAGTAATGCTGTTAATTTTAAAGAAGATGGCATTTCTTTATCTTTTACAGGAAATGCCTTTCTATTTTGGAATGTAAGGGTTGCTTTGGAGAAGGGAATTTAAAGATTTTAGGAGTAAAGTAAGAAAAAAAACAAGAAAAAAAATACAAAATAACAGGTGTCTTTCAAGCAACTGTAAAAAAAAAACGGCTCTTTTCAGAGCCAACTTCAAAGGGGAAATGGGGCACACTATTTAAATTTACATTCACCACGCTCAGATTTTCGATGTGTCCGCGGACATGGCAGTAGTCCGCGGACATGAAAATCACTACAAGGGGGTTAGTATGTTCTATGTTACATGTGTATGAAGTCAGGGATATTATGATTAAGTTGTGCTATGAAAAACCTATGAAATTCAGTTAAAAAACTTTGTTAAAGGGACGTTATGGTTAAGATGCGCTACTAAAAACCTATGAAATTCAGTAAAAAAAAACTTTGTTAAAGGGACATTATTTAATTTTCATAGGAAGTCCCTACAAGGGGTTGTGAATGTAATGTTGGAAAAGAAATCTCAGGGGTTATCTGGAGATGTGTGATAAACTACATACTTGATTATGCAATGTATTGCTCCAAGAATATTCCATTGCACTGTTGTTTCTAGAACAGGAACCTACTCATACAGAAACATGGGCATTGGCTGTAGCATACGCCATAGAGATGTAATATTTCTAATGTTCCCATGTTGGATAGTAAAATGGTGAATGCTTCTGTCTCACACTTCTGCATACTGTGAAACATATACTAAGTAGGTAATGATGCATCACTTACTAAATGCTTGTACTACTACACACAAAACTACACACAAAACATGAGTTCTTTCAGGAGCTCCCTCTAACACCAACTGCAGCAGCAGCCCCATGCAGCCTCAAGCCCTGCCTGATGATAGGTAAGCCGGGAGGCTACACCTCTTGAATCTAGGCATGTCCGCCTAATCATTTCGAAAATCGCTAGAATCATTACCTAATTTAAGGCCCTCGCCTGTGCAGCCTTACTAAGCACATCAGCCCTTTGTGCTTCATGGGCACTGAAAACGAAGCCCACAACTTCTAGATTAGTAAATGCAAAAACACAAGGTTTTTGCAATTTAAAGATGGCCGCTGCCACTTCCTTCTACTCATTTTGCTTCTTTGCCAAGCCTCAGAAGCCTGTTGCCCCATGATTGGTCGCCTGTTGCCTCTTAACAAATCGGGGTGCACCGGCAGGCGAAAGCTGGCCCCCGACGAAGGCAACAGACAAAGGCTCCTCTTGACTGAGCCTGACCGAGCATTAGGGGTGCTCGCGTGATCCAGTGCTCGCGTTAACCAGTTGAGATGCTCGCTACTCCTGGAACTCATACGCTCACCTGTTAACCTCCCTCCTTCACTATGCAAGTCACCACGTTGTGCGCACTGATTGTAGCCTGCTCCCCTCCCAGCCATAGCACAGCCCGATTTGCTCAAGTGACTCTCTACACTGCCAAGCAGCATGCAAGCCAAATACATGGCTGCGGGCGCATCGCCCCACTAAAGAATCTCCACCTACATCAACCCCATGCTTGCATGTAAAACGAAACTCTATCCCTTGCTCTACCAATGCCATGAACTTCAAATGCATCCTATGCTATCGTGCACGGAACTGAATGACACCTCGCATTTTTGGACACGCTAGTTTGCTCATCATATGTTTCGCACTGTATTTACAGCTAAACATGCCCGTACCTTGCCTCTTCATCAATGTTTAAATGTTTTACCTGCCCTATTGTCTAATTGGCCAATCCTTCCACTCCCTTGCACACTTGCCTGCATCCGCTCGATGTGCACCATAGAAAATGATCTTAGACACTTTTCAGCTTACTTTGAAATTCGAATCTAGGCATTGTGTCAGCTTATTTTGAAATTTGAATCTAGGCATTGTGTCAGCTTACTTTGAAATTTGAATCTAGGCATTGTGTCAGCTTACTTTGAAATGTGAATCTAGGCACTGTGTTAACACACATAGCATCTAAGCTTTTCATTGTGCAAAATGTTCCAACCAGGCATCTACTCAATACTGTTGAGAACTATTCTCCACCTTATTAATTATTCATGCCCTCCTAGCTCCACCCTGAGCTTGGCCACCATAGGCACCACTCCACCCCCCCCATAGAGCCCCACGACACTACCATGCTGCTCCAATTCTCCCAACCATGTAACTTCTCTGAAAGAAATACCAGACTACGGTCCAGACTACCTAAACTGTACGAGCCTTGAGCCAGGGACTTTATCCAGTCCAAACTGACTAACTGTTCCACTACCATTCGCACCTACGCCAACCTTACACTGGAAAGACCCAAGTCCAGCCCACCTAATACTACACACAAACACAAAACTCACAACACAGCCACCATCCCCACCCCCACTAAGACTACTACCGCACCTATAAAAGGCACCCTCATTAAAGCATGCTCCATAATAGCCCATGCTACAGATATAGCAGACCTCATTATAGAGAAGATCTAGATTTCTTAGCCATAACCGAGTCCTGGCTCCACGCAGCCGCAGGTCCAGCCCTCTCGCTAGACATCCCCGACGACTACATCATTCTCCGAGCGGATAGAACAGAATCTGGAGGCGGTGGCCTGGCCGTAATTGCCAAAACACATCTCAACATTAGACTTGACTCCTCTACCCACCTCCCATCATACAAATCACTCACAGCTAAGCTGCCTACTACTAACTCCTAAATGATATCCATTCACTTTCTCTACAGACCTCCCGGACCCTTAGGATCCTTCGAGGAAGACCTCAGCACCATCCTCACCAATAACCTAAAAAACACCTCCCAGAGCCTCCTCCTAGGGGACTTCAACCTAGGCATCAAAGACCCTAAAGATCACCCGGCCACCCACATCAACAATAGTCTCTCTGAATTAGGCTTTACCTTAAAAGTATCTGGCCCCACCCATAACAAAGGGAGAACCCTTGACTGGGTAGCAGACTACAACTGTGCGGCCTCCATCACCGATAACTCCCCTCAACCATGGTCCGACCACCATCTCTCCTTTACCCTCGAAGCCTCAAGTCCCATCACCAACAATATGCTAGCCTCAGCCATCCCCACGAGAAGTAAAAAAAAAATCACAGTGGAAAAACTGATCCCTCTCATCCTCCCCACACTTAACCAACTCCCTGCTACTTCCAACCCCTAAAATCTTGTAGAAGGCTATAACAAAATCATGTGCACAGCCTTTGACTCGATTGCACCATTAAAACTAAGAAAATGTAAACTGAAAAAACATCTCAACCATTGGTTCTCTAGTCACCTAAAAACTTTTAGATTAGAAAAACGCAAAAAGGAACAAGCCTGGAGACAATCTCCCATAGACCATAACAACATATTGCTCAATAAAATAACATCCAACTACAAAAAAGAAATCATAGCTGCCAAACAAGAGTCTTACAACCAGAGAATTGAACAATCCAACTCCAGCACCAAAGAGCTGTTTACGATCATTAAAGAACTAGAAACACATATGCTAACTCCAGACACTTGTGTGAAGGACAAAAAATGGTGTACCAGTGTCCAAAATGCCCTAAACAATAAAGTCACAGGCCTACAAACTAAAATTAAAAATAAGAAAGATTCCATAGCTAAACCAACCAACCCTACTATTACGACCCCGCGCCCCACACCCCAACACCCTCTTCCCAACCCCATTCACTTCAACTTCTCCAAAGTCTCCACTCTTGAAGTGGAAAAAATCATTCTCAGCCTAAAACCATGTAACTGTCAGGGAGACCTTTGCCCCCCACAAATTATTAAAGATGCGGCAAGAAACCTCTCGCCATTCATCACCAGACTCATCAATGCCTCCTTCACGTCAGGTACCGTCCCCAGCAACCTCAAAGAGTCCTGGGTCCTCCCCCTTCTCAAAAAACCCTCTCTTGACCCCTCCACTCCCACCAACTACAGACCTATTACCACTGTGCCATTCCTGCTCAAGATATTAGACAAGACAGCCTACCAACAAATCCAAAAACACCTTGAAATAAACCATCTCCTCGGTATTCGGCAATCAGGCTGCAGACCCCAACACTGGACAGAAACGGCCCTTATCGACCTGAAGGCTCAAATTGACACTCTCAGAGACAAAGGAAAAACTGCTTTATTACTTCTCCTTGACCTCTCCGCGGCATTTGATCTAGTTGATCACAAAATCTTATGCAATCACCTGGATTCAGCTGCCCACTTCTCCCAAGAAGACATCGGCTGGATCGAGTCATTCCTCAGCAACAGATCCATGCGCATCTTCTCCACCACAGCTGCCACCGACCCCATTCCCATCATATGCGGAGTCCCCCAGGGTTCATGCGTCTCCCCTAAACTGTACAACTTGTTCACAAAGCCCCTGTTTGATGATCTAGATGGTCTGGGTATCACCTACACTAATTATGCCGATGATAGCCAGATCCCCATCCCGTTGACGGGAGATTACAACCATGATTTGGCCTTGGTGAACAGGGTGTCCCTCATCATCCAGGCATGGATGGCAACTCACAGTCTATACCTGAATGATGACAAGACTGAACTCATCATGCTTGGTTCTACCACAAACCTAACTAAATTGTATCAAAACTACACCAGCTTCATTATAGATGGGAACCCGATCAAAGTAGCCAAGGAAGTGAAAACCTTAGGAATATACATTGACTCCTCCTTCTCCTTCCATAAACAGGTTAGGTCTATGGCATCCTCCACGGCCTACACATGTAAGCTTATAAGAGCAGCCAAACCCTTCTTATCTACCCAGAGCTGCATTACGTTAGCCAGAGCCCTTGTATTATCAAAACTGGACTATTTTAATGCCCTCTACATAAGAGCTAGCAAGCAGGCTACTAACAAAATACAAACGCTACAAAACAGCGCTTTCAGAGCAGTGCTTAGCATCCCCAAGAGAGAATCATCTCTAACATTAGGAGAGCCAACAAATGGCTCAACACTACAGATAAAATCCTACTCAAAGTAGCCTCACTAACACACAAATGCCTCAACAACGCTGCCCCCCGCTGCTTAGTCGACAGAATAAGTAAACACACCTCCAATAGACCTACTAGAACCTCCAACGCTAATCTACTCACATTTCCCAGGTTCAAACACACCAAAATGGGTGGCAACAGCTTCCAGGTGAAAGCAGCCCAACATTGGAACTCCCTACCACCCTCCCTAAGGACACCCCAAACCTACACACACTTTAGACGCAACTACATACAATGGTTAAAGAACAATGACTGCTAATTCCATCCAACCAACCTCACCACTACAAACTATGTAAATGTGTATATTTGTAAATCTGTAAACTCTTTCCTTTACCGTGTCTGCTTCAACCATCTATTGTTCCATTGTAATTATTGTAACACATTGTAACGTGTAACTAAGCTGTGAATAACCTTGTTGCTCCTGTGCCCTCATACCCTCGGATCTGATGCGCAATACAAATGAATAAACTAAACTAAACTAAACTAAATTAAGAGACCACAATGTATACAAATATGGGGCTTATATAGGGAGAGTAAAGTAAGTAAACAAGAGGCAGTATCATGAGCCACTGTGTATAACCAACAAGATTATCTTTATGCATAGAAATGATAGCTGTGTTTCAGGCCTGCTTTTTCCCCTATGTATGTGCATCATAAGATGCAATTGAATTCTAAGTAAAGTACTGTAAGAACATGTGAGAATAGCAACGTCTACAAATGCAATACCTTTTGAATTTTAAATTTTTGACTGTCAGTGAATAAACTCACCTGGCCAAGATATGTCAGTGAACAAAAAAGGTGGGGCTAGACAGTGATGTCATCAATCATATTTGTGATGTCATCTTTGATGTCATGGGTGTTATTCTTAGCAGTGCACGGTGGTGGCTCGAGTTATGGTTGCTTAGCTTACCGCAACTGGCAAATTTCATGGGTTTTTCAGTTTTACTTTTAACCATAATGTCCCTTTAACAATGTTTTTTCACTGAAATGGATAGGTTTTTAGTAGCGCAACTTAACCATAACGTCCCTTTAACAACATCTTTTCATTGAATTTAATAGGTGTTTATTAGTGCAACTTAACCATAACGTCCCCTTAACAAAGTTTTTTCATTGAATTTCATAGGTTTTTATTAGTGCAACTTAACCATAACGTCTACGATCATCTGACTGCATTGCTGACCTTCCGGAAAGTGCCACATGACCATATGCCGGCGCGCGGCATGATGACGTGTCCGAGAACCCGTCCGCACTTCACGATAAGATCTGTGCTTCGCGAACAGTTTGGAACTGCATTTTCTACTGATCAAGGAACATTCAACTTAAAAACGTCCCTTGCACAGCTCCAACACCTATTCCTACTTATCCATTAACAATCCATTATCCATTATAAGTACACAGTACATACTGATAGCAAAACTGCTATTTATCTTCAAATGGAATCATCTAATGCCATCTCTCCTCCCCAAAAGACACCACCACTGCTGTAATCAAGGTGCATGAGAAACACTGCCCCTACCTTAGAAATAACACATGCGCAACATTTTCCCCTGTCCAGATGACCCTCCATATTAGTGTTTGGTGCCTCTTCCGTCATTTCCCTCCCCACGTTACGTTCTAAGATCTCCTGCCGAAATTAAAAAAAATGCATTCAAAAACAATATAAGAAATGTTCCTTTAGGAACCACCTTTCACAGTTAAATAATAGAACAAAAAAAAAAAAAACTTATAGACTCCATCTACTTTATATTTCTCAGTAAAGTACAAAGACTCAATAAGATTTTCCAACATTTCCATTTGCATTTTGTGTTATGCTAATGGCAATATTGTGGCGTTTATCCTCCATTCCAGAGATGGAATGGTGGATACCGGCCTGGCAGCCCAAGTTATCAGCCCAAGCGAAGCAATGGTGGATAGAGAGGCCTCTGGACCATTATCCCCCCATTCCAGACCCTGTAATGGGGGATGAAAGCCATTAGCACCCTAGATTCCCAAAGCGGGAACCCAGGGTGCTGGATTTTTCTTCCTACACCGGGACGCCTCTGTCCACCATGGAAAGGGAAGGCAGGGTTCCATAGAGGACCCCTCTTCGCTTTCCATGGCAGTCTGCAGAAGGCAAAAAGAGAACTCTATGACCATATTACCATAAGCACATTTTTCTTCCTTTTCAAATCTATCCCAATTTCAAATAACTTTACCACAAAGCCAGTCCAAGGTGGACATGGCCACTTTAATCCTATGTTTTGCCCCTTCTGGTCATGGCCAGTAGCCAGATTGTCCGGATCATGACCTTATTCCATGACCCGGACATTCTGGCCACTGCCCAAGGCCAAAGGCTACCCCTCAGTCACTAAAGCTATGCCGCAATTTTTTTAACTACATTATGCCACTTGTCAAATAAGAAAACACTGCCACATTTGCAAAACCATGCTTGTAGATCCTTGCCAATGCGCCTTATGCAAGTCTCGCAACCAAGTGCGCCCATAATCACCTACGTGACGTGATGCAGAACCCGAAGATCAACACACATCGACTCACAACACAGCACGTCACAATTCGGAATATTAAACCGTACATTAAAAGAAAACAACAACACTGTACAATTTGTAAAGTACTTTTATTTCACAATAAACGCTCCAAGGAGATCCTACCATTGCCATATTCAATCAAAATGCAAATTTGTTTCTTCGCTTGCGATCCAAAATGTTTATCGTGAGGCACGCTTTGTTCTTTTTGCATACACAAGGTGTTCGTTTTCAGTAAAATAATTGCTTGGGTCGCACAGTGAATTCCAGTGCTTCTGCATCTACTTGGGGCTAGACCGCCTTAAAGGATGTTATGTTGCTCCTAATTGCTAGTACAGCGTATGGGCATATGGGCCCTTGCCGATCGTCCCAAAAAAGAGTCACTGTTATCCAGTTGTTCACAACTGTGTTCAGCTGCCGGTTGAAAAACCCATCAGTTGGCATCTGGAATCTATGACAATCGCAGAATGGCAGAATGTATCTGTTTTGAAAACATAACAGAAATGTGTCTCACTACCCGATCTTTATTACAATTTATCTATTGACTTATTAATTCGGCATAGAGTTTAAACTAACGATTAGCAGAGACATGAAACAATCTCAACAGAGAGAAAACAACGTGGAAAGTGGTACACAATTTGAGATGGTCATACATGACATTTTAATGAAATATTAGCATTGAACCTGTGGGAACCGAGTGGTGATCTACATGTATCTCGAAGCTGGACTCCCCATTGACACGTTAAAAAGACCACTACACACAAAGGTTGTACTTGCATTTCATTGCAATAAGCCAAACAGAACAAACAAATAGAATGTAACCCAGAAATAATGTTCAGATAATAATAAGTTAATGATCGTTCCAGTATACAATCGTTGAAAATCAAACTTACATTATATTCACCATTTCCATTCTCTTGGCGTAACTCAGACCGTAACGCTCACTGCGTTCGCGCCAACGATTCTTCATAAACTGAATTTACATGTTCCTTACCCACTTTTGGAATGCATAACCTTATCATATTTTCATTATTACAAACCTCCTTTCATTCAATTCCTTTCGGAATGGTCCCTTTCTCTCAAGGTCAAAAAACAATTGAACCTTATACTGTGTGTCCGATGCGTGGGCTTCCTTAGCTCGCAAGCAAAGATTCAAAGCTGGTGACCTTCACTCACAATCAAAATACATTCTTCCTTTGCAAAAACTTTCCTCACTGCTTCCATGAGAACTGTTATTCTGATCCACATCCATCAGGCACTGCAGGTGCCAGGCTCTAGGGGGCGCCAGTCTGACTCCATTATTATTTTAATTACATTATAACACAGACACATTAGCCCTTTATTTGCCGCGCTCTGGGTGTAGCACAAGCAAATCAATTTATTAACATCAACCGTTTTAATTAAGAGTGTACAATAACCTGAAATTGCTTCTATTTAATATTAATAGATATTGGCCAACCAATATAAACAATATAGAGGAACGGGCATTCGGAATGTAGTATTACTCTGTAATACCACAAGGTAAGGTTGGGGTTGCAGACTGCAGAAGCAACAATCTATGTTTACAAGTCCACAATTCCATGATTATACATATCCATCCCTTGAATGAGAAAATGCAATCTCTTTCACCTGTACTTTAGGTACATATTGTGGAACACCTCCAAATATACTGTGTGACTCTCGCGACAAAAAATACCCGGTTTTTGCTTCTTGCAGCCATATTCCATCCGATCCTCATCAACCCTCACCTCCCCAGAGATTATTTGATAAGTTACAAGTGCAATGTTGTGTTTTTTAATATGTTTTTTACCGCAATGTCAGCAGACACCAAACATGGATCCAAGATGGCGGGCGCATCGAAACAATCTGACGCACTTCACGCTCTTCACCATCCAATCAGTGAACACGCCACATGTCCGCAGACATGATGCGAGCCAATTAGCCAATCGGAGTCCTGTCCGCGGAGCGAACACGGAAGTGTGTCCGCGGAGCGGACTTAGATAACACTAATTTTTTTAGACCTACTTTTTGATTGTTTGAAAAAAAACTACTGGACGGATTTTCACCAAATTTACAAAAGCATGCTTTCAGGACTAAGCCGCTGCTCCTGCCGTAAATTTGGTGAAAATTCGTCCAGCGGTTTGGGCTGTAGGCGTGCGCAAAGATTTTTGCCCATTCATTCTATGGAAAAAAAGACATTTTGGCCCCCCATATAACTTTGCCCCCCTTGGAACAAACCTCACCAAACTTTGCAAAAAAAAAGCCAGAGTGGGCCATATACTTTTATTGCAAAGTTTGGTGAGGATTCGTCCAGGGAGAGCGAAGTTATAAGCCACCCAAAAAGTACTCTTCCTATGGGATTAGCAACTTAACCATAACTACACATATATATATTCAGTGAAAAATCTTTGTTAAAGGGACGTTATGGTTAAGTTGCTCTACTAAAAACCTATGAAATTCAGTGAAAAAACGTGTTAAAGGGAAGTTATGGTTAAGTTGCGCTACTAAAAACCTATGAAATTCAGTGAAAAAAACTTTGTTAAAGGGACGTTATGGTTCAAAGTAAAACCGAAAAACCCCTGAAATTCAGCAGTTATGGTAAGATAAGCAACCATAACTCGTGCCACCGTGCACTGCTAACACTAACACCCAGGACATCAAAGATGACACTTGCAATGATCCTTGACACTTTTTTCACAACATTATAAGAAAAATCCCTAGTACACAAATTTCATGAAAAGTAAATGCACATGTGATGTAATCAGTGATGTCATCAATGACATTTGCAATGTCATCTTTGATGTCCTGGGTGTTAGTCTTAGCAGTGCACGGTGGTGGCGTGAGTTATGGTTGCTTAGCTTACCATAACTGGCGAATTTCAGGGGTTTTTCGGCTTTACTTGGAACCATAACGTCCCTTAAACAAACTTTTTTTATTAGCACGCAAACAATATACAAAGATGTAGTGTAAACAGCAAGTTCTCACAGATTGCTTTACACAGAATGTTGCAAAGTAAGCATTTATGCTCGTTCACAGTGAAGGTCAGCTGCTTCCATTTTTTTCACGTGGCCCGGAGAGGCCCACGACTCCCAGTATAAGGTTCTATTTTATTTTTACCTTGACAGACAGAGATTGTGCTGAAAGACTTCTTTTGAAGAAGTGTAGCAAAAACGTAAGACACAATAAAGATGACATTTCTGAAACAAAGCCACTTTTGTATATTATATCACTTTGAGAAAGATCGTTGGCACACGCAGAGTCGTATTTTGGGACTGCACTACATTTGGGCAATGGAAAATGCAATTATAATGTAAGTAACCCTTTAGATTATTTTATACCGGAATATAATAACAATAGCATGGCATTAAAGCCCGGTCAAGTTGTACTTGTTCGTTCAATGTGGCATATTGTTTTCTACCGCGCACTATCACCGCCAAATTGATCCCCTGTCGTTTAGAGGGCTCTGAAAAAGGCAGACGACACAGGATGGGTTAATAGAAATAATGTAACCGGTCTGTAGCCGGTCAAGCGCTCTACTCGCTGCACCACTTCACTGTAGCCGGTCAAGTGGCACAGCGAGTAGAGCGCTCACTTTGACATCCGTGCACAGTTTGCTAACGCAGGTTCGAAACCCGGCACGGCCAAACTCAGCCTTTTACCCTTCCGTGGTCGATAAATGAGCACCACACACCGTGGGTAAGAATAATCAGCGCTGAGATACCTGATGGTTCTTAGCGCTATATAAATGCAATAATCTTATTATTTTATTATTAACATACTCCATTGCACTATCTTCGCTAGCAAATAGTTTCACGCCCTAATAAATAAAATGAATATTTTTAATAAAGATCGGCTGGTGAGACTAATTTTTGTTTTTTAAAACAGGTATGTTGCCCCATTTTGCCAATGTCACGATTTTCAGACTCCAGCGGATGGATTGTTCAACTGCCAGGTGCAGCTCCATGTAAGCAACTTCATGACCCTCACCATTTTATGGGACAATCGCCAAGGGCCAATATGCCCTTACGCAGTACTAGCGGCTAGAAGCAACATACCAACCATTATGGTGGTCTAATGCCTCGTTGTTGGAGCAACCTTCCGATTATCAGTGCGACCATTTACTGCTTTTATCATAAACCAACAACCTATCTATCGCAAAGGAACAGCGCGTGGCTCAAAATAAACTTTTGCTGATCGACAGCAGAGACAATTGCAAATCGCTGACTATTCACTAAACATTTCATGTGAAATAAATGTACTTTACCAAATGTACAATCCTGCTTTTTAAACCACAGTTTCATATTCCCAATTGTGGCGCACTGTGTTCCAAGCTGATCTAACACCCTCTGTACCACAAAGGAACATCGCGTGGCTCAACATGAACTTTTGCGGATCAACAACAAAGACAAATGCAAATCGCTGAATATTCTCTAAACATTTGATGTCAAATAAATGTACTTTACAAAATTTACAATCTTGCTGTTTGCTTTTAAATCACAGTTTCATATTCCGAATTGTGCCACGCTGTGTTGTGACATAATGTGTGTTGTCTTCCAGTGTTCTGTGTAAAGTCGCATAGGACTGGAGACGACTGGGCGCGTTTGATGACGCACCCTGTAACGTCACCGAGAGAGGCGGGGAATATGAATGCTTTCATAATGTCAGGCTTAGGGGCGGGAGATATGATTTAGTGTCGCAAAAGCAAGTCAGCCAGGTCAATAGCGTCAGTCATAGGATTATTACATAATGTCGGCGCACACCAGCCTGATTTATCGTTTCTTTAGTGGACAAAAAGTCGGGTGAGGCCCATAGGAAATTGTACTATCAGCGGACAAAAGGAGAGTTCGTAGAACACTTTCAACCCGACAACGAACAATACAAACAACGTTCTCAGAACACCCCCATTTTGTGTAATTGCAACCATTTTGGGACACCGCGAGTGTTCTTAGAACACATTCAACTTGACAGATTACAATACGGACAGCGTCCTCAGGACACCCCCAGTTTGTGTATTTACGAACATTTAAATACACTGCCAGTGTTTTTAGGTCAATTTTACCTTCCTTGCGAACAAAAAGGACACATACTCTGTCCTCTGAACAACCCACCATTAAGTTTATTTACAAAATATCAGAACAGCCGTGTTCTCCGTGGACAAATCGAACACAACAAAAGCGTATAGCACATAAAAAAAACAAAACACTGAACCTATCTCATACTCCCCCACCCTCCCCAAACATTCTTACACACCAACACACTCCACTAAATACAATTTTTAATCCAAGTTTCACCGCGCTGTCCGCGGTCTACGGCGAATACAAGATGGTGGGCGCCACAGAAAATCTGACGCGCTCCACGCCCCACGCCGTCCAATCAGCGAACACGTTGCATGTCTGCGGACATGGCGCAAGCCCATGGGCCAATCGGGGTGCTGTCCGCGAAGCGAACACAGATATCACTAATTTTTTTGCCTTACATTTTGGTCATTTTTTTATAAACTACTGGGCGGATTTACACCAAATTTGCAAAAGCACGCTTTCGGGACCAAGCCGCCGCTCCTACCGCAAATTTGATGTAAATCCGTTCAGGCTGTAGCCGTGCGCAAGGTTTTTTCCCATTATGTCTACAGGAAAAAACAAAAGTTTTGGGACCCCCACTATAACTTTGCCCCCCCTGGACCAAACCTCTCCAAACTTGTGAAAAAATTCAGACTGGGCCATATACTTTCCGTGTGAAGTTTGGTGAGGATTCGTCCAGAGGGAGCGAAGTTATAAGCCACCCAAAAAGTGCTCTTCCTATAGAAACACCAACTTAACCATAACTACATGGGTGCTACTGCGTCCATGTAATATATTCAGTAAAACAAACTTTGTTAAAGAGACATTATGGTTCCAATAAAAACCGAAAACCCCCTGAAATTTGCTAGTTATGATAAGCTAAGCAACCATAACTCACGCCATTGCTAAGACTAACACCCAGGACATCAAAGATGACATCACTGACGACATCACATGTCTGACTCGCTCTTTTTTCCTTTAGTGATATATCTTGGCCAGTAATAGTTAGAAACAAAAAATTCAAAAAGTACTATATTTGTAGACTTATACTTCAAATATGTTCTTACAATAATTCACTTAGGGTCGACTCACAGCATATGAAACATATACGTAAGGAAAACACACTCTTGAAAGACAGCAATGCTTTTTGTGAGACAATCAGTAAGGTTATCAACACTTTCTTTTATTCTGCTGTTTTTATTACTGTACTTTCTCTGGATATGCTCATATTTGTATTCAGATTACTTTCTTTAGGGTGCAGTCACATCATGTGATAGGTATACATAGGGAAGTAGTAGGTTTGAAGCAGAGCAATCATTTCCGTGCATAAAGATAATCAGTTACGTTATGAACACTTTCTGGTTCTACTGCTGCTTTTTTGTGTACTTCACTTTATATACTCATATTTGTATGTGTTGTTGTGTCTTTGTGTTTTGTATGTAATAATAACATTATGTAGTAAGTGGGTTTAATTAGCTACGTATTACACATTGCACAGTACGCAAAACTCTAATAAGAAAGCATTTATCATTTCACTATTCAACATGGGAAGATTATGAATATTGCACCTCCATCATGTATGCTGCACACAATGCTAATGTTTATACATGAGTAGCTTACTATACTGTAAAGAACTTCATAATAGAATGCTATTTATATCAATGCATTGCTTAATGCATGAAATAGCTCATGAGATCTATTCCAATGATCCTTGGCACTTTTTTTGTCAACATTATAATAAGAATCCCTTGTACAGACTTTTAATGAAAAGTAAATGCACATGTGTCTTAGCAATGCACAATGGTGGTGCGAGTTATGGTTGCTTAGTTTACCATAACTAGCAAATTTCTGTTTTTTTTCAGTTTTAATTGGAACTATAACGTCCCTTTAACAACGTTTTTTTACTGAATTTCATAGGTTTTTAGTAGCGCAATTTAACCATAATGTCCTTTTAACAACATTTTTTTACTGAATTTCATAGGTTTTTAATAGCGCAACTTAAGCATAACCTCCCTTTATCAAAGTTTTTTTTTACTGATATACATATACATAGTGGTGTTTATTTGATAGATGTTTACTAGGGTTCCCTTACTTTATATACATGTAACATAGACTATACTGAACCCCTTGCTAGTGATTTTGATACCGTGGACTGTGTGTATTTCAGCGGACGGATGCGGACAACATCAACACTACCCATGAACTCAGAGTGTATCTTAGATTGTTCTATCATGCCATATAAACACTAAACAAGTTCAAAAAGCAGCACATAAACAAATTATATGTAATAATAAATAGGAAGTGGAACCTATATATGTAACTCATCAAACGTCCATTTAAATAGCCCATGTACGAAAATGGAAAATACCAAAACAAAAAAGATATGCCTCCAACATAATTACCTCACAGAAACTGCAAAGCAAGAAGCAACAGCAGACCTTCACAACAGTAACAACAAAACATACTTGAAACTATTAAGTAAACATCATTTTTCTTATATATTTCTAAACGTTCTGTATTAGGTACACCAAACGTAATTTTTTTTTTTTTTACACAGAAATGTCCAGTACTTTGGAATGGATTGTAGAAAATTTCCCACGTGAGGAAATGACTGAAGACAGTGATACTAATGGTAGAAACTTCTCTATATAAGCAAATTAACAATCATTACTTTATGTGTACTTAACACATTTTTTTTAACAGACCATACAAATAGTGAAAATAATATAGCAAAAGAGACATTAGAAAATGCTCTGCAGCGCATGCAACAAAAAATGGATATGCTTATGGAAAATTTCAATCTTTTAAAACATTTTGTGGAGGAAAAAAATTAATATCACTGTCCCACATGCACCTGTTCCCCCTCTCCATGTCCCAGTCAAGTATCCCCAAACCCTCAGTACCAAGAAAAATGTTATGATGAGACTTCCATCCCTTCATCCCCTCCCATCCATCCTCTCCATACTCCTAATTCCTCTGTTTTTGTGTCAGTTTCTGCTTCCCCCTCTCTTTCATAAATTGTATATTTGTAAATAATAATAAAAATGTTATATGTGTTTTAGTTCAGTCCTTTGTGTCTTATTTTTTTTTAAAAGGCAGTTGAGGTGTCCGCAGACAGGGCGGGTATCCGGAATGTCTGCAATTCACCAAAATGGGGGTGTCCCAAGGACACGATATCTCTCCGTACTGTCCGTAAGCAAGATGGAACTGTTCTTAGAGCACACTCGGTGTCCGGAATGTCCTCAATTAACCAAAATGGAGGTGTCCTAAGGACACTATTACCTGTCCGTACTGTCCGCAAGCAAGATGGAACTATTCTTAGAACACACTTGGTGTCCGGAATGTCTGCAATTAACCAAAATTGAGGTGTCCTAAGGACACTATACCTGTCCGTAGTGTCCGCAAGCAAGATGGAACTGTTCTTAGAACACACTCAGTGTCCAGAATGTCCGCAGTTACACAAAATGGAAGTGTTCTAAGGACACTATACCTGTCCGTACTGTTCGTGATTATAATGGGAGTGTCTATATTGTCCGTAGAACACCATATGTCCTACTAATATCGCGCCTGTCGTAACTATCCGTCGCACATGTGTCGCAATTCGCGAACGTGTCTGTGATGTCATCATGTGACTCAGAGGTGCACAACTGATTTTGACAGAGGGCCGAAAGTACCTTACATGAGGGCTATAGTGGGCCGAAAAGTAAATGTGGGCGGGGCAGTAAGCGGGGCGGTAGGCGTGGCGTGGCAGGAAGCTTTTTAAACCCCCAATTTGTACTAAACACATGGAAAAAGAATGTTTTTGAGGGGTAACGATTTTTATTTGCATTTCAAACTTACATTTTGTACTACACATTTTCCATTGTTATAATTTATTTCTATTTAGTTATTGTATCTCGCCTGTTTAATTAACTTATATATATTTTATTGACCCTAGATTGGACATGTCGTTATTTTGGACTGCTACAGTTTGCTATTTGGGTTGCCCAAGAGGAGTATGGCCTTCGTTGAGTCAGGTTTCCTCAAAGAGCCAAAGATGAGCATCTCCTAACTGTGCCTGTTTTAGCTTTATTATTGGGTTCACTCTTGGAGTGCAACACTATGCCCCATGGCCCCCTCACCCCCAACCAAACACTATGCCCCATGTCCCTCACCCCCAACCAAACACTATGCCCCATGGCCCCCTTACACCCAACCAAACACAATGCCCTATGGCCCCATACACATCCGACACCCCCTCCCACCCCCGCATCTCAACATACACACAAAATACATTAAAATCCAAACATTCATACATATCCGACACACCCCCGCATCTTAACATACACACAAAATACATTCAAATCCAAACATTCATACGCATCCGACACCCGCCCACCCCCGCATCTCAACATACACAAAAAATACATTGAAATCCAAACATTCATACACATCCGACACCCCCGACATCCCCGCATCTCAACATACACACAAAATACATTCCAATCCAAACATTCATACACATCCGACACACCTCCCACCCCCGCATCTCAACATACACACAAAATACATTCAAATCCAAACATTCATACACATCCGATACACCCCCCCACACCCGCATCTCAACATACACACAAAATACATTCAAATCCAAACATTCATACACATCCGACACACACCCCCACACCCGCATCTCAACATACACACAAAATACATTCAAATCCAAACATTCATACACATCCGACACACCCCCCCATCGCAACATACACACCCAAACATAAAGCAAAACAAACCCGACACACGAACACAAACAGACCACTTACCGGAGACGTGCTGGAAGGCAGGTAAGTGGCAGGTAAGATGGAATGCTGTAATCGTACTACGGCTGGCGTGGTCCAAGGCTGAAATGCCTTCCGGCATCAAGCCTTATGGACCACGCCAGCCATAGTGCTGGCCCTCCATTGGTGCAGCACACACGCATTACGTGGCTCGTGGAAGCGACGTGGTGCGTGTGTGTGCTGAGCCAATGAGGGCCAGTGTTTTGGCCGGGCCGGAAGACAACAAAGACTTTCCTAATGGAGGGCGGCCACGGGCCGCCCTCCATTAGGAAAGTCTTTGTGCCTCGCGGGCCAGACAAAAGAGCATGGCGGGCCGCAACTGGCCCGCAGGCCGTATGTTGTGCACCCATGATGTGACTGCACCCATGCTGAGCGTGTGTCCTGATTTGCGGACACTGTCCGGGACCCCAAACATTTTAAAAGTATTTTTTTGGGCAAGCCAAAGTATTTTACAATAAAAATTCAGCATTGCACATGTCCCAGACAATGTCCCTGGTGTTGTACATAGTTTTTGGAACTTTTTTACCCCTTTTGGGGTGTTCGACGTGTCTGCGGACATCCTGGCTGTCCACGAAGCGTGCACCAGCACCCCTATAAAATGCCACACCCAAGAGCTGATCCTCATTGTGCTTCTTGCTACCTGACAGAGCATTTTCTTTCCAGAACTGCAGATTCACCTGTTTTTACTGCTTTTGCTGCTTTTGCTTCCTGGTTCCTGATGGCATCTCAAATTGCTTCAGCCTCGGCATCAGCACCCCCATGTAACGCTCACCTGATTCCCGCAGAGGTGCCGGTCTTGACTGGGTGAATGCCGTATCTTCAAAGGTGATGTGTAACACACGGTTTGCTCTTTGGACTGGACCTCTGTGCACTGTATGTCTGACTCGAAGAGTAAGATGTCTGCAGATAGAAAATATGGGATTAATGAACTGGGGTTATTGGGTGCCTCTCTCCTCTTCCCTTTCTCTTCTCCTGTAGAACCCCAAAGGTTAACGCCCTCACCTTAGGTAAGTGAACGCCGAGCTCTCCATCTGCCTCGGGGCAGGGTGCCGTAACCAGTTCCTTCACTGGATAAGATTGCAGGCCTCTTGACCTCAGAGGACTGCTGTCCGTCGTTAACTGCACGAACGGTAAGTTCTGGGCACTTCAAATGTCTTAAAAGTCTTTTGTAATGATATCTCTTGTTTTGCAGGGTTCCGGCGATGGCGGATGGCGGGCTGAAGAGAATTGAGGATCGAACCCGCGTGAGGAATAGAAGCGCCTGGAAGCACGTAAGAAAGCGCTTGTAGCCTGCTTCACGATGCGCACTAACTGTCCCTTTTATCTTGCAGGTACAAGTTCGGAGCTTTAGAGAAGCTGAAGGGTGCTGGAATACCCACTGGATTCGGCGTGGGAAGGAGTAATGGCACGTGAGTAATAAAGTTGCCCAATGTCTTTAAACGCACCTTCTTTTGTCTTTCAGATGCGGGATGCAGCACCGAAGGCCTCCGGAGCGTGCGAAGAGCTGGTAAGCTTTTGTCTTTCAGATGCCGGAATGCAGTGCGAAGACCTCCGGAGCATGCGAAGAGTAGGTAAGCCTTTGTCTTTCAGATGCCGGAATGCAGCGCGAGGCGTTGGTGACAGCCGATGGACCAGGTAAGAGATGCGCTGCCACTGAAGACCGTAGTGCTAACCTGTTCTTTCTTTGTCTTTACAGGTGCTGCTGAAGACTGGATTCCAGGATGATAAGCCTTTGTTCCCTTAGGCCCAGGATCAGAAGCTGAAGACACGATGAGCGTTCTGCTGCAGAGAATACAGAATAACGCAAAGCAAGATTCATCCATCGGGTGTGGTTTAAATAGCCTCCTGTAGTGCTTAGGTGTCTCCTTCCACAGCCTCGCCTAGGTAAGAAAAGAGTTCCTGCTGTCCAGATGAGTTCCAGTGTTCTGAACCTAGGGAGTGGCTCCTGCCCCACCCAACAGGAAAAGTAGTCCCAAACAGAAGAGGATCAGGGGCTCAACTGGCAGGTAAGTAAGCAGCATGGTCTGCTGCAGGTAAGTCCACCCAAGCATTATGAGCCCGGCGCTTCCAGCGCTGGGACTGGGCATCTTTATGAGCCTGGTGCCACTGGCGCCAGGACAGGGTCCAAAAGGTCCCAATTGGGACTGGCTGGCACTCGGAACCGGGGTTATGGGTCTGCTTCCAAGGGAGTTGGGCAAGTCCTGATCTTTTGGAAGCAGAGATCATGACACCTCACCCCCACCACCACGTCCCCAAGGGCCTGAAGAGGGGAACAGCAGTGAGGATGTAGATGAGTCGGATGAAGAGGATGAAGAGGATGAGGTAGTGGAAGTCCCTACTACCAGCACTCGCCGTGAATCTTGGGTGTGGTGGTTGTTTACCACTCTTGATGGAGTGCCAAAGGCGCGTGCGAATAAGGTCACCTGCAACCAGTGCAGAATGGTGCTGAGTCATGGGAGGCCTGGTTCATACAGCTTTGGTACGACATCAATGAGGTGACACCTAAAGTCGTTCCACTGTAGGGCTATTCGCAAGGTTGTACCTTGTGATAAACGTAATAGGTTGAGATCCTCTACAACATCCTCCGTTTCCGCTCCTGTCACCACAAAAGACACTCCTGTGGGACAGCGCACCCTCCAGCTGCCTCACAGGCCATTCATGATGCTGTTGACCCTTTCCTTTTGAGGGTCACAATATTATGTATGTACTGCGACTCAGTACTCTGCAGTGGGGAGAATCTTTGGAGTGCTTTCGAGACTGCGGCCAAGGAGCACGAGAATGTCTGTTACCTACCTAAATAAGGCCCACGCTACATCTTCCTCTCTCCACCTGCCCTTTCCTATCCCCGTGGTTGGTGTCTCTTCCTTCCCCTCCTTTCCCATCCTTTCTTTGTGTGTCGTGTTTAAAAAAAACAAAAAATATATAAAACAACAACAAAAAAAAGGCTCTTTCCAGAGCCACCTTTCAAAGTTTAAAAATAGAAGTGGCAAATAATTGGAGCGGGGCCATGTGCATTTTTTAAAAGTCTGCGGACAGTTCATGGACATATACATTTTTGGGCTGCTGCCCTATCACAACCATTGCACTTTTCTATGGGAGGAAGTGGTGGCTCTGAAAAGAGCCTTTTGGTGGTGTTTTTTTTTTGTATTTGAAAAACTTGAAATGGTCATCACCTACTGCAAAATGGATGGCTGTAATTCCAAAAAAGGTTGCAATGCATTTTGTACATTTCTCAGAAAAATCTGATTGCCAGCATAAGTAAGATGGACTCCATCTCTGCGAAAAATGTATGTGCTACTAAACATAATATTTTCTTTGTGAAAAGATGACATGCCAACATCTATTAAAAAGGCACATACAGCTTTATTGAAATTGCGCCTCGCTTTCTCCATTTGTGGACCAAATGAAGAGGAACTTTCTGCCACAGAGTCCTTCAGAATCTTATAAAAACAGGAGAGAAATCATGCACCCAAGACCCTAGGGCCTGGCCACAACCACTGCAGCATTCCATTGCTTTGGGGGTTCTCTTTATATCTGACAGTTTGCAGAGCTGTGCCCAGAATTTGGAAACATATTGAGTACCGTGATCTGAAATGATGATGGAATGGAGTCCATCTAGGCGCAGTGAGGAATACCGATGCCATTTCGGCAGCTGTTGGTAACTTGGATAATGGGGTGAAATGGGAAAGGCTAGAGAAGGCATTAATCGTGACCATAATGGTGGTACATCCTCTGGAAGGTGGAAGATCCACGATAAAGTCTGTGGCTATGATTTGCCTGGGTCTATCTGGAAGGGGAGGTAGTTGTAGAAGAGCTAAGGGTTTTCCTCTTGTTTCTTGTTTTGGGTGCAAATCGCACAAGACTTTATGTATTCCTTTATGGAATGGGCCATCCCAGGAAACCAGAACTTGCGCTGATGGCTGTATAAAGTGGCAGATATGCCTAAGTGACCGGCAGGCAAGGAGTTATGACACATTTGTAGTGCTGATTTTTGTGTGGAGATTGAAGGCAGTAACAGACAAATGCCTTTTTTCACAAAGGTTTCCTTCTTACTCAATCCGCAGGGGTTGGAACTGTCCAGTTTTAGCCAATCTTGAGACTGTTGTGTTTCCTGTCCTACTTGTCACAGAAAGAAATGCACATTTTCCAAGTTCCTGGAGCACTTTAGGATACAAGGCGGGGGTCTGGAGTAGGTGGTCTGGTCTCCTAGACATTGCATCAGCAAGGACGTTTGGTGACCCCAAAACATAAGTCAAATGGAAGTGAAATTGGGCAGGAAATAAGCCCCATGTGCTTGTCAACTACTCCTACATTCCATGGTTTGCAGCACCTGTAAATTCCAGTGGTCAGTCCTAATCTGTACAGGATGACTAGAGCCTAACAAAAGATGCCTCCATTTCAGGAATGCTTGACGGATGGCAAGCGATTCTTTTTTGAGGATGGAATAATGTCTTTCGACCTCAGAGAGTGTCCTAGAATGGTAAACTAATGGATGTTCCACACCGTTATCTTGTGTTTGTTTGAGCACTGCTCTGATAGCTGCCTCACTGGCATCGGTCTCTACTATGAAGATGCTGGTAATATTGGGCTGTTGAAGGACAGGAGCCTTTGTGAACAAGGCTTTCAATGTTTGGAAAGTGTCCTCCTGGACTGAGGACCATAAGAAACTGACACCTTTTTTTAAGAGGCGGTGATGGGTAGAACAATATTCTATAACCCTAGAATGAACTCCTGATAGAAGTTAGCGAATCTTAAAAAGGACTGGACATGTTTCACAGATGCAGGTATTGGCCAGGTGGTGATTGCCATAACTTTATGTGGATCCATGGAAATACCAGTTAGTGAGATTAAGTAGCCCAGGTTATGGATGTTGGATCGATGGACCTGACACTTCTCTGATTTTGCCACAAGATGATTTTCTTGCAGACGGGTAAGTACTTTCCTTACATGCTTGTGATGTTCTTCTTCCGTGCTGAAATAGATAAGGATATCATCCAGGTATACGATTACGCATTGAACCAGCATGTCTGAAAATATGCGATCCATTAAGCGCTGGAAAATAGCAGGCCCATTCATTAGGCCAAATGGCATAACCATATATTCAGACAGGCCAAATGGTGTTCGAAAGGCTGTTTTCCATTAATCTCCAGAACGGATACGCATTAAGTGTTAGGCATCTCAAAGGTCCAACTTAGAAAAATCTACTGCTTCATGTAGGACCTCTAGTATGTCTGCAATGAGTAGCAAAGGGTACTTGCCTTTCTGCGTGACCTGGTTTAATCCACGATAGTCTAGGAATGGGTGAAACTCAGTATTCTCTTTTTCCAGGAACAAAAAACAAAGATGCTCCAGCCGGGGACTTGGATGGTCGGATGAGCTCATTCTTAAGATTGAGGTCCAAATACTCCCTTAGGGCCAGTGTTTCTGAAGCAGATAAAATAAACATCCGGCCCAAAGGTATAACGGCATTAGGCTGGGTATCGATGACACAGTCCTCCGGGGATGTGGAGGAAGAATGTTTTCTTGAGTGTCAGAAAAGACAGCATGACATTCTGAGTATTCAGCAGGTGTATTCTGAATATGGGAAAGAGATTTAGTGGTTGTTTCTGAGCCGCCTATAGAGCTGGCTAATGTCAATCATGAGGGCTCTTGTATACATTTGGACATGCAGTATTCAGAGCCCAATAACAAGGTTCTGGGGGCCAAATTCACTTATGGAATGTGGAGTTGTAGCCAAGGCATTCCTAAGACTACAAGGTAGTTGGCTGCCTTTATCATGTCAAGGTGATGATTAATCTGTAGTAGTAAAGGTTTGGACTGTTTGGTTATGGGACCAGAGGATAGGGCTTCAACATCTATACCATCCACAGTTTAAACCTTTTCCTTGGTTTCTCAAGGTATCTTATGCAGAGTAGCCCACTTGTCATCCAAAAATAAACCCATAGCACCACAGTCCACCAAGGCAGGAGCGGAAATCGGTACCTTGTCCTCGTAATGAGGTGACTTTCAGGACCACGAGAGAAGTGTTTGCAGAGGACTTCAAGGAACAAAATGAATTGGAGCTTTCCATATCCTCCCGTTTCCATGCTCCATTTAGGAATGGGAGCTTGTGTTTCCCGCTCGTCGAAGAAGCACAATCAGACAATTACGAACCATGTGATTGGGGAAGCACAGCACAAACACAATCCCTGTTCAATTCTGCAACTTCTTTCATCCTTGGTTAGGGGTCCATGAAGAGATCCCAGCTGCATGAGCTCAGGTTACTGAGTCGGTGTAGGAGTAGCAACCTGGGGTGAAGGAACAACTTGGGGTAACCAGGATAGAGAAGAGCGACATTTTCTATTTTCTGCTTTTCTTTCTTAAATATGAAAATCAATTTGCAAAGACAAACCCAGAAGAGCTTTAACTGTTAGACCTGGCGACTCTTGCTAAGTCATCTTTCACTTCCTCATTCAATCCCTGTCTGAAAAGCATGAAACAGGTATTCGAAGACCAATCAGCATCATTGGCTAGTTGCCTAACCGTTCTAACATATGTTAACATGTCCTGTGTACCCTGGCGAAAATCCATCCGCTTTTACTGGCTGTAAACACAAACTCTGGTCGATCAAGTATTGCATTAAAAGAGGCTAAAAAGGCATTTTAGTCATCCAGGAGGTTGTCTCCGGAGGCAACCAGAGATGTGGCCCAAGACAGGGCGTTACTGGTCAAATGGCATATAATAAAGCCCACCTTTGCCCTGTCAGTGGCGTAAAAGTGGCGTTTGAACGTGAAATGTACAAGGCAGGATTTTAGAATTTTTATCTTTTTTGGTGACCCATCAGATCTTTCCAGGGCTGTGTCCAAGGCAGGACCTTCCAATGCCAGAACAAAACGGGTAAGGACCGTCTGGCGAAGGACGGCGTTCTCTGCCTTAACATTCTGCATTTCTGCAGACAGCTCTTGTATACCACGTAGAAGATCTTGAACGGGATCCATTTCCTCAGCTAAAAGAGGCTCTGGGGTCTCAAACTTTCAGAAGAGAAGACTTCACTGTTGATGATCCCCTGTGAAGCCTTTGTCGGGTCCGGGTGTCATGAAGAAAAGGGCATGAATCTCCAAACGTGACCCTGCCTGATAGACTGAGACCTCAGGAGGGGTGGAGTCAAGAATTGAAAGCCAAGGAACAGGAAAAAAACATTCCCCAAGGGGAAGGAAAAAAACTGAGATCTGTGCCAGCTTCTGCTGCACATGGAGTTGGATGAATGGATCCACAACCAGAGAAGAGCAAGACCAATCTTCAATTGGGAGGGACAAGGTTCCAGCAAAACGGCAACAACAGGAAGGTGAGTACACAGGTATGCAAAAAAGGGCACATAGAAGGCACGCCAGGGTAAAGAGGCAGGAATTAAGGACCAAGGAAAAGCTGTAGACAAGGGAAATGGCACAGAACAAGGAAGCAGGGAACACAAGAAAAACACTTGATGACTACCAGGAACAAGGAGCGCTGAGCATGGAAGGGCAACCGCAATATCAAGCGTTGAGACGTGAGGTCTAGGACTCACTGTATGGCATATATGCAAGAGGAAGCGAAATCCGCAGCATTCCGTGTCCAAGAAACACTAGCGTGTGGCGTCGGAACACCTGCAGCAATGCCATCGGCCATCTTGGCAGTAAAGATGGTGCTCGTGATCCTGTTGACCAAATTGGGAGTAAAAATTGCACCCACGACCTGCAGGCCCATCCGCCTGGATGACAGGAGGGACCAGGGCCGGTAAGTCATGACAGGAACTGGGAGCCAACCTGAAGTGTTAAGAAAGGAGGTTAGTGAATGTAAATGGCAAAGAGGAAACCTAAAGCTTTGGCGCCTCGGCTTCCTCTTTCCATATGAACCCTTCCCTTCTTCAGAATAGCCATCAAGACTTGCTCCTGAACTAGGTTTAGTATTGTTGGTGTTTCAATACATTTTTTAATTCTGTAAACAAATAATTATGCAAATTAATAAATTGACACATTAAAACATATAATATTTTTTTCTGTCTCTCTCTGGCATGTTGTTTTGCTATTAAGAAGCGTTGTTAAACAAACTGCAAGCAACCGTTCAGCTCTCAAAGTGGAAAGCACTTAAGCTGCCTTTGTGTCCCTTCACTGTAGGAGGAACTTCCAAGCAAAATGTTTGTTTTCCTTGACAATGTGTGACTGTCGTCCTGGGGCTTCAAATACATCTTAAACTTCATAGAAGCGTTAGGCAAGGCACCAGGCTGAAACAGACTCAAATAAACATGACCTTTCTTCACACACCCTAGTGAGAAAATAACACAGGTCCCCAGACAGGAGCAACATGATGAGGTCACTCGTGTGGGCATCAATCTTTTCCTGAGCCTGGCAGACTGATTGCGTAGCAGCAGCAGGGACGACTTGGAGGAGAACTTGAGCTGCCATTATAAACACTGGGCCTGTGTCTGTGAAGATGCTTTCCTGTAGCATTGTGCACTTTAAGACATCTCTAATAAATTGCAGCTTGTTTCTAAGATCGATTATGTTATGCGTCCATAAGCAATCCACCTTGCCAGAGTAATGCAATGTGCATGTGGGCCTGTAAACTGACCCATGAAGATTGAGAATGTAGATGTTTTAATATATATTTGCACTTATTTACAGGAAATAAAAAAAGGAAAGTGTTCAATTTATTGTGAAACCTGCCATTGGATGTGTACAACAAGTATTACTGGATTTACTTAAAGAGCATCTAAGTAATAGATATCCAAGGATGTTGTATCTGGAAACACTGACAGAGGTATACAGATGTGAATGTAACAATCTTTTATGCATCACAAACATATGCTCCAACAGCAGCCACCCGCTAATAGACAACTACTGGCAAAAGCACTACAAAGGGGGTTACAGTGATTTAAGGTCACCTGTGGGCCCCTCAGTGAGACTGAAGGATGACAACATCCAGCAGATTTTCTGATGTGTTACAGAACAATGGCTGTTTGACAGAGAGCGTTATGAATTTCTGTCATTCACCTTTAGGCTTTGCATATTTGCCTATCAACATGGTGAACGACAGTCTGTCTATGAAGTAATTGCATATACTGCAGAATTTGTAGCCAAAAGGATCACAGTGCAGCATCTGATAATCCAAACTATGTAATGCGAATAAAATCTGAATACAAATTGATGGTCTAAATGCTAATAAAATCTTTTGGTTATGGAGTGAACATGTATGGCGTAAAGCTGTTCAAAATATATCACGACAAAGGGGTGTTGGTAGTTATATGGTGGGGGTTAAGGGCTTGTACCATGAATTGCAAAAATAAAAAAGTCAACACTTGAAACAATGCATGAAAGATAATCATAGTTTCTGTCATGCCTTGCACAGTGTGATTAAAAACCATAGAATCTGCTTTTGTTATTGGTCCCGCCACAGCAGGGTGTTACATGTTTGATTGCATTTTTGTTTTTTAAATCAAAGGGTGACACTGTGGGAACTAGCGGCATTAGCCGCAGGTTTGTATATCTTGAAACTATGAAAAAGCAACTCGCCCTGTTGTGGATACATCTTAAACATCATAGAAGTGTTAGGCAAGACACCAACCTGAAGCAGACTCAAATAAACATGACCTTTCTTCACACCCACTAGTGAGAAAATAACACAGGTCCCCAGACAGGAGCAGCGTGATGAGGTCACTCGTGTGGGCATCACTCTTTTCCTGTGCCTGGCAGACTGATTGCGTAGCAGCAGCAGGGACTAAACGTAGTTTACTTTTCAAAGCAGCGCATAGAGTGCAGGGTGTTCCAAAATCTTCATATTCATTGTAAGACCATGAAGACTTCATGATTCTACATGTGCTACACTCTTTATTTTAACAAGCTCTTTATTCTAACCAGCAAGTGCGTAAAAATAAAAACTGAGCAAGAAAAAACATTGGTAGTGGGAAGGCGAATATAAATAGCATTTGTCTTTTAACACCAGAGGTTGTGGAAGTGGAATTCATGACCAGCCTCACAGAGAACGGACAGGACCTCGCCGCACCATTTCTCACAGCACACAGTTCACAGTGTGTTCATTTTTAAAAAAGGGCATAGAAGCAATCAAGTAAAGCAACCAGGTGTCACATTCATTCCAGGCATGATATGATATGATATATGGCATTTATAATGCGCCTATACACAAGTGTTTCAAGGTATGCCTGAGAAGAATGAACACAATTACAATATGCATTTTAAATGATGTGTTTGTGTTGCTATCATTTTAGGTCATGCATTTGAAATGGGCACATTGTTTTTCGTTTGTCATTCTTTGATTAGACACTGAAGAATTTTGATAAAAATAAGGAGACATAACACTGCACCCCTCACAGTTTCTTATGAGTCCCAAAGAGGGTTGCATTAAATTCTTATTTACGCTGGCAGACTTCACCCAGGCTTTCAAAACCCCACTTTGCACATGTATTGTCACATTTTAAGCTATACATTAAAGACATTCCAACTTTGTACCAGCAACGGAACAACTTGAGTACGATCCGAATAACTATATGAGTTATGCTAGTTCCGCAAGTGATCCATGAGTAGTCATTTTTTGGACAGCTGAAATGTCCTTGGGTGGAATGCATAATGATCATAAACTATACAGATAAGCAAATAACAATTTTAAACTGCATTTAAAAGTATTTCCAGGTTGTGGTTGTGCAACCTACTTGGTTAGGGTTCAGCTTATTGTGTTATTAATGACCCTTATTTTTTTATTTTATTTTTGGAATTCTCTTGTGGGGCACCCAGTGATTGACCTTAGTGCACAGTGCTCTGTGTGAAAAAGAATATGGTGCGCCACTACGTTATACATGTCTAAATAATACAAGTATGCAGTGTTTGAAGGGAACTGCTTCCCAATATACAGGCCGATTCATGGAATTAATGTGCGCTGAAAATTTCCACGCAAGCATGCGAAAGCGTGCAAATCACAGCGCAAGTGGCAAAATCACCTCGAAACCCGCGCACAGCGATTCATGGAAGTCTGTGCGCGTGTAAATCCATGGATGTGCCCCAAAATCCTGCGTGGCGCACGCTGGCGCACACGTCTTCAAACAGCGAAAGCGCACATAGCGCAGCGCACACAACAAAAGTAGGCGTAACACAGGGCGTAACACGCGGAATGGGGAAGAACGCGTGAAAATGTGGCCGTCACGGGGGAAGTACAGGAGGCAAATGCGCGGAACGCCCACACGCGCGCCTACAACACGTATTCATGGAATGAAATGGGGCTAATGCGTGCGCCAAAAAAGATGCGCTAATCCGGAAACACGTACGCCAGCAGGAAGCAGGCGTACGTGGACCCGCGCAGCATAAAAGTGCGCACAAACAACAAACAAGCACAGACGCTAAGATGAATATACCGTTCCTTGCAGCAGTGGTCATGGGATACCGCAGGAGGAGGAGGAGGATAGTCAGGCCCAGAATATTTACACCCAGAACAAGCCTTTTTGGGATGCCTGATGACCAGGTGTATTGGAGGTACAGGTTTCCACCTCACATAATACTCGACCTGGTGAGTGAGTGGGAGGATGACCTCACATCACCCACCCTGTGCTCCCAAGCACTAAGCCCCCTTGAAAAGGTGCTTAATGTACTGCACTTCTTGGCCACTGGATCATTTCAGCGGACAGGTGCTATAGTGGGGGGGTGTCACAGGCCACGCAGTCACGCTGCCTACACCACGTGTTGGCCATCATGACTGCACGCCCATCAGTCCGCAGGCACATATACCTGCCCAGAACATCTGCAGAAAGGCAGGCTGCCATCCAGGATTTCTATGGGGTGGCACAATTCCCCAAAGTGCTAGGTGCCATTGATTGCACCCATGTGGCTCTACATCCCCCCAGGGCAATGGAGCACATCTATAGAAACTGCAAGCACTGGCATTCCATCAACGTGCAGGTAGTATGTGATGCCAAGGGAATCATCACCTCAGTATATGCCAACTATCCAGGGTCCACCCATGACAGTTTAATTTACAGAATGTCAACCCTAAACCTGGACCTAGAAGCTGGGCGACATGGCGATACATGGCTGCTTGGTGAGTATAAATGCCACTGCACATGCATGCAAGTCAGATACTGAGTAATGTCACAAACCCACTAATTATACCCATCACCACCTCCCCAGGGGACAGTGCCTACCCTCTGAGCACCCACATGATGACGCCAATTTGGAACTCCACCACACCACCCGAGGTAAGATACAACACAGCCCATATTGAAACCCGGGGCATAGTGGAGCGCACATTCAGAGTGCTCAAGTCACGCTTTCGCTCCCTTGATCACTCTGGTGGGCAGCTGCTATACGCTCCCCCAGTAGTGTGCAGGATCATAGTGGCAGCATGTGTCCTGCACAACGATGAAACATGCCGGGCCTGCCGGTGGACATGGTGGTGCCCCCACATCCCCAACCACATGCACGCCCGCTGCGCATGGGAGGGGAAAGGGCACGTGGTGAGGCAGCCCGTACGCAGCTGGTGGCTAATTACTTCACCTAAAATCACACCCCTGTGGAGTGCACACAGCCCTGGCAGATACCAGCTGACAATCAATGATGATGACATAAGAGACAGTCAAATGTCACAACCATACCAGCCTGAGATTGGTTACCTGGAAGTGTTACATTGTGTGCATCCGTACCTACCGAAACACCACCAATGCTGTGTCATTATAAGACACACATCTATGCTGCTAAATTGATTACCCCCTTGCAAAATACAACATGAAAACAGCGCCATGTCACCCAACCCCTCCCCAGCTCCGCCACCCAACACATCATGGCATGTCATGTCATGCAATGTGAAAGCAAACAAAGCAATGCACAAGACCTGACACAAGTGTCACAAAGTGCACTGTTCCAAATGGAAACTGCCCACAGACAATATGCTACCAGTAACCAATAACAAACAGCACACATGAACAAATACTTACCACCAACACACCATGAAACATTGCAAAAACAGTACTAAGTCAAAGTAGTGGTAGTCTTACAACCTGAATAAGCCAGCATATCGACCCCTTCCAACTGTAGAGTGTTGCTGCCACGCAAATGTGTCAGTATACTGCATACAACATGAACTCCTTCTGCTAAGGAGATGGCCTTGTGAAGACATGAGGAAGGAACCTGCAAATTAGGAGGAAGACATGGATGCACAAGCACATATCAATACACCATGCAGTGTACAATACAACAAGGATGTCCACACAGTATTGACTACAGACTGCCCACACAGCTCATGGGAGCCCAATGTCACTGTGTAAGTCACTGTCACTTGGTCACACCCTTTGCAAGCCCATGGAAACGGGAAGCAGGAGGGGTGTGCGTGTCACGAACCCAAGCATCTAACCCAAACTCAGGACAAGCCTGCATGTGCCCAGCCGGAATACAGTGGATGCCCACGGGAGCCACACAAGGCAACACACTGTAAAAATAAAAATAAAAAATGGCCATGTGGGGACCAGGGGGGGAGGCCACCCAGGAGGTTTGAGGATAGGGTGCACACCAACACCCACCTGCGTGGATGTTGCAAAAAAAAAATACCTCCATGGGCTCATGTCCTGCACGGCTATGCCATTGTGGGAGAACTGCTTTTCCTCTCTTCACCCTCTGCTGCTGCATCAGGAGGTAGTGGCACTATGGGAGACAGCCCACGCAAAGCCCTGGTATGGGCCTCCATGGCAGCAAGCATGCAGGTCTGGAAGGTCTGATTCTGGAGGATTAAAGTGTGGAGGTCCCCATGCAGCACCTCAAGGGTTGCCTGCACTTCTGCATGCATGGCCTCACGTGATGCCCGGATCTCCTCACGTGTGCCCTGCAGCTCAGCTGAGAACGAACATGTGAGCTGCTCCAGCTGCTGTTCTGCCCTAACATTTCGGAAGCCTCAAGTTCAAGCAGACCCTGCCTGAGGTTATGGAGTTCTACCCTCAGGGCTTCCCTGTGGCCCTGTGACTCTATTGATATGGATTCGTGCAGAGTCTCAAGTGCCGCCCGTCGGTCCCTGTTGGAGGCCAACATGTCTTCCCTGTGTGATTGGCAAATGGAGTCTGTTGCCTGCTGTTGTTGCTCCATCTGCCTTTCAGGGGGGATAATGGAAGTGGCCACCCTCTCCATTGCCTGAGCCATCATTTCTACTGATGCTGCCTGTTGGGTTGCCATACAGTACATCGAGTTTTCCTATACGGTATTGCCTGGTGGCACACGGCCACCAGGTCGGCGGGCACCACACCTGTTCAGGGGTAAGGCGATCTGCACCTTGCTGTGCTGGCACTGCCTGAGGCTGCATGACTGCATTCCCCCTCTGATCTGCTGGCCCAGGAACAGGATCAGATACTGTGGAGTGTGACCCTTCATCCGTAACCGCCAAAGGCTGACCTACCAACACTGACATCCCCATAGAGGGTTCTACCCCTGGTGCAGGTGGGTTGGACAGAACAGAATCCCTGCCAGAAGCACTGACCTGCGACAGCACATAAGTCTCATCATCCGACTCAGCACCTGAATAGAGGTCTTGGGAGCTGCACCCAGAGACACCCCTCGACAGTATGGTCTGCAGTACCAAAGTGTTTTCACCCGCCCCCCACTGGTGCTTGGTCGTGGCTGAGAATCCTCCTGGGTCTGCACCATCTCCTGAACCTCACCAGCATCAAGTGCGTCGTCACCTGCAAAAACATGAAATACAAGAAATGGAAACAGGCATGGGCACCATAGCACACACATAGGCCTGACAAGATAGAGATCCTGTACATGGTTTACACATGTCCCACATGACTATAACCCTGGCATGCATGCACTGTCAATGAGTTTGAAGGGGAGTCAAAAAGGCAGACAATGAGGACACCAAGATGGAAAATCAACACATTTGCAGCATGTTGTGCGGCACTGGCATCACACATCAGCCTGTGAGTGGCATGTCCAATGCACATACATGACACATGCCAGCACACAGATGTCATCTAGCATAGCCATGGTAAATTAGACAACTACAGCGATATGTCAGTGAATGAGTACTGTCACACATCCATGTCACATGGACACGATGAGAAGATTAATGCAGAATAGTGTTGCAAAATCTGCATGTGCCACACACTGCAACACATCCAGTGTACAATAAAACAGTGATTGTAGGCAGATGTACACATCAATGGTTGGTCACTTCAACATGACAGGAAACAACTATCATGTTCCACATGCAAACAGGCCCTAAAAATAAATTTCAGCAGGCTAATACTCCCTCGCCCTGAATGGTCTAATCATTCACATAACCAGGTAACTAATGTGGCACAATGTGGGGTGTAAAGAATGACAGGAGCATGTCACATTTGTGGCATTAGGGATGAAAAAAGCATATGAAAAATGGAATGATATAAAACAATCAGCCTGAATGAACACAGAAAAAATCAGAACAATGTTGTTGCAAGATTATAGTTCAAGGGCAACAGCAGTAATGTGGGGCTAATTGGCTACTGTGGGCAGAAAGGATACTGTCATACCCAAATTAAAGGCACGTGAATGTATTGGAGGAAGCACATGGGTGACCCATAACACTCAGGAGTACACACCCTCACCTGGCACTCAATCAGAACCCGTCACCCAAACAACATACACATGGATTATACACACATGCATGGGCACTCACCAGACAATGTGTCGTAATCAGGTATGTCTCCCACGCCTTGGATCTGTTCCTCTGTGACGAAGGTCCCAGCAACAGACTCATGTTCAGTGAGTTTGTTGTCCTCTGGTGGAGACCCACCGCCAGTCACCAGAGTAGCGGCATGATTTGTGGCCAGCTTGTTCTTTGCTCTGCGTTTCAGGTCATTCCACCGCTTATAGCAATCATCAGCTGTGCGCCTCACAAATCCAAGGGCACTTATGCAGTCCGTGATGGCATGCCAGTGTGCTCTACGTTGACCAGGTGTGGTCTTGCACCCTGCAGTCACCACCATTTCGCGGCTATGTGCCGACACATAGGTCACAAGTGCATCAAGTTCGGCATCATTAAAGCTAGGCTTCCTTGACGTGGCGGAGTGGGTAGCCGTGTCTGGGGTTTCAGCCTGTAGTGCCAGAGCACCCTTCTTCCTCTTTTTCAAAGGTGGAGCAGAGCCTGAGTGGCTTACGCTGCTCTGGTCAGTAGAGGCAGAAGCGCTGGTGGACTGGGTACTAGGAGTGTGCGAAGGCACAATGACCATAGGTCTTGGTGCAGGCATTGGCTGAAGTGTGATGTTGGCAGGGGCAACGGCGGTTTGATGGACCTGGACGGACATTGTCCCGGCTGGGATACTCAGAGCTGTGGTGGATAGAGCTGCAGCTGACCCTGCAGCCTCCTCACCCAGCCTACTTGGGGCAGCAGATGACATTGCTGCCCCAGATCCACGTGGCCTGGTTATACCAACTTGCACCACCACACGTGGCTAAGACTTGCTCACCTGGAAGTCAGCCTGTGAGTCATCCTGTGCCGGGTCAGGTGCCACAATGGGCTGGTCCAACAAGGGCTGAGCTGGGATGGTGTCAGCTATGTTTCCCAAAACCATGGGGGGGCATGGGTGTCCCTGATTGGTCCCCCACACATGGGGGTGTACGGGCACCCAGCAAATCCTGGCCACATCCCCTACTGCGCCTACCATGCCCACCTTTTGGAGGTCGGCCACCTTTGCCTCCCTTACCGCTTGGTCGCCTCCCAACCATGGCACTGATGTTGTTGTGTGTATGGGAGTAGCAGTAAACGATTGGCCTGGGCAATTGGGGGAAAAGGGGTAGGGTACTAGATGGAATTCGTACCCTAGTGCTCTAGCAAGGCTGTCTGTGACCCATGGGGGAAGATGAGATGACGGGTCATGCAACGCAGAGGCACCCCGAAAACAAAAAATAACATGCACGCAACCCCTCATAGACCACGTGCGTGGAAAAATGAACCCGCACTATGCTGTGGCACCCAGGAACACAAAAATAAGCGTAAATGTGTTATGCGCAGCCTACAATGACCTCTGAAGGGGTACACGATACACGGGGCAAGCACAGTTGGTAAATACATGCGCGACTGACCGTCTGCCTGGAAAAAGAATGTGAAAAAGACGCACGTGTGCGCATTGGCAACACCCCCGCCAAAAGAAGAATTGTACGCTGTCTGTGGAGACAGGAGAAAAGAAGAAATGAACGTTGTTTGAGGAAACAGGCCCAACAAAACAAATGAACGCTCCTCAGAGGTAACAGGGAGTACAAACTTGAAACGATGTGAAGTAATCGCGCGTTAACCAACAAGAAGTACAGAATTCACCCACTCGCTCTTCACGAAAAGCACGTACAAGGAAATGGGGTCCTACACGGTCCTTTTAAAGCGGCCCACACGTACAACGTCACTTACGCGTGTACGCGCAAAGGCCCTTTCCTCCAATTACACAAGCTGACACTCGGATGTGCAGTTTTTGGAAGTGTACGATGAACATTCACCCGTGTTGAGGTAAACGCCAGCGCATGTCACGTCACATACGCATAGGCCCTTTCCTCGGATTATACCCATTCACACGCAGACGTGCAGTTTTTTCATGCGCCATGAGCCACTATGCCCACGTCACGAGGGAAACGCCCGCGCACGTATCATCACAGACGCGCTTACGCACTAAGGGCCTTTCCTCGAATTACACGCAGACGTGCAAGATTTTCACATGTCAAATCACTCCATATCAAGCTGGCCATGCAACAACACATGGAAGACCACACTTCTGCCCAGAAGGCCGAATTACTGCCCCCCGAGACCCGAGCACGCTCCCACCTGCCATCTGCTGCTGCCTGCCTGCCTGCTGCCCACAAGCACTGCTATTTGGTGCCTGAACGTCAGCCAGGGTTTCAGTTGCTGTGTCCACCCCTGCTGGAACAGAAGACTCCCGACTGGGATACCATCGCTCCACAGCCCAGCCCCAGGACCCAGTTGCCCATCCACACCTGCCTCAGGGGTCGCCATGTCTGGGCAAACACCATCTGAGACCACTGGCAACCCCCAACCATAGAGGCAGAGGGCAGGCAGAGGGCCACCAGCTTCAGTGTGAAGGAAGTTGGTGTCCTGGTGGAGCATGTCCGGAGCAATTATGATGCCCTTTTTGGAACATCACGCGCCAACAAGGAAGGATGGGAGAGGATCTGGGACGACGTAGTGGTTGCCAATGTGGAGGGGGTGGCAACCCGCGACATCAAGCACGTCAAGAAGCGTGGGAGGATTTCAGGTCCAGGACCCTCTACAAGGCCCGGCGCCTGGCGGAGGGGGGCCGGGTCTGCATGAGTGACATCCAGATGAGGGTCCTGGAACACATATGCCCAGCACTCGACGCCCAGATCCTTCAGAGGAAGACCCGTCTGGAGTTGAGCGGTAAGTGGCCAATCATTTGTGTGTGAGACAGGGCATGTTGCAGTGTGCTGGTAGTCTGATACTTGCCTGTATGTGTGACATGGGCCATGTATGGATGTGTGTGTGCAGGGACATCATGGTCATGCATGTGAGACCAGTAATGTGCGAACCACATGGTTGGTGCATGAGTTCCAATGCAGCATGGGGAGCTGTATGGCAAATGCACACATGAAAGCATGCCAGTGTCTGTTCTTGCACATGGTGGGGGTGTGAGGGATGGGTGCTGCTCTCACGTACATGTATGGTGCACATGTGTGTGTGTCTGAGAGGTGTGTCTGTGACTTCGATACGCCATGGATTCATGACACATGTCCGTGATGATGTGTACATTCACTCATGCAGTGTGGTCACCGTTGTATGCACTGTGTCTATCCACTGTGTCTGTGGTGTTCAAGGCATGATGCATGACATCCGGTGATGTGTGTGTATGGGATCAGTGTGAGCCATAATGCATGTGAGTTTGAAGGCAACATTTTGATTAATAGAGGCCCGTTGTACATGGATGCTGATGTTGATTGCAGGCGCCATGCATGTTTATGCATGTGTGTTGCGTGAATTCACCCATGTGTTGTGGAGGCACAGGATGGAAGTGACGTTAGACACTGCCACTCATGTGTTATTGCTTCCTGTCTAGGGGAATGCCACCCTCCCAGGACTTGCCATCATCTGGGAGAAAGGGGGCTGGTGCCAGGTCTGCCACTACGGCTGTGGCGGAAGGGCCGGTTGAGCCCCCACAGGGGCTTGCAATGGCGGAAGACGGTACAGAGACATCCAGGTTGGTGCTCTCAACAGAGGAGGAGGAGCCCGCTACTGAGCCACACATGGGCCTGGTCGGGGTAGTACCACTGGTGCAAGTGGTGCATTCCAGCGCCAGGGTCAGGAGGCAGCACAGGTCACCGCAGAGGGGCCTGTGCATGTCCCTGTCCTTGACCCTGTGACTGCACCACCATGCACCAGCAGGGATGCCCCGTCCCAGGCCTGTCCAAAGGTAGGGGAGAGTGCCATGTCATCTGCCTCTCCAGGGCAGGAGAACCCTGGAATGGATGTGTCTTCCGTGTGGTGGTGGTTGGGCCAGCGTATAGGTGCGGAGCGGCGGCGGGCGGAAGAGGCGTGGCTCACCATGGTCAGGGCGTAGTTCTCCATGCGTCGGGCGTTGAGGCGGGCAGAGTGCCTCGAGGTGACTCGCAGGGAGTTGGAACAGGCCATGAGTGCCTCCCTTCGAGACCTCTGGGCCAGGACAGAGGCCCACCTCCAGAAAATAGTCATGGAGTTCGATGATGCCCTGGCTGAAAACATCACTGAGTGAGCCGCAGGACTTGCCCGTCGCCATTGTAAATAGTTTATAGTGTTAGGTTTCCTTTTATTTATTTTTTTATTTTGGGGCTTTTGGACTATGCCCCACACTTTTGTAAATAGTGTTTTTGTTAAGTAGGTTATTAGATAGGTTTCATTTGTTTTGTTGGGCTCATGGACCCTTGAAGATTGTATTGTACATAGTTGGACGTTGGATTTATTTGGACATTTGAATTTAATTTCACCATGGATCAATGGATTTACCTTTTTGTGTTGCATTTGGATTTGGTTTGGTGGACAGAGAGTTTTGGGCATTTTTCTTTTGGATTTTTTTATTTTTTATTTGGACATGCATTTCATTTCATGTTTGCCATTATTTAATGCTTCAAGTACTTTCAATTGGTTTTCATGTTAATACATTTTGATCTTTTACTTCAATGTGTGGGATTCACTCATTGGGTTCATGCATGTCGACATGTGGGTTTACTCAATCAATGGCAACGTGTGTGTGTGTGTGTGTGTGTGTGTGTGTGTGTGTGTGTGTGTGTGTGTGTGTGTGTGTGTGTGTGTGTGTGTGTGTGTGTGTGTGTGTGTGTGTGAGAGAGACGGAAATGTGTTGATGTACATAGTTGACTTTTGGTTTGTGCCATGAAATGTACATGTCACTGCTGGGGGGTGGGGGTGCAGGGGGACATGAGTGGGGGCCTGCTGGCAGGTGTCCCTCACTGCTGGGGGCTGGGGGTGCAGGGGGATATGAGTGGGGGCCTGCTGGCAGGTGTGCCTCACTGCTGGGGTGTGTGGGTGCAGGGGGACATGAGTGGGGGCATGCTGGCAGGTGCCCCTCACTGCTGGGGCATGGGGGTACAGGGGGACATGAATGGGGGCTTCATTTTTTGGTAATGTTGAAGTACACATTAGTCATAGAATTTTGGCTTTAAGAAGATTAAATATGCATTTGTGAGATTAGCTGGCAATCTCTGCTTTAGAGTAATGGTGCTCTCATTACATTCCACCCATCCACATTTCTTTTTAATGTGTGCAGTGTAGTGACCTGCATTGGTTGTAGCTCCTGCATGGTAGATTATACCTACTGTTGTAAAGGTTTTCTTTCCAAGTGACACTTGACCGTTTGTGAATCCAGTCAGCTTGCAGTTGTTTTTTGTACCATCTGCATTATAACGTAGCAGCATAAGTATTATGTACTTACTTTGAGTTTGTATCAGTAAGGTGGAGCGATTGTCTGAATTGCACATAGTACATAATCTGCCATGGTTTGCATTCTGTACAAGTTGCTGAAATGGAATGGACTCACAATTAGGTATGGATACATACACAAATCGCTCATTTGGGATTTGTTCCTGTATGACATTGCTACAGAGAGTGCATGTATGTTTCCACATGTATGAAATCTGTAAGATTTTATTTATAGGTATGCTTTTGTTTTCCAGTACTTGTAGTAAGTACATTAGAAATTCTTGTGGATCTTCTTGTGTGTTTATAGTGAATCCCACCATTCCAGCAAGTAGTCCAATTCTTGTCTTATTCTTTGAACACTGTACGTGTTGTCAGGATTGTTTGTTGCGTTTCTATGAAGGACTAACATTTGCAAACACAATTGGTCTGTACTGTGCAAGTAAATATTGTTAACAATTGGTGGCAATTGAAATAGAATATTCATTGCTACATTTGCATTGCAACTTACACCAGTTTCATTTCAAAATGTGAATGGACAAGCTAGTTACATATCTGAGTGCTTTTTTCAGAGTTTCTCTTCCTTCTTTGAAGAAGTATCTGGTTTACTTTCCCTAATAGGTTCTTCTTTGCTTGTGGTAATTGATGAACCTTTACCTTCTTTTGTTTTCTTTGAAGGATGTGCTGTCAGATTCTGTTGCATTTCTGATTGAATTAGTTTTCTTTTACCACGTTTTACTTTTTCTGGAACAGGATATTGTTTCAGATGGGGGTTGTACAGTGAACACAGTCTATTGTATTCTAAAATGCAAGGAATATCAGCGTTCACTTTACTTGCATCAAAGTTGATTAGAAATAGAGTGTAAAGTGTATGTAAGCGTGATCATGCAACATAGCTCATGCCTTATTTAAAGATTGTGTTTCCTATATCTATCAATGCTATGTCTAGGGTATGACCTTGGGATTTATGAATGGTGACTGCATATGCAAGAGTTAGAGAAAATTGTTCCCTACGTACATACATGTCTTTGAACAGAAGGAATCGAGCAGTTGAGCACCCTAACCTTTTCACTTTTGAAAGTTTGTCAAAGCGAATATTGACAAACTGAATGTTGTTGTCACGTGGGTATGATTGAAAGCCAACAAGTGTACCCAGTGCCCCATTAACTAGCCCTTGTTCCACGTCAAAGTTACGTTTAAGCATTACTCTACAATTTAAGGATAATTTTAATATTTTTCCAACCCAGCTGTGTTGGATATTGAATTTTCTAAACTACTTAGTCTTGTTGTGGCTTGCACACACATGGGTAGTGTCATACCATGTACGTCTAGTTTGTCTGTGGCGCAAATTTCAATTATTGGTTGCATTTCTTTATTTAACATTGTTTCATTGAATTTGATACAGCTTGCAAGAGTTGACATTAAGGCCATACAATTGACATTTTTGTCTGCTAATTGTTCCATAACATCAGTAGAACATGCATTATCGCCATAAAGTGCATGAATGTGCTGGTTTTCCAATATTGCTTGTGCTTCCTGAGATAGTGCACCAACTCTAATACTTTTTAGGATGTTGGCATAAGTGAGATCTGCAGATTGCCGCATGTTTTGTGTTAATTCTCTGTATTGGAAATGTTGCCAAAGGTTGACATTTCATATGCTTCCAACAGTTTTACGGCATAGTTTGTGTCCTACGGTTTTAAACATAGGTTCACCTTTCACTGGTGTCAATTGTAGAAGATCTCCGAAAAAGATAATGTGTTTCCCTGCAAAGAGTTCTTTGTAGTTGGTTTTAAGTACTTCTTGCAATCTGAGATGAATCAAAGCCAACATTAAGTTGGAGACCATGCTCACTTCATCTATTAATAGCATTTTCATGTGCTTTAATAATCTGTGTAGTTCCATTGCAGCTTCTGCAGAAAGTTTGTAATAGTCTAATTTTTTTTGGTGTTCTATTGGAAGAAGTAGTAATCGGTGTAAAGTGACACCGCCTATGTTGTAGACAGCTAAACCTGTGGGGGCAGTTACAACAGCTGACAGTTTGTTGTTTGTCAATTGCTGAAGGAACTTGCTGATGATTTTGATTAATAATGTTTTTTCTGACCCAGCTTCACCATTGACGTACAATAGTATAGGTTTGTAATTTTGGCAGGTACATTCTTTATTTTCGTGTTGTACACCACGTGTAATTTATTTTGTTACGTCTTCAAAATTGGTGCGCTGATCTTTGTTAAGTTGTGCTTGTTGTACAGATAAGTCTTTGATATTTTCTTGATAGTGACACATGGTGTTTTCCACTTCTGTCATAGCTAATTCTGCCTCATTTACTATTACTGGCTGTCCTAGTGGTTCTTGACTTCCTATTACAGAAGGTTGACTACTGTCGGAAGAGTCCTTATCTAGTTGGGCCTGAAGTTCTTCTTTGTGTTGCTGTTTATTGTGCAACATTGTTTTGTACTGCGTAAAGTTCACATCGGTGATAGCGCTTTCATTTGCTTTGAAAGCATCTTCATAGCAGTCATAGTTATCTAGTATCTGTTCCTCTTTTCTCCATGGTTTCAAAAGTTGTAGCAGAGACATGTAATATAGTTCTTTCAGTTGAGGGGTTTTTAATGACAATTTAATATGATTAATTAAGCTTCGTTTGGTAAGATTCACTAAGCTGCCTTCACAATCTGTGACTCTATGGGCCTCATTACCCGGTAGGCGGTGAGCCATGGCGCTATTAGCGCCATGGCTCATGCCGGTAAAATACCGGCACCACCTTGGCAGAAAGGGGATTTACCGCCCCATTCCAAGGTTGGAGGGGCGGTAAATCCCCCTTCCGCCATTGCCCTTCCCCATTCCCATTTCTGCCCCATAGGGCTCTATGGGAATGGGGAAGGCTCTAATTACGGCACCGCAATTTTGCGGTGCCGTAATTAGCTCTGAGGTCCCTTAGCGGGTTGGATTTTAACGCCTGCAAAAAGCAGGTGTTAAATCCCCCAACCCGCAAAGGGACCTCGTAGTAAGGCGGTAGGGATTTACCGGTACCGGTATTTTACTGGTACCGGTAAATCCCTACCGCCATCCGTGTAATGAGGCCCTATATCTGCCTTTGCTTTCATCGGGTTGTATATTATTTTTGTATGCAAAGTTTTGAGCTATGTGGTATAGACACATGCTTTCCAAAGTGCTACTCCTGTTCGGATAGCATGTGCCCAGTAAATTGTTTTTTAAAATGTCCTAGCTGTTGGGATCATTTCTGGCAATTGTTTCTATGTCCTCATATCATTTCATAACTCTTTTTCTAGATTTAGCAGGACCAAGACTTAGCCATACTATGTTGTCTGATTTTCCGTACAAAGCAGTACCGGTTAAACGATCTGCCGCTTCATAGACACCGCATTCTCTATGAGAGAGCATTTTTATGCCTAGGCTGTACAATTTCTGAGATAGTGTTTTGTCTGATGATAAGTCACCCCAGAGGTCTTGAAGCTCTGTTTTTTCTGCTTTTGTTAAGTAGGCTGTAACATATTGTGCAACAGAAGTGGAATTGTCTGCAATGTACTGCACATTTATGTTTGCATTCCATAAGAGGACAATGATTGCATTGTAATCATTGATATATTTAGATTATTCGGTTCTTTTTACGTAATACGTGTTCTTAGGTGATTTACCTTTCACACTATGTCGAAATGAAGACATGAAGTTGTTCACTTCACCTGTTTCTGTAACTGGTCTAGGGAAACCAAACCGGCATTTGGTGTAGTATTTCCCTTTGTTTTTGTATTTGTGCCAACAATATTTGCCACATTTGTGTCTTTCAAATTGTAAAATCTGCCCATGCAGGTCACTATGTGTCCGTTGTGAAGGGATTTCACAAGTGACATATTTATGGATGAACTGCAAAACAGTGGCATCAGTGTTGTGACCAAATTTAGGTGCACCTTTGATCCATAAAAGCATGTGAATATGTGGTGCTCCTCTCGCTTGGTATTCTTTTCTCCAAAAGAAGTGCTTCACTTCTCCGAGGAGAGGAACAGTTTTATTGCAAATAAAGTCTAGCATAGCAATGAAACGATGATGGAAATATCTTCACACATTAACTGGATCTAGAGAGCAAAGTTCTCCAGGAGTTAATATTTGTTTTGTTTTCGTTTGATATGCGTAGGAACTCATGTAAATCGTCCCATTTATATTCTGCACAACTTAGTGTAACAAACCAAGTCGGTGGTCCAAGGTTTCTGATCATACAACGTACATCTCTGTGCCGTCGGAACCAATATTCTTTTGTACCACGCATGTTTGCAAACAAATTTGTTATACTTGATTGTAAAGCCTCATCTTTTTCTTGTACTTTTTGTATTAATTGCGTAGCTGACATATTTTGAAGGTGGGATCCAGATTTCAAAATGTGTGCAACTCTGTAACATAGGGTTGCTAGTTCACTTTCAAAGAGTAGGTGGAATATGTATTCCACATTTTGTCTAAACCTGGGATCTTGTGAATACATTCGTAATGAGCGGTATTCTGATGCTGTAATCTGAGTGGGTCTATCATCGTATCTTCCACCTTTGCCAGTAGGAAATAGCAGTGGAAAAGAACGTGCTTCTATACTTTCTTCCCATATGCTCATTGGAGAACCTTTGTTTTGTCGCATTTGGTAAGTTTCTAGTGCATCATCTATGTTTTCATTGGAATGGAATGGATGAATTGTATACTGGTCAAAATGAGAGGATACTGCAGCAGGATCCAGAAGTTCGAATTGTCCAGATTCTGATGAATCTTCAATTATTTCAGTTGTTTCCCTTAAGCTTTCTTCAATATTTATTTCCTTATAGTATTCGTTTTTGTCTTTTAGATACTGCAAGGCTTGTCTAACTTTATGTAAATCCACCAGTTGTTGCCAATTTTTTTTGTCTTTTGTTGTTACACCATTTGCCAAGAAAATTAAAGAATGCTCTGTTGAACGTTGCACTCCCAGGATGTGTACATTTTCTGTTAAATCTAATGGCAAATAAACCAATTTCACCAACTCAGATGGAGGTAATTTTGCTGTTTTTGGGTGAGGGCGTTAATAGCTTGAAATGGGTAAACTGTTTCAATTATGATGCTCTCATACAAATTGAGTTGTTGCAGGGTTTTTGGTAGTGGGAACAATTCCAAATTATTTGTAATAGCACATGAAGGAGTTTGGTTGTTGTCTAGTTTTGTAGTGCAGTAACTACAACATATTAGGGGTTCAGTTATTTGATATTTGTTTTTGGCTACAAGGTAGAGAGCTAATTCATACCATTTGGAATCTTCATTGTCTTCTATTTTGTATGCTATGTCTATATTTTGTATGTTCCTTTTGTAAAACGTTCTCTGGCAACACACACACACATGGTTTGGTATTTCAGCCGATGCACTTTTAAATTTTAGTATTTATTTTTTGTAAGTGTGTAATAGAAGGTTGCTATGTGCAGAAATGTTGGTAGTCTGTTCTAAAACTATTGCATTTTGTAAGTGGCTTTCACTTCCAAAATATTTTCTCTGGATACAGTCAAATGCTTCTTGTAGATATGTGGGTGTACCATGCAGAAGAGTGTTATTTAAATTAGCTAATTCTGAAGCTGGACTTTTAGCATAGTATATTTTATACTCTAAATTGCTTACATTTGAATGATGTATTGATATCATTTTGATATCATGGAAGGTGCTTTTGCAAATAGGTCCAGAAATGCAGGCTAATGAATGTCCTTGTAGTCCTGTGTATTTGCGCACTGGACAGATATCCATATTTTGCAGCACTTTCATTTTAATTTTGTCTTTACCTTTCACATACTGATTGAGGAACTGACGTAAAGATTTGAAAGATTTGTTAGGAATGGCACACATTGACGTGCACAGCCATTTGTATGCTGGACGGTCTGGTTCAGTCGAATTGAAAGGTGATTCTTTGAGTTTTCAGGGGATATTTTTCTAAGCAGTGTTTCTTGTTCCATTATGCTATTATTGATTTTTTCATACCCTTGTCCACTGCTATGGATGGCAATTGTGTTTGTTTGATTTTGTGTGTATGCTTCTTCATTAAAAATATGGTTCTGTGGTTGTTGTGTGACTCCAATCACCTCTACAAATATGTAAGAAGTTATTTTTGTACACATTCCATTTATTGATAAGTTTCTTTTGTAGTTTGGTACTTAGTTGTGTTAGTGGTTTCATTCTATTTAACACTAATATAAACAACTTCCTTTTGAGAATGATTGCACTGTCCATGAGAGCTTGTAGGATTCATTTTCTACGGTAGGTTTTAAGGGTTGACGATGATTTCGGTCCTCTTCTTATTAGATTCTGAAGGACTCTGTGGCGAAACATTTTTGCTAAAATACTTTTTTTACTATAGGTTCTTGTTACTATATCAGGATTAATAGGAGCATTGTTTGCAGTACTGGTAGCCGTTTTTTGTGAAGAGTTTTGTGCCACATTTTGTTGGAAGAGGTAAAGTTTTGTTAGTTTAAGCTTCCTTTGTTTTGCTAAACAACTGTATTAGCTGTTTTGTTCCAACGTTCTCTACAAACTCTGCTACAGATGGATGGTGAGGTTGGACACTTTTTTTTTATTTGCTCTACTTCTGCGTTCCTTTCTATGGACTTGCTTTTTGGTAGGCATTTTTTGGGGCCTGTTGAAAAAAAGAAGGCATGGTTTGGTCTGTTGTACAATGTAATTGTGCTGTGTGCATGCGTGCATGAGTTTGATGGGCAAGGTCTTTGTGGTGGTGTGTGAATGTGCATTGGCCTCTTACAATGATTTGGAAAGGCTATTTTTCTGTTTGCATACTACTACAGTGTGCTTCAGATGAGAGTAGAAAGTGGGCTAGTGACGGGGAGAACCATTAATAGTGAACGTACTGGCATAAAATTGAAACAGCTATTTGTTTTCTAGTACTAACATTCTAAGGGTTCTGTATGTTATTTGAGTTCCAAACATACAGGGATTTGTGAGTCATTCTGCCTGTTATTCTTTGTTTAATAAATGGGGATTTGTGGGTAGAATGGTACAGAAATCATTGTTTGCTTTGGTGCGCAAATTAAATACGTAACCCACACAGTCTGTTTGAGGAATAGTTAGAATATAAAGGTTGTACTGTACTTACTTTTTTTTGCAGAATGACCAGGTTTCTTCGGATATGTTGTTTGCAGTGTAGATTCTGTTGATTTTCAGGAGAGTTGTCTTCACTGTGATTGTAAAAATAAGAAGTTAGTAACTTTGTGTGTTTAAAGCACTGATGCTACTGTACACGTTAATTTTGCATTTTTCGTCGGAGTATTCTCCTTTGATATTTCAACACAGTGCATGTGTACATTTCACTTCACTATGTACTGCCTTTCTATGGTACTTGCAGTATGTCAGTTGCACGTGCTTCAGAATTGAGAAAAAATGTAGGTTACAAAAATGCCTTGTTTCTTTTAAGCTGTGTTATCCATAGCAGAGAGGTTTGTAAGCGATAGGTCATTATAGTGAATGGGAAAAATGTCTGTACTTTCATATTATATGTACGATTTCGAAAAATCGGGAGACTCTCGAAGGGAGATGTCACCACAGCAATCGGGAGCGTTTACTTTTTCTCATACGATCGCATTGGAAGTAGCATTTATGTAGGCGGTAAACAGTAGAAAATTGTGCCATTTTGTAATGGAAAATCAAGTTACGCACTAAATTGGGAGGGTTGTAACATATGTATAGGTTATGCGGTAGACAGTAAGAAGTAGTGCGGTTTGTCAATGAAAAATCGGACATCTTGTACTTAAAGGTGGAGTGTTGGTATGTATTAGCTATACAGATTCGGGGGTTAATTCATAGAATTCAGTGCACAAGTGGCGCACGTGGCTGGCGCACAGTGTGCACGTGCGACAGTCTGCACCAGACGCATGCGCTAAAATCCATTTCCGCGCACAGCGTGTTCATGGATTTTAACATCCATTACCAGCCGTGGCGCAGAGTGGCGCAGCGACCCTGCAGCAGCGCCAGTTACGCCCTCAACCCCGCCCCGTGCACCATGTACAGCGACAAATCCGGTACATGGTGCGCAGACCCCCAACCACGAAAATGCCTGTAAAACTCACTGTGCACCCCTCCGAATACACGCACCCCGCTGCCCAGGATGTTTCACACGCGATTGGCTCTGTGCGAGCAGTTTACGTGCATTTCGGGGGTGCGCGGGAAGTTTCACACAAGATTAGCCCTGTGTGAGCGGGGTATGTGTATTATTGGGGTGCGCGGGAAGTCTCACACGCGATTGGCCCTGTGCGAGCAGGGTACTTGCATTTCGGGGGTGCGCGGGAAGTTTCACACACGATTGGCCCTGTGCGAGCAGGGTACGTGCATTTCGGGGGTTCGAGGGAAGTTTCACATGCGATTGGCCCTGTGCGAGCGGGGTACGTATATTACTGGGGTGTGCGGGAAGTCTCACATGCAATTGGCCCTGTGTGAGCAGGGTACGTGCATTTCAGGTGTGCACGGGAAGTTTCACAAGCGATTGACCCTGTGCGAGCGGGGTACATGCATTTCAGGGGTGCGTGGGAAGTTTCACACGCGATTGGCCCTGTGCGAGCGGGGTACGTGTATTACTGGGGTGAGCGGGAAGTTTCACACGCGAATGGCCCTGTGCGAGCGGGGTACGTGTATTATTGGGGTGCGCTCAAAGTTTCACACGCGATTGAGCCTGTGAGAGCGGGGTACGTGTATTTTGGGGGTGCGCGGGAAGTTTCACACGCGATCGGCCCTGTGCGAGCAGGGTACATGTATTACTGGGGTTTGCAGGAAGTTTTACACGCGATCGGCCCTGTGCGGGCGGGGTACGTGTATTACTGGGGTTCGCAGGAAGTTTCACACGTGATTGGCCCTGTGTGAGCAGGGTACGTCTATTTCAGGGGTACGCGGGAAGTATCACACGCGATTTCAATGTCAGAGTGGGTACGTGAATCCAGTGGGGTGAGTGGGGAGTCCCACACGTGAATTGGCAGTGTGGGTCCTCCCAGGTGTGCCCTCTACCCCCTCCACAGCCCCTGCAGGCAACCCACACCACAGGGGACTACCCTGCACCCCTGGTCATGTCCCGCACACAGCCCATCCACCATGGGCATGCCCCCCAGCCAGCCCACATGTCACCTTCCACTAGTAATCACCAACCCATGTCCCCCAGCACCCCCACCCCCCAACAGTGGTGTGCACCTGCCAGCAGGCCCCGACTCATGTCGCCCGGCAACCCCACTGCCCAGCAGTGATGGGCACCTGCCAGCAGGCCCCGACTCATGTCTCTCACCACTCCCACCCCCAGCAGTGATGGGCACCTGCCAGCAGGCCCCGACTCATGTCCCCCAGCACCCCCACGCCCCAGCAGTGATGAGCACCTGCCAGCATGCCCCGACTCATGTCCCCCAGCACCCCCACCCACCAGCAGTGAGCCTCAGGCCCAGACCTATGTCCTAACAAAACAAACCCATGTCCCAAAAGCCAACCCCAATCCCCCTTTCCCCCCAATCCAAGCATGCAACCATCGACAGAACCCACTCCCAAATTACCCATGCTAGATGAAATGAGCCACCATGCCCATGCAGGAATGCACAATGCAGCCACACAGTGGCATCACGTGACTGAGGAAATGTTCAATGAGACATGCAAAAAAACAATTACAGAGCACAACACCAATTCTGAAGTAATCAAACATGTATTAAAAACATAAAGAACTGACTTTGAGGAATAGTAAACTGAAAATCAATGAACAATGACCGAAGTAGAAAAAAATTATTGTAAATCCAATGAAGTTAAAAAAAAGAAAAATCACGTAGAATAAAAAAGTGGTCCATTGCCAATGTCCATAATAAAAACATAATCCAAATTTTAAAAAAAACATTGATCCATGGGAATATAGAAAAAGAAAGTATGTGCAAGTCTGCAACTATGTACAATGTAATTCCAAATGGTCCATGATCCACAAACAAAAGGAAACCTACAAAAAAGTCCAAGGAAGAAAAAACTATATACACACGAAGTGGAGTAATGTCCATTAACTCCAAATTAAAAGAAGAACACAGGAAACCTAACACTATCTAACTATATACAATGGCGGCGGGCAAGTCCTACGGCTCACTCTGTGATGTCCCGGGCCAGAGCATCATCGAACTCCATGTCGATGTCTCGGAGGCGGGCCTCTGCCCTGGCCCCGAGGTCTCGCAGTGATGCACTCATGGCCTGTTACAACTCCCTGCGAGTTGCCTCGAGGCACTCTGCCCGCCTCAATGCCCGACACATGGAGAACTCCTCCCTGACCATGGTGAGCCATGCCTCTTCCGCCCGCCGCAGCTCGGCATCTATGTGCTGGCCCAACCGCAGCCACATGGAAGACACATCCATTCCAGGGTTCTCCTGCCCTCTGGCCGATGCCTGCCCCTCTGATGTCGATGGCCCTGAGCTATCATTGCTCCCACCTAGAGCCTGCTGCTGTTGCTGCTGTCCATGTGCCCTGTCCGATGCCTGCACATCCTCCATCTGCTGGACTCCAGTTGTTGGGGTGTCCACCCCTGCTGGACCGCCGAATCCCGACTGTGGCAGGGATGGGATCTCCACCAAGCTGGCTGTGTTGATCAGGCCAGGTCCACAGGGGGCCCTAGTGGTATCTGGGCCGGAAGACGGCAGGGAGAACGATTGGCGCATAGTCTCCACAGAGGAGGAGAGGTCTGCCAGAGTGTACGACACATGTAGGAACCCACCAACCAGGGCCCCTCCCAACAGTGCCACGTCGCGATGCTGCTGTTGGTGATGGTTTGCGTGCTCTGCCCAGGAAGCCTGCACGTTTTCACGAAAGTCACGATTACGAAACGTGACACCAACCAGGACGGAGCCCATATGGTCGTGGGACCCCTCGTCTGCAGGAAGTGGAGAGGCAGATGACGTGGCACACCCCCCTACCTGCGGACGGGCCTGGGACGGGACATCCCTGCTGGTGCATGGTGGTGCAGTCACAGGGTCAAGGACAACGACATGCACAGGCCCCTCCGACCTGTGCTGCCTCCTGACCCTGGCCCTGGACTGCATCACTTGCACCAGTGGTACTACCCCCACCAGGCCCCATGTGCGGCTCAGTAGCGGGCTCCTCCTCCTCTGTGGAGACCACCAAACTGGATGTCTCCACACCGTCTTCCGCCATTGCAAGCCCCTGTGGGGGCTCACCCGGCCCTTCCGCTACAGCCATAGTGGCAGACGCGGCACCAGCCCCCTCGCTCCCAGATGTTGGCAATTCCTGGGAGGGTGGCTGGGCCTTGCATCGCCGCCCGGTCGAGGCATCCCTGCTGCTTGGCTCCACAGCGCCGTCTCCGCCCTCTTCTTCACCTGACGCTGTGTAGAGGGAGACATAGAACACAAGCATCAGGGTACAGTACAATATTCCCCTAGACAGGAAGCAATAACACATGAGTGGCACTGTCAAATGTCACTTCCAACCTGTCCCTCCACAACACATGGGTGAATGAACACAACGCACATGCAGAAACAGTCCCGGCGCCTACAATCAACATCAGCATCCATGTACAAGGGCCTCTGTTAACCAAAATGTTTCCTTCAAACTCACATGCATCATGGCTCACACTGGTCCCATGCACACACATCACCGGAGGGTGATGCATCATGGCTTGTACACCACAGACACAGTGGATAGACACAGTGGATACAACGGTGACCGCACTGCATGAGTGAATCTACACATCATCACGGACATGTGTCATGATATGATATGTTATGATATGGCATTAATAACGTGCCTATACACAAGTGTTTCAAGGCGCGACGAGGCAAAGGGTGGGGTACAAAGGGAGGACAGATAACGATCTTACTAGGCCAGGTGTCATTGAGATCGCGCAAGTGCATGGGAAGGGGGAAAGGAAGAGTGCAAGGGGGGAAAGGGAGAGGGGGAAGTGCAATACATGGGAAGTGGAATAAATAAGATAAATAAAACACATTAAAAAAAACAGGCAAGTGCAGGAAGTGCAGACAAGTGCTGGAAAGGCGACTGAAGGGATACAGAAACAGTCCCCAAGTGCAGGGGTTGCCAGGGAGGCAGTGCAGGTGGGCAGTTGACAAGGCCTGGGCCAGAGATCAGAGGGGTGGCCAGGTAACCAGTGTAATTTCAGTCAGAAGTTCATCAAGGGAGGGGAGGAGAGAAAGCAGATGCAAAGAGGAAGGTTTTGAGGTGTTTCCGGAACTGGAGGTGGTTCTCCTCGAGTTTCAGGGAGGCAGGAAGGCTGTTCCAGAGAGAGGCCCCTGCCGAAGAGAGTTATCTGCCACCAACTCGTGTGATCTGCCACCATGGCATTTCAAAGTCACACACACACAATTCTCAGACAAACACACATGTGCACCATACATGTACATGACAGCAGCACCCATCCCTCACCCCCCTTCATGTCCAAGAACAGAGACTGGCATGCATTCATGTGTGCATTCCGCATACAGCTCCCCATGTTGCATTGGAACACATGCACCATCCATGTGGTTCACATATTACTGGTCTGACATGCATGACCATGATGTCCCTGCACACACACATCCATACATGGCCTATGTCACACATACAGGCAAGTATCAGACTGCCAGCACACTGCAACATGCCCTGTCTCACACATCAATGCTTGGCCACTTACCGCTCAACTCCAGACGGGTCTTCCCCTGAAGGATCTGGGCATGGAGCGCTGGGGCTACGTGTTCCAGGACCCTCATCTGGATGTTACTCATGCTGCTCCGGCCCCCCTCCGCGAGGCGCAGGGCCTTGTAGAGGGTCCTGGACCTCAGGTCCTCCCAGCACTTCTTGACGTTCTTGATGTCGCTGTTTGCCACCTCCTCCGCGTTGATGGCAACCACTGCATCCTCCCACATCCTCAACCATCCTTCCTTGTTGGCGCGTGATGTTCCAAAGAGGGCATCTTAATGCCCCAGGACATGCTCCACCAGGACACCAACTTCCTTCTCACTGAAGCTGGTGGCCCTCTACTTCTCTGACTGGGGGTCGTCAGTGGTCTCAGATGGTGTTTGCCCTGACATGGCGACCCACGAGGCAGGCGTGGGTGGGCAACTGGGTCCAGGGGCTGGGCTGTGGAGCAATGGTATCCCAGTCGGGAGTCTTCTGTTCCAGCAGGGGTGGACACAGCAAATGGACCCCTGCAGATGGCTGACGTGCAGTCACCAAATAGCAGGGCACGTGGGCAGCAGGCAGGCAGCAGTAGATGACTGGTGGAAGCGTGCTCAGGGCTCTTGGGGGCAGGAAAATGGCCTTTTGGGCAGGAGCATGGTCTTCCGTGTGTATTCGCGTGACCAGCTTGATACGGAGTGATTTGGCACATGAAAAAATTGCACATCAGTGTGTAATCCGAGGAAAGGCCCTTAGCGCGTAAGCGCGTCAGTGACGTTACGCACGCAGACGTTGCCCACAACACGGTGCATAGTGAATCAGCACGTTACTCCCTAGAGGAAAATGGGACAACAGTTCTGTTTTCTGTCCTGATCAAAGTATTGGGAGGTGTAATATCAATCACGGCATGCATGCTTTTATGTTACGTGCTGGCATGTTTTCTGCAGCCAGGAGAACATTGTTCCCAGTAATGCAGCTTATTTTGAAGCAGATGGTGTTGCGTTATCTTCTTTGGGAAATGCCATGTTCTTTTGGAATGTGAGGCTTGCTTTGGAGATGGTTCTGTAATGGGTGTAGGAGTAAAGAAATATAAAAATAAAAAATAAATAACAGGTGTCTGTAAGGCATCTGCCCAAAAATAAAAAAATAAAAAATGGCTCTTTTCAGAGCCCTCCTTAATGGGGAAAGGGGAATAATATTTAAATGTACAGTTGTCATGTTCTGATCCTGTACATGTCCGCGAACATGGCGGTAGTTTGCAGGCGGCGCCTACTGCCAATGGGCATTCTGGGGTGGAGACGCATGCAAATGAGAATGTGCGAAGGTAGGGATTGGTCAGTAAAGGTCAGTGGGTGTGTTCTGTATGGAGAAATTAAGTGAGAACGTCTTTTCCCTGACAGGAGACTAGACAGCCATGGCTCTGTGTGCTCGGAAACAGATTATCTAGATTTTGGGAGACTAATGGATACATTGGTTGAAGGTGCATGCAGAAAGTTGCAGTCTATCTGCAGATCTTGGATTTCCTCATGTGGAAGTGCACTGGCATGGTGTGCGTGGCATGAGGTGGCTGGACTTGGTACCTCTCTGCGCTACTTTACAGAAAGAGCGTCATCCTGATATACTTATCATTCATTGCAGAGGAAACAGTTAAGCCATGTCTCTGGAATTTCTTTGCAATTTGCAATGAAGGAAGGACTTGCGAAAGTCATGGACATGTTTCCAAATTGCCAAATAGTTTTTTCCCATATTGCAAGAAGACAAAAGCTGCGTTCTTCTGCATTTGGTCCACAAATGGAGAAAGCGAGGTGCAATGTGAATAAGGGTGTTTGTGCCTTTCTAAGAGATGTTGGCATGTCCTCATTCCACAATGAAAACATTTTGTTTTGCAGCTCTTTCATTTTTCACAGAGATGGAGTCCATCCCACATCTGCTGGCAATCAGATTTTTCTTCGCAATGTACAACATGCATTGGAACTTTTCTTGGAATCATAGCCACCTATTTGGCAATCTGTTTTTTCCAACCTACAGCACACACAACACCACCAAAAGGCTCTTTTCAGAGCCACAACTTACTCCCAGCGAAAAGTCCATTGGTTTTGCTTTGCTTGCACCCTACATTTTTGTGTGTCCTACAACTGTCCACTGACTTTTTCAAAAATGCGTGGTGGCCTACAACGGTCGCTTGATAGTTCTATTGTTAAACTGAGAAAGGCAGCTCTGAAAAGAGCCTTTTTTGTAGTTTTTGTAATTTTCCAGTTTACTACTTTTATGGACACGACACACTGGGAGAGGAGGGCAAAGAAGGTAAGGAAGGCACACCAACCACGGCGATAAAAAGGGCCAGGTGGAGAGAGAAAGATATAGGGTGGGCTTTACTTAGGTAGGGAGCAGTTCTTCTGGTGCTCAGTGACCGTAGCCTCAAAAAAACGTCGAAGACTCTCCCGCCTGCAGAGTAGTACTGCATCACAGTACACACACTATATTGTGACCCTCGAAAGGTAAGGGTCAACAGCATCGTGAATGGCTTGTGAGGCAGCTGGAGGGATGGGCTCCCTCACAGGAGTGTCTCTTGTGGTGAGAGGATCGGACACAGAGGATGCTGTGGAGGAACTCAGTCTACTACGTTCTTCACATGGCACCACCTTGCGAATGTCCACACTGTGGAACGAAGTTAGGTGTCGCTTCATGGTTGTCGTACCAAAGCTGCACGCACCAGGTCTCCCGTGACTCAGCACCAACTGGCACTGGTTGCACCTGACCAGTTTCGCACGTGCTTTCAGCATGTTCCCAAAAATGGAAAACAACCGCCACACCCACGACTCCCAGCGAGTGTTTGTAGTGTGGAGTTCCTCCACCTCATTCTCTTCTTCCTCGATCTCTAAATCCTCACCCGTATATCACTCTGCAGGCCCTTGGAGAGGTGGTGGTGGGGGAGGGTTTGGGGGTGGTGCTGAGGCTAATGAAGCAACAGTAGCCATGGATGCCATAAGGATTAGTTGCCTAATGGTCGCTACAGCAGTAAAGGCAGCACAACTCTAACTGTTGTAGCCAGAAGCACAACGAAGATGAGCTCGGGGGTGTGGCCATTTGTAGGGGTCGAGGGGTGCGGCTCGTGACCATATTGATCACTCAAAAGCACTGCAAATATTGTAAACTACACGTTCACAGGTAGAGCTATTGTATAGGACATGTCAAATGGTGATTTTATACTGAAAAATAATTTCACATGTGTGTATAAGTTATTTTGCAATGTTGCGGAAGCAGACAACGTGCGCAAATTACTCCACACGCTCTGCGTGGGTGCGGTCACATGATGACGTCCTGAACACATCCGCGAGGGAAAAGCCTGCCCGCTGCACAGCAAATGCAGACTAACAAATGTGCGCATGCGCACCAGTGCTCTACGGACAGTGTCCGGGTCCTGCAACTAATTAAAAGTGCGACACAAGTGAGACAGACAGTTAGGGAAAGGCGGGATGTTCGCAGTACTTATGGGGGTACTGCACATGTGCGTTCATGATCTGATGACTGTACGGACAGGTCCAGTGTCCTTAGGACACCTCCATTTTGTTTGACAACGAACATGCCGGCCACTGCGCCTGTTCTACGGACGGTTACATCTTGGCTGCGGATGATACGGACAGGTATAGTGTCCTTAGGACACTCCCATTTTGCTCATTTACATACATACCGGACACCTGGTGTGTTCTAGGAACATGTTTTATCTCGTTTGTGAGCGGTACGGAGAGGTATAATGTCCTTAGCACGCCCCATTCTGTTCATTTACGCACAACTTGCACAGATGCTGCATTGTAATATCAGTTCCATCTTGGTTGGCATTGGTACGGGTAGGTGTATTGTCGTTAGAACATTCATATTCTATTGCTTACGGCTAGCTCGAACAGGTGCGCTGTTCTCAAACATTTTATTTTAAGTCTTTTTAAAAAAAATTACTCAAACCCTTCCTCTACAACAAATATACAAAAACTTTCTAAAAACACACACACACTTCCATCAAGAGAAATACAGGGGGATGCAGATACTGACACGAATATGGGGGAATTAGGGTTCAACACAGGCTGATTGTGAGGAGATGATTTGTGTGGGGAAGAAGGGATGGATGTTTCATCAAAACGTCTATTTTCTTCTTGAAGGTTTGCGGACAGTTGACTAGGGAAGGGAGAAGGGGGGCAGGTACAGGTGGTACAGTGATAACGTATTTTTCCTCTCACAAATTCCTCCACAAATTGCCTTAAACTGTTAAAATGTCATTTAGTGTGTCCATTTTCAGTTCTATCCTTTTCAGCCTGTCTTCCTCTGTGTCATTTGTTGGTCTTTCTTCTTTTTTTTTCCTGGTCTGTTAAAAATAAATATATATATGTTAAATGCCCATAAAATACTGACCATTATTTTGCTTATGCAGAGCACCGTGTACCATTACTATCGCTTTCTTCGGACATTTCCCCATGCAGAAAATTCTCCTCCAGCCACTCCAACGTACTGCACATTTCTGAATCAAAAGAACAGAAAGAAAATATTTTTCTGCCCCTCATACCAATAAAAGTACACACACATATAAGAAAAATGAAGTTCACTTACTCTTTTGTTGTAATTTGTCTTCGCTGTAGTGCGTGAGTGTACTGTCGGTCCTGGCTGCAGAGTTTCTGTGAGGTAATTACATTGGAGTCATACGTTCTTTTTTTATGATATAATCCCTTTCATTCTACATGGTCATTAAATGCATGGTTTTTGTTTCAGACGTTTAGGTTTCCCTATTTATTTACTAGTACTTATAATGGGCCTCATTCCGGGTTTGGAGCTAACCATGGAGTAATTAGCTCCATGGTTGCCTCTGAAACCGTCCCAAATCCGGCATGGTGAATCGAGTAATTACCGGTCCATTCCAGGGTTGGAGGGACCAGTAATTCCCCATTCACCTTTTGCCCTTCCCCATTCCCATTTCTGCCCCATAGGGCTCAATGGGAATGGGGAAGGAGGTAATTACGGCACTGTAAATCACGGTACCGTAATTACCTCCGAGGTGCCTGTGCTGGTCCCGTACTTAACTCCTGCTAAAAGCAGGAGGTAAGGAAGGACCCGCAAAGGGAACTCGGAATACGGAGGTAAGGGATTACCGGCATCGGCACCCTTACCGGTGCCGGTAATCCCTTACCTCCAACCTCGTAATGACCCCCAATGTCTTTATGTGTCCTTTTTCAAAGTTGAGCACTTTTTGTGTAACACATTAGTACAATTTCAGATACCCCCTGACTGTTTGGGTAGTGTTGACCTCGTCCGCGCCCGTCCGCAGACAGGCGCTCAGTCCGTGCCTTTCCAATATCGATAGCGAGGGGTTCTATATGGTCTATGTTATACATCTATAAAGTAATCAAATGATACTACATATCTGCCAAGATCACATGATGATAGTGTATATTCAGCAAAAAAAATGTATTAACGAGATGTTATGATTAGGGTCCCCTTCAGAAAACCTGTGAAATTCAGTAAAAAAACTTTGTTAAAGCGACATTATGGTTAATTTGCCCTACTAAAAACCCATAAGATTCACACAAAAAAAAACTTTGTTAAGTGGACGTTATGGTTAAGTTGCCCTACCAAAAATCTGTGCACTTCACTAAAAAAACTTTTCAAACGTTCCATTATGGTTCAAAGTAAAACCGAAAAACCCCTGAAATTCACCAGTTATGGTAGGCTAAGTGACCATAACTGCCCGCACCACTGTGCTCTGCTAACACTAACACCCAGGACATGAAAGAAGGCATCACAAATGTCATTAATGACATCACTGATGACATCACATGTGCATTTACTTTTCAAAGGAGGAGTTGTGAATGTAATTTTAGCAAAAAAGTATCAGGGTTTATGGGGACATGTCTGTGGCCCCATTTCCACGTTCGCTCTACAGACAGAAGTGTCATTGGATCACGGTACGGCGTGGTGTCGGTGAAGTTTGGATGCGGTCAGTCGTTGGCTGGAGGGAAGCCTGTTGTTCATTAAAGTTTATTGGGAAAGCCACCATGGTGTATCGAAGGACAGTTCAGCGGCGGAACGGTCTGGAAAATGTACCGTTCGCATTGTGTTGGTGGCAATAAGGGAGGGAATGTGTCGGGGAGTGAGAAGTGGTTCATGTGACATATGTAGGTGAGTATTTTCTGTGGTGATTGGAGGCAGCTGTCGTAACGGTCCCATAGCTTCTGCCACAACCTGTTTGCGGCACACTCTTTTCGTGCTGAGTGGTGGCAGGTCATTTGCAGATGGGGAGTGAATTGCACATGACATAGGTTGGGTGGGAGCGTGGGTGGTGGTGCGCTGCAGATGGAATGGTGTAGTTGGGCACATGGAGGCATGCATAGGTTATTGAAGGTGCAGTGGATCTTTGGAAGGATTACACTATTGGGTGCATGGCCGAAGCCCATAGCCCGTTGGCTATAGGGCATGCACTGTGGAGCATAGGGCTGGAACATACACACCGCAGGAAGTCATGTTTGACTGTGCATCCGGTACAGGGTGGTGCTTGCATAGTGTGGTGTATGCATATTGGTTGCAGTAGCATTAGTGCTACAAACTGAATGTGGGTAGGTTGGCAGTGACACAGTACTTTGTGAATGGGAGTGGGTAGGGGTGCACAAGAGTGTTGTCTGTTGCAATTTGTTGCTGCATAGCTAAATGGTGGTGCGCAGGTTGGGTAGGACTGTTGGTGGCAGTGGTGTGTATGTGGATGGTGGTTGTGGTGAAATTATGACATGCATTGTGGCATTACATTGCTGTAGGTGTGTCCAAGGCCTATGCTGTTTGCAGAATTGTTGAAGTAGGCCGAATGTTGTGAAAATGTTGTGGCTAGTGACACAATACTTTGTGAATGGCTGTGGGTAGATGTGGTGGAGGATGTGGTATGTTTGTGCATTCTGATGAGTTTACTGAACTAATGTGAATAGAAGAAAATACAAAAGCTACTAAAGCAGACAAAAATGGTGTTTTTGTAGAAGGATCTACACACAAAAAAACAGGCTTTTTTAAGAGTCGCCCCTTACTATGAACTCCCCCTGCCCTGGTTGCAAGTTGTTCATCCATGCCCGCATGCAGCACGAAAGACACATGCAGAGATTTTGCGGGTGGCAGCCACGAAAATGAAACTATGTGGATTGTCCAATTTGTTACTTAGGATGTGCGGCAATAGGAAGAGGGACTCCTGCTGCACTGGGGACCGGCCCTCGACATACTTGGGGACCTGCACGTGCCACATTTGACGCTCCTCACCATGCTGGAAATGGGACCTATGGAAATGGGACTGTAGCGATTGCCTTATCAGGTGCTGCTCAGGGTGTGCGACATAGGAAAGTGTGCCAATAGGAAGTAGGACTACTCCTGCTAAACTGGGGCACAGCCCTGGTGGAATTTGGAGAAAGGCACATGTCACATTCTGCGCTTGTGCGAATGCTGGCCAATAGAAATGGGACTATGGCCTTTGGCCAATCAGGTGCTTTGGGTGTGCGTCACAGGAAAGGGAGGAATTCATTTTCTCCATTACTTTGTGTACTGCGGCTGGCAAACATGGCAAGAAGTACAGTTTTCATCGTGGGTGATGGCTTTGTGGCAGATCTGTGAGAGTATGCCCTCCATGAAGACATGTCTGGCGCTTTCGGTTTGGAAGGAGTGAACGCTTTGTGGAGTAGTGTTGAAATGTGCTGTTTTGGCAGACTGCTTCTAGAATGTCGAGGTGTGACCTTTTCGTCAACCATACATGTTGTGACCATGCACTTTGGAGCCTTCTTTATGGGTTACATGCCTTGTTCCTGTGCGTTCCATCAACTGAAGATTATGATGAAACCAGTGCAGCACATTTTTCCTACTGCTAAGGTGCTTTTCTCATTTATACCCCCAAGAATAGTGTGGAAATATTCCAATAATTCCTGTCACCAGCCAGAGGTTTGAAGGGGCCTCATCAACCTAAGCATGTGTGACTTCTTAAGTGCTGCTGGGATGTTCTACTGTGAGAATGAGAACAGTGCTTCGCGATACATAGACCTTTTCATGACAAATGGCATGTCTTTGTAGTACAGTGGCAATTAATTGTTTCGCAATCTACACACTGCACTGAAGAGCCTATTGTAAGAATGTGAGCTAAAGTTGAAACACACATTTACATATGAAAAAAGCAAAAACGCTGTTTCTTGGGAAGCACCTTTAAAAAAAGAAAACACAAACAAAAGACTCCAAAAGTTATTTTCAGAGCCACCACAACTAACAACATCCGCTCCCCTGGTTCAAAGTTATTCCCCCACTCCCACGCGCACCCAGCACAAAAAGTCTGTGAATATCGCGATAGTTGCAGGGTGGCACGTGTCACATACGCCCCGTTTGCAGATGACTCTCAGAGAAATGGGTCTGCAGAGACTACGGGATTGGGTAACAAAGTTTGTGGGTGTGTTGTTTTTCGGACAGACTGTGCTACATGGTGTATTTGTGGACAGAAATGCAGAGGGTGCGGCTATGGCTGTGTGTTTCACGAGGCACAGCATGCGGGTTTTAGGCGATTCTGACATACATTGACTGAAAGTGAATGGAAAACACTGTGCAGTGGCTACTCATTTTGCAATCTATGATGTGAATGTGTAGTGCTATCGAGTAGCTACAATGAAGTGCCTGATTTTGGTTTATCTGTGTGACACTTTGATGGCAAGCAATCATGCCAATATTATTGTTGTTGATTGTGCAGGGAAAATTGCACAGTGTGTTACATAATTTTCAGTTCCGTTTGCGATGAAGGAGTCACTTGCCCAGTTCATGTGTTTGTTGCCGATCTTTTGTTTTTACTTCATTATGCAGTCACCGTTGTGGGAGCGTCATTTTTCTATTTGGTCCGTGAATGCAGACAGCGCAGTACATTGCAAAGAAGTGTATTTCTGCCTTTCTATGACATGTGCCAATGACATACTTTGCCCTTGGGAATATGACGTTTCACAGCACTTTTCGTCAGCTATGACGTTCATCTTAGTATGCCAGCAACCCCGATTTTTGTACACCCCATCTACATTGGTTTGGTGCCCTTCTTGAAAATATTCATATTTTTTGTAGGTAGTGTTGCGCTGTGACTCTCTTGAAAATGCTCTGCAACACGTAAACAAACCTATTTGTACAGCGACCCCCTTTCTAACCGATTCCACTACAGTGTTTACCACACTGCCACATGTCTAGCATTTCATGTGGGCATTGGCAATTCCGTCGTTGATCTGTGAAAGGTGCTGTCTTTATTTACCTTTTCTTCCTTTCACAGTCATTTTTATTTATCATGCTGTTCTCACACATGTCGCAGAAGGAACGACAGCAAAGGTCATCTACAGAAGGGTAGCACCTACCTGGATACTATAGGGGAGGTGCCTGGAGATAACATTATTGGGTGGCCCTCACGTACATAGGTGCCAGTCATTGTAATGCTTCCGTAAGGACCATTTGAAAACACTTCAAAGTGGTGGTCAGTCAAAATATCGAAAAAAAAAAGTTGAATGTATTATTTTTTTATTTATATGTATTTTTTGGGTTCGTAAGTAAAAAAAAAGGGGTAAAATAAAAAATAAATGAAAAAGGGGGGTTGGAGGGGAACCCCCCCATTTAAAAAAAAAAAACGTATTGAAAAAGAAATTCGACATTTTTTTTCAACATTTTGAGTTTCGACATTTTTGTTTTCGACCAAATTACTATAAACCCTTCAAAGTACCTTCCCTCTGTACAGTTGCGCGTTCCAGTACATGCTCAATACAATGCCCTTTGCCGGGTAAGGGTCTTTAGTGTGGCACATGGTTTGCTGAGGTTGTTTTAGAGCTCTGCTGCTCTACAGGAGTGCCCCTCTTGTTGCCTGTAGAGTTGTGGGCAATGCTGTACCTGAAAGTAGGATACATAATTGTAGGGAGGGCAGTAACCTGTGCTTTCATTTCAGTTGTCGTCATATGCAGTATAAACAATTAATGCTACGCCATTAGTGTTAGGGGTACCTTCACAGATTTGCATACATTGTGGAATACAAGAATGTTTGCAACAGTGGGAAACACAGCTTCATTATGTGCAGCAGGAAGCCATTTATTATGTGCGACCCATGCAGCTAACATGCTTTTTGGACCACCACTAAGGTTGTTTGCGCTCTGCATATTCTGCTGTTTTTGTTCTTTGGCTTTACATGCACTATTATATGCATGAGGAAGGTGCACTAGCTTTGCCATTTTGCAGACTTGGTACAAACTGTCCCACCTGCAGTTAGATGTTTTCTTCAACTGCAAGACTGGCAGGCTACCTCTTGATACTTTCAGTCACACAGCGGAGTGCACACACAATGGGCCTCATTACAATAGTGGCGGCCACGGTATGACGGTGCCGGTAAGCCACCGGCACCATTCATACCGGGCCCCCACATTACGAGTACTGCTCACGGGTGCCGGTGTGCACGACTGGCCAGACCAGGTGTGCAGAGTGGCACCCGCGAGCAGAAAAAGACGGTAGCAACGCTACCATTACAAATGGTACTACTGCTACCATACTCCCCATTCCCATTGATCCCTATGGGGGCTGGAGGTATCGGCTCTGGACCCTTATTAAGGGCATGGCTACCTCCAAACTTGTAATGAGGCCCAAATGTATCTGTTTAACGGGTCATGGAAAGGCAAGCAGCAGATAAATCAAAGTAATGTAACATTTACCAAGCTCACGTGACATTGCAGGTTGCTGTTCCTTGTTTACCAGTGTCCGTTATACAGTTAGGAGTACTTTAGTCACACATTGGTAGGTTTGCAGAGCCACCCAGGAAGTCGGCAGCAGTAGTTTAAATGCGGTAGCCTTCTGCATGAATCCGAGGGCTAGCGACAGGGGCAGTGTTACCAGCGTACAGTGGATGACCTATGCATGGGTCTAGGTGTGGAACGGAAGGAAACATGTGCCCTTCCCCAACAACTTACAACATTTGAAGATGCAGACATGCAGCCACTAATGGAGTCCTACGGATAGGTGCATTGTGATTGCATATACGACAACTAGGTGCAGTGTCCCTAGGAAACACCCATATTGCTCATCTGTAGTTATCTCGGCCAGTAGTGTGCTGTACAGATTTATCATGCATTGTTAACGGAAAAAGAGAACCTCCTGACACACTAAACAACATTTACTATGTACATCTGTAATTGGTACGATACACCAACTCCATATGGAAAAGGAAGTGGTAGCGTAAATGGATACATACACCAGACAATTTGCCCTTTCCACATGTTTATCATGAGGGCGGGCAAGGAATCAGTAACACACCGTTCTTAACGGGACGTTATGGTTATGTTGCCGTACCAAATACCTATCCTCTTCACAGAAAACGGTATGCTAAAGCAACATTCTGCTTACAGTACCTCACTAAAAACTTATGAAATTCACTTACAAAAACATTGTTAAAGGGACGTAATAGTTAAGTTGCACTAGCAAAAAGCTATGCAATTCGATGGAAAAACGGTGTTATAGGGACGTTATGGTTACAGGTAAAAACAAAAAATCCACGTCTGACCTGTCGCAAAAAAATGAAAAAAATGAATACCGGCAGCAGCCTCGTAATAAGGCCCATTGTCCTTTTCATGTTGAAAAACAGCGTGTTTACCGTTTCACAACTTCAAAGAAACTACAAAAGTAAAATTCCACCATGGATCAGGGAGAAGGAAACTAGACATAGGGCCTCATTAGACGGTACACGGTAAAAAACGGGATTTACTGGCTTGGCGCTATTAACGTGTCCGCCTAGTCAAGAGGGCGCTAATTGCGTAGCATTACGAGTACACGGACAGGAGCATAGCGCCATGCAGGTAATGACCCTACCGGCATGCCGTTAAAGACCCCAAAAAAGCCTTTAGTGGCACTAACGAAAGCGCTGATAGCACTTCCGACCTCCAGAAGCACGTAAATAGCGGTCACTGCTGTTAGCGGTCACCGTTAAACAGCGGAACCGGAAATAGTGTCATCACACAGGAACGGGAAAGAGCACAGAGGCCATCTTTAAAAATACAATCCATTGCCATCCTCCACCCCCTGGACCTGTTTTGAGAACGGTGCCATCACAAAGCCACGAGGATCCCCTAACCATGCCAAAGGCCATAAAAAAAAACACCGACTGCCAGCGTAAAGAGAAGTTTACCAACGAGGAACTCATTATGCTGACTGAGACACTAGCAGCAAACTCTGAAGTGGTACTGGCCAACGACATGCGGCGGGAGACCCTAATCTGGAAAAAGGCCATCTGGGCAGAGGTCGCCCTGAAATGGAGTGCGGTGGGCACCACCACCCGCACCGTCCGGGAGTGCAAGAAGCGGTGGGACAATCTCCGCCTCCGGGTCCGCAGCATACTGTCTGCGAACCGCAATCTGGCCATGGCCACAGGAGGTGGTGCGGATTCACCAATTCAATTGAAGGAGTGGGAGGAGACCTGCGCCAGCACGATTGGTGTCGAATCAATTGAGGGAGTCGGGAGCATGGAGCATGGTATGGCCACTACATCAGATGGAGGTAAGTGTACACATGAAACAATGCACTGTGAATGTTGAGGCACCCCCCAAATGTGAGGCCACATTCATCTCATGGATGCGGCCACATTCATACATGCACACAACCCTGCCCATGTGAGTGTCACACCCCAACACACACACACATCCACGCATTAACACAGACAAGTGCCACACAGACCTGTGCATGGAAGACCCACTCAACAGCCTCATCACCTAAATTCCCACTAATGAGGTCCCAATGCACAGAACAGCATGATGAACTGAATCTGCATGAAGCACGTTGAACCATCACCAATGCCATCCCCCTCTTTGTCCCCTACAGGCTCACATACAGACAGCGAAGAACCTTACACTGCGACTCAGGCCCCCCCTGCAAAGAAAAAACCCAGGGCACAGGAGACAGAGGACACCCCCACCACAGCAAGTGGCACAGGGAGGAGTGAGCCCCTGCAGAGGAGCAAACATCTGAAGATCGCCACTGTGCCAATACCGAAGTCCACACTAGCAACAATTGCCACGCCCACTGACGTGAACCCCCCACCACAGGTCTCACTGACGGAGGGGCCACACTCTGCTGCCACAAGTTCCACAGGTGAGGCAGCTGCCACAGCGCCGCTGTCAGATGTGGAGGGCCCTATGGAGTTCAGCATGCAAATGCACACACCAACCCCCCCAGGAAGCCCAAACTCTGCGGCCAACACCAGGATCCTGTGTCAATGGTAGTCTGGCGAGGAAAACACGGGAGGGAGCTGGGGCCCACCGGTGGCCTCACCTGATGACTGGGATGTAGATGTAGGCGCAGCAGCCACACCACGAGCTGGCCACAGTGGCCATGACCTGGCCACCATCAGGCAGCACCAGGAGGACATTACTGTGCTGGTTGGACAGCATGTGGAAGAGGCTGCCTGTCTCAGGGGGGACATCACGGAGACTGCTAGGCAGTCGGGGGAGGCGATGGAAGCCTTACAAACAGGTTGTGCGTTGAGATTGCCCAACTGAGGCAGGTCCTCACGCGTATAGCGGACGCGATGGACCGCCAATTCCCACCACCACCACAGGGACAGACAGCCTCCTCATCATCAGCGAGTTCCAGGCAGACAAGCCCCCTCTGCCGCTCCATGCGCACCACTCGGCGCACATCATCCCAACCTCCAAATGGTGGTGGTGGCAATGGCAATTAGGGACAGCAGGGTCTAGCTGGCACGTGTGCAGCAGGACACCAACATTGTGCAAGGCACACATTGGGTTGTTGTGGGGGGAGGGGGAAAGGGTGTTTCGGGAGTGTTGTGGGGAGAGGGGGGAAAGGGTGTTTCGGGAGTGTTGTGGGAGAGAGGGGAAAGGGTGTTTCGGGAGTGTTGTGGGGGGAGGGGTGTGGGAAAGGGTGGTGGGATAGTTGGGGACATGCACTTTATCATCTCATTATACATTAATACACTGGTGACTAGTCAAAACACAGGCTTGGACTTCGTCATTGTGTATGTGTACTTTATTGATGACAGGGTCCATTTAGCGCTTCACCACAGACACCAGTGCACTAATACCCATATCCATCCTACAGAGTTAAATTGTGTCTCAGAATATTTGGTTGATCAGATGCTGTCGCACATCGCGTCCCTCCTGGGCATCGCCTCTTGCATGACCACCATCCCCGTCACCTCCGTCCTCATAACCATCATCATCCTTATCAGATGGTTGCATTTCAAGGTCAGGGGGCAGTGGCACATTCCGTCTGATACACATTGTGCAGCATGACACATGCCATGGTGATCTTGGCCACCTTCTCATGGCCGTACAGGAGAGCCCCACCCAACCTGCTTATGCACCTGAACCGTGTCTTCAAAAGGCCAAAAGTCTGCTCAATCACGATGCGGGTACGGGTATTTGCACGATTGTAGTCCTCTTCGTGCCTGTTCTGTGGGTTCCGTACAGGGGTAAGGAGCAACCTCTTCAGGGGATAACCGGCATCACCTGTATGGGGGGGAAGAATGGGGACCTGTTACTGCTCACCTCAAGAGCAGCCTGTACATATCACACAAATCGACTTTGCATTGTGATTGAAATCCACGATTACCAGCATGCATGCAGACGATCTGTGTGCAAAGGTGAGCTCGACCCTGCAAGTGGACATGCCCGATTCATGCCTCCGACAGTAATTGACATGTCCTGGGTGAGGCCAGGTCTGAGGTGTCCCTGGTCCCAGGCAAAATTGGTACCACACTGCTAGTGTACTGCCATTCCGACATCAATGTTGCCATGCTGTGAAGCATCACTTCAGTGGTGCTATAAGTGCGTGGTTCAATGCTATGGCTAGGGGTGATCCCTTTGCATGCATTCAAGGGCACATTGCTATATTTATGTTGTGCTGCGCTAATTCTGTATAACTATCTTGACGCCATGTTGCTGATTTGTGTATTATGTGGTGTGGCATGATATGCAATGTGGATGTGAATGGATGTGTGATATTTGGAAACCTGGATTGTTCTCAATGTTGTGCAGCTTCAAATTGTACGTGGGTTCTTCTCAAGTACATTGTGGCCTTCCCTGATGGACATTGGCGTACACCTGTGTGTCCATTTGTCATACGGACGGCTGTCTACACCCAGTTGGAGTATGTATCTCCCCCCAATCACACTCAGTTGGAGTATGTATCACGCCCCCCAATCACACCCAGTTGGAGTATGTATCGCCCCGAATCACACCCAGTTGGAGTATGTATCTCCCCCCCAATCAGACCCAGTTCGAGTATGTATCTCTCCCCCCCAATCACACCCAGTTGGAGTATGTATCCCCCCCAATCACACCCATTTGGAGTAAGTATCTCCCCTGCCCCCAATCACACCCAGTTGGAGTATGTATCTCCCCCCCAATCACGCCCAGTTGGAGTATGTATCTCTCCCCCCCTCAATCACACCCAGTTGGAGTATGTATCCCCCCAATCACACCCAGTTGGAGTATGTATCTCCCCCCACCATCACACTGCCATGTGCTTGCCCTGCTACTCACCAAGTAGCCACAAACATTGGCCGTCTTGTCGCTCCATGTAGCGTGCTATGGTTGAGTTCCGCAGGACCATTGAATCATGGGTTGATCCAGGAAATCGGGCACAACAATGTGTGATTATCTTGTTTGCGTCACATACCATTTGGACATTGATAGAGTGGAATTGCTTTCTGTTCCGGTAGACTACTCCATTGTGATGTGGGACCACCAATTCCACATGTGTACAGTCGATGGCCCCGATGCAACTTGGCATGCCTGCCAGTGAATAGAAGCCAACTTTGGTGTTTGCGATCTCCTGGGCAGTCCGTGGCAGGAATATGTGTTCACATGCATGCTTCAGGGGAGGGCATCGAGTACCTGGTTCAGCGTGCGTGAGAATACTGGTTGTGAGATGCCATGCATCTGCCCCACTGTATGCTGGTAGGTGCCTGTGGACAGGAAGTGGAGCACGGTCACCACCTTCAGTCAGTAGAGGGAGGATGGCAGTTCTGATGGGTTAGGTTAAATGGACTGGCTCGGATCCTGGGGATTGGTGGCTGCCTCTGTGGTATTACTAGGTGCCCTCTACTGAAGGTGGTGACCGTGCTCCACTTCCTGTCCACAGGCACCTACCAGCATACAGTGGGGCAGATGCATGGCATCTCACAACCAGTATTCCCATGCACGCTGAACCAGGTACTCGATGCCCTCCCCTGAAGCATTCATGTGAACACATATTCCTGCCACGGACTGCCCAGGAGATCGCAAACACCAAAGTTGGCTTCTATTCACTGGCAGGCATCCCAAGTTGCATCGGGGCCATCGACTGTACACATGTGGAATTGGTGGTCCCACATCACAATGGAGTAGTCTACCGGTACAGAAAGCAATTCCACTCTATCAATGTCCAAATGGTATGTGACGCAAACAAGATAATCACACATTGTTGTGCCCGATTTCCCGGATCAACCCATGATTCAATGGTCCTGCGGAACTCAACCATACCACGCTACATGGAGCGACAAGCCGGACAATGTTTGTGGCTACTTGGTGAGTAGCAGGGCAAACACATGTCAGTGTGATGGTGGGGGGAGATACATACTCCAACTGGGTGTGATTGGGGGGGATACATACTCCAACTGGGTGTGATTGGGGGGAGAGATACATACTCCAACTGGGTGTGATTGGGGGGGGAGATACATACTCCAACTGGGTGTGATTGGGGGCAGGGGAGATACATACTCCAACTGGGTGTGATTGGGGGGGATACATACTCCAACTGGGTGTGATTGGGGGGGAGAGATACATACTCCAACTGGGTGTGATTCGGGGGAGAGATACATACTCCAACTGGGTGTGATTGGGGGGGATACATACTCCAACTGGGTGTGATTGGGGGGCGTGATACATACTCCAACTGAGTGTGATTGGGGGGGAGATACATACTCCAACTGGGTGTAGACAGCCGTCCGTAGGACAAATGGATACACAGGTGTACGCCAATGTCCATCAGGGAAGGCCACAATGTACTTGAGTACCACCCATGGACAATTTGAAGCTGCACAACATTGAGAACAATCCAGGTTTCCAAATATCACACATCCATCCACACCCACATTGCATATCATGCCACACCACATAATACACAAATCAGCAACATGGCGTCAAGATAGCTATACAGAATTAACGCAGCACAACATCAATATAGCAATGTGCCCTTGAATGCATGCAAAGGGATCACCCCTAGCCATAGCATTGAACCACGCACTTATAGCACCACTGAAGTGATGCTTCACAGCATGGCAACATTGATGTCGGAATGGCAGTGCACTAGCAGTGTGGTACCAATTTTGCCTGGGACCAGGGACCCCTCAGACCTGGCCTCACCCAGTTGTTTGTAGAAACACACAAGCCTTGGGCTACTCCACATCAGACAGCGGTAGGTAGTGCTTCAGCCTTGGGGGAGAAGACTCTCATTGTTCTGTCTGTTAGGAATTATTTTATCCACTGAGTTGGGTTCAGGGAGAAATGTGCTGCTGAGGCCAAATGTTTGCAAAGGATATTATGGTCAACAAGATTGAATGCAGCCAAGAGGACAAGGTCCAAGAGGGCTCTTTCTGTCCCGTGTCTTGGATGGAATCCACACTGTCATAATCCGAGGAGGTTATTGGCTTCCAAGTAGGTTTGTATTTCTAAGTATGCTACCCTGTCTAATATTTTCAGTGTGAAGGGCACTGTTGTGAATGGGTGATAGTTAGTAGGTATGTTTGGGTCATGCGTGGGTTTTTTTAGTAGTGGTAGCACCCATGCATTTTCGGGGTCAGTCGGGACGCAGTTGTTTTTAAATGAGGCACTGATAATGCTTGTTATGAAAGGGGTGAGTTGAGGGGCACAATCTTTGATGACTGTTACAGGGCATGGGTCCCCTTAGCACCTTGTGGATTTAAGGCTGGACATTATTTTGAGGACTGATGAGTCATAGACCTTAGTAAATTTGAATTTTGACACTCCCCTGTTAGCTATGGCCATGGGGTGCTTACTGGAAGGTACTGAAGGTTAGACTAAGGTTTTTATTTGCTTCAATGTTTGCCTGAAGTAGTGTAATTTTGTCCAGTACAGCATTCTGGGTGTTTGAACACCAGCTTGCGTCCTTTGAGGACTTCTGAGTCATAGACCTCAGTAAATTTGAAGTTTGGCACTCCATGATAGCTACACCTCTGCCTTTGGCAGAGGGTCTGTCCATCCTACAGATTGCGTACTTGTCTGGCATGGTGAGGGCAAGGTGTGTAGTGATGATGTCTGCAATGTCTAGGGCATAAGTCAGCAGGGACCTGGTGTTAATTAGGGCACTCTGGATTTCATAGTTTGTTTTGCTGTTCCTGTTGAGGATGGTGGCAGTGGGTGTTAGACTGAGATTTAGAGCCGTTAGACCGGAAGATATTTTTGGTTTGGGGCCATTATTAATGGATGGTGAATAGGAGTTTTCTTTAGTATTGGTGGGTATTGTTTTGTTGTGGTTATGCGGGTTAAGCCTGTTCTGAGTCATAGTAGTGCGTTCCTTCTTAGGATGGCAGAGGCGGTGGTGAAGATAGTGTCTCTTTTGAGCTTGGTTCTAGATGCTAGCTTCCTGTTTCTCAGGTTGAATAGGCACGGGGGACTGTAGCTGAGGATGATTAACAAGGCTTCCCTTCTCCACTTCTCAAGATGGTTGATCATGCTATTACTAGCCTGAGGTGGATTGTGTTGGTACTTGTGGGCAGGTGGGAGTAAGCAAGTCGTCCGGATAGAGCTAGAGTCAGGAGGGTGAAGAGGTATGGATAATGATCGTGCTAATCTGATCCCAGTCTGGGTAGCTGCAAAACATTTGTGATTGTAGTGTTTAGCAAAATAAACGACATGTTGGTTAGTTTGGCTAACATGTTTCTTTGTGTGAGGGTGCTGATGTTGTCTGAAGCCAGAATCGCCAAAAACAACCTTCAGCTGGTTTAGACTGGATATGGGGAAACATTTCTTGCACTGGTTTCTAATGTAGCATGGGGAGCCGATAAACTATTAATTCAAATGTAGCTGTACATGTGGTAAAGCAGGCCGTAATTAGCACCTAATTAGCCTAAAGAAAATGTTTAAAAAATCAGGGTACCTCATCAGCTTTTGATTTTGGAAGCAATCAAATGTGGTCTAGGCTGTGTTCTAGGCAGAAGAAGTGGCAGAAGGCAACATTCTAGACAGGTGCAGGCCGAGTAACATAAGCAAAGCTCTAGATGCAACATTAGCACACAGCTTCAGTTAACTAACAAATGTAGTGTAGGCATTATTTCAGGCACAAGATATGACATTCTAAACATTTGCAATCTGCATTTCACATTGATTATTAGTCCAAATACAATGTCAGCGCTCGGCTTTGGTTAACAAGCATATATTTACTGATCGGGTGACATGGGTAGGGCTATTAGTGGTGTAAATGCTCTGCACTTTCCATGTAGTGGTAGAGGATAGTATTGCACTCATGTAGACTATTGTTTTATTGGGAGTATACTGTGAAGAGTGAGAACTTACCCTCAGTGTTTCTGGCGTTTCTCCAAAGTTTCAGACTACAAACGCTTGGGTGGATGGTTCGTCCCGGCTCCGGCAGGCTTGGACAGGCATTTGTTGGGAGGGCCAGTTCTCGCCTTCCGGTCCTCCTGAAAGGACAATATAGGAGTAAGCGCCCAATCAGGTCAGCAGGCAGGTCACTGGAGGTTGGAGCCCAATTCAAAATAAGGCAGCAGCCATCTTACTGTGCATCATGCAGCACAAATTAGCAGCAAAGCAGCATGGAAACCTGGTCTTCGGGTAAAGTAGGTGCAACAATCACGGTTGTTGAAAAGAGCAGTGCTTTACATAATACTTAGATCAAATTCTGCACACACAGAAATGGATAATTTAGCGGCATGCTATACGAGGAGTAAATAAGCCAGGTGGGCTTACCCTGTCGTTGTAGAGCCGGATGGATGTCGTTGTGCTGCTCCTGCAGCACGCAGTTCCGGGGATTTCTTCCTAGGCTCCCAGAGGGAAAGCATTAAGGTAAGAGGCTCAGACAGGAGCTTTAGAATTTGGCCTTTGATGGGAGGGCCGGTTTTCGCCTGCCGGTACTCCTGATAGGACAATATAGTAATAGGCACCCAATCAGGTCAGCAGGCAGGTTCCTGGATGTTGGAGCCCAATTGGAAAATCAGGCGGCGCCCATTTTAGCATGCATCATGCAGCACAAATTAGGATCCAAGCACCATGGAAGCCCGTCTTCAGGTAAAGTAGGTTCAAAAATCACGGTTGGTGAAAAGATCAGTGGTTTAAAAAATACTTAGATCAAATTCTGCACACACAGAAATTGATAATTTAGCGGCGTGCTATATGAGGAGAAAATAAACCTGGCGGGCTTACCTCTTCGCTGTAGAGCCGGATGGACTTCATTGTGCTGCTCCTGCAGTGCGTGGTGCCAGCGAGGCCTTCCTAGGCTCCGAGGGGTAAAGAATTCCCCCTGGGAGTGTTTATGAGGGTGGAGTGATTGACTGTGTCAAAAGCAGAAGAAAGATTGCGGAGGATCAGAACAGAGGGAGTGTTTTAGTCCAGGTTAGGGAGTAGGTCTTCACGGCTGTTCAGGAGAGCAGTTTTCATGCTTCTATCTGCCCAGAAACCAGACTGGTTATCTTTGAGATAGCCAGCCATTTTGGTGTGGAGGATCAGTTGGGGGATGACCAGCTTCAATATGAATTTTCCCAAACAAGGGGTGATAGAGATAGGGTGATAGTTAGCTGGGCAAGAAGGGGTAGCAGATGTCTTTTTTAGGAGAGGGTGCACAAGAGAGTGCTTAAAGGTTTGGGGATGGAGCCAGTGGCAAATGAGTGGTTGCATAGGTCAGTCAAGGCTGGAGCGAGAGAGGCAATGTTGTTCTTGATGGTTCTGGTGGAGCAGGGGACCACCTGGTTAGTGGAGATTTTCATAGAGCGGACAACTTTAGAGATCTCCTCTGGTGCAATGGGAGAGAATGAGGAGAGTATGGTGGAGAAAGAGGGGTCACAAGGGAGACAAGATAATGGGGGCAAATGTCAGAGAGTACAGGATGTGCAGAGTTTTGGAGGAAAAGTGGGCGGCCATTGAAGAGCAGAAGGCTTGGGAGGTAGGAGGAGACTGTGGTAGGATTGGAAATTTCCTTGCAGATTTTTAAAGAGTTCAGCCGTGTTATTGGTGGCTCCAGAGATGCAGGCTTGGAGGGACATATTTCTTTACAGTGGACATACTCTTTTTTTCCCCTGACATTATGGGCAAATCGACCATGATGTGTGTTCTTAAATGGGAGTTAGGACTAGATTAGTGAGGGCAACATGGGCATGTTTTCTTACAGCGTGCATAAGAGCATATTTACTGGCATCCTGGCCAATAATTAGAGTAGAAATGCTGTTATGCTTATGGGCAAAGCCAACATGGTGTACGTTTACTTGCTTGTTTGTACTGGCTTACATTGGAACAGCAAGTCTGGACATGTTTCCTTACTTTTTTACTGGTATTAAGGGTAAAGCCAACATGATGAGTGTTCCTATATGGGCATAGTGGCCTACAGTGCTACAGCCAGTCTGGACATGTTTTCTTTGAGTGACATGACACTGCCAAAGCAGGACTAGGTTCTCATAAGTTAACACTGGCTTGTATTGATGCAGCCAGCATGGCCATGTGTGGACAGAGCCAGCACCAAAATAATGTATTTACACTGGCATATATTGTGGGCCGAAGGCATCATGAAAATTCATGAGATGATGCTCCTGTGCACCATCAGTGACATGCCACCTATTGGATTTTTTTGTGTGTTACCCATCAACATTGTTTGCAAACTCTCTGGCTTGCAACCACATTTGTACATACCTTTATCTCAAAAAACGTGTATTTTAACCCATTATTTTAAATACTTTAGTGGGGTAGAACCTCCTCGCCCCTGAACCTCCGTTAGTTGGTTCAGTCTCCCACACTATGCTGGGTCACTTGTGCATATTCATGGAAATCATTAATTATGTCCCTCCAATTAAAGAATTCATAAGCCACCAATGTGTACCAGTCTCCACAGTTATTCCCATTGTGTATCCCAATAGTTAAGTCACCATAACAAGTCACAAACAATCACTCAGAAATTCAAGCATGGGTCTGGCCCTTCTGTTATTCGTGGTTACAGCAGCACCCCAAATACCTCTGCCGTGCCTTAGATTTTGTCCAGTGGATGTTTACATTCCCCTTGCTCCTACACTCTCCTGACACAGAGGAACCAATTAAGGTAGTTCTGCATCCCTTCTATTCCACTGCAAATGAACTAACCTCCTAAAAAAAGGTATGTATATTAAAAAGCCCATTGGCAATGCGTTGAAAATGAACAGCCAAACCTCAAACTGGAGTTCTAGCTAATAGTATTCCCCCAGATACATAAGGGGGGTGCAAACTGTTATTTTTATGACACACTTTGCCACTCCTGTGACCGTCCACATTTCCAAACAAATGCAATTGTCTTCATCACAAAACTGAAAATGATACTGATGTCTTCCGGGACGATATAGTCATTAACTGACCCATGTTCCGGCTAAGGAAATCGATTTATCAATCAATAATCGGCTGAGACACTCCTCGTAAACACCTCTGCTTGTGAACTCAACCAACCCTTCATTGGAGGTTCAATGAAGGTATATGTATTCCCATCCTGAGCCATCTCTTTTGCAGATTTTTTCCTCACAAAACCTAGGGGTTCCTGTCTGATTTTGTATTGTCCGCTGCTCCAAAGTCATTGATCTAATTCTGACACAAGGCCCAGAGGGGTTGCTACATTCCAGGAAAGCCAGCCTACCAGGGAAAAGCCATAAGAGCAATAGGCTGCCTAGAAGCAGGCAGGTAGCTGAAGAGACACTCTCCTTCCTTCGGTCATGCCCCAAATTAAGGGACATCACTCGTGGCTCTAAAAAGATTGCAGGCCTGTCCTCGGCGAACAATACTCTATGTTCAGTTCTTCTATGAAGATCACTGGAGACTCTGACCACAAAGTTTGCCAGCTTAGCGTTTGGCAATAGTAGAATGAACCGTCCACAGCATGTGTGTTACATATGGAGACAGTTTAGTCCGAAGACTCTACAGTTATGTCTCACGTAGAGATTTATGTGAACTGACAAAGTGGGCACTACTTATGTAGACTAAATTGAGTAATTGTAACTCAGTAAATATTTGGTGCTTCATGGAGCTCTCCTGCACTCTCCTGGTGCTGTTTTAGGCTAAGTTAGTAGCCTCAAACTTAAATCCGCTGGACCCCATTTACTTTTATTTGGTTCCAGCTTTCTCGTGTTTTACTCTGTGCACCAAACCAGGTTTGGTTCCTTTGTTCGCCGTCCTTTGGCACTCCTTAGGTGCCTGAATGTCTGAGGGGGACAAGATGTGAGGGAGGGGTTTGAGACTCCCTGCACAGGGTCTCCTTAAATAGCAGGTGTCTGTGGCTTTAAAGGCAGAGTCGCCACTGATCGAGAGAACCGAAGAGAAGCTGAAAGAAGAGGACCACTAACACGACTGAACCTCCCGATGAAGCCCTGCTGCGGGTCAGAATCTCCAAACTTCGATGACAGAGAAGATCTGCAAGGAATCTTCTTCCCTTGAGCTGGTGGGACCAACCAGTTTGCCAAACAGCAAGCAAGGACTATCTCCCCTGGTCAAATATTTGCTGTGCACAGCTCCAGTGAACCTGATAGCCAGGTGGTCCGGACCCTGTTTGGGTTTTAAGGAGCGCACCTTTTATTTGTTGCTTTGCTCTGCTGCTGGTTTCTTCCCTGGGCAGTGCCGGACCCTCCAGTCTTCCTACTTCATGTCAGTCCGACAGTCGCTTCAGGAACTGTGAGCCTGCAGGATCTGCCAGGAACGTCTGCCTCAGCTACAGCCTTCTTCTTCATTTAAGGTACTGTTCTAACCAGGTTGTTCGTTATGTCCGACCGCAGTGAAAGCGTTTGAAATGTTTCACCAATCCGATTGCTTGTCCTTCTCTACTCTTTTAAATAACTTTTCCTTCAACCAACTTTGTTTCGAACTCTTGTCAAAGACTTAACCGCAAACTACTCTGAACTGTGTGATCCTCTGCAAAGACTCTGAACCAACCATTAACATTGGCCCAGGCCTATTGATTTGAATCCTCATTGTAGGTAGCATTTTCTAGATTGCCCTGCCTACTTATTTATTGGTGTTGCTTAATTTTGTTTAGCCGTGTCTTTCCCTCCCTTTTAAATTGCTGGAGTGCCATTTTATTCACACACTTCATTTTGAGCTTAACTTGTCCAGAATTCATAGGGTGTTGTGTAGTGTATTAAGAGTGTGATTTTCTGCTGCTTTATTTAGTGTACTGTTTTACAAATGAATGTGTAAATAAATATATATTCTTTCACTCAGAAAACCTTGAGTCAGTGTCTGTTTGAACCATGGTAAATGCTGTCCTTTGTGTAACTATTGATACTGCTCACTTTACTCATGAGATAGGTCTGGCTGCTCAGCCATTGCTACCACTTTACTGTGTGGTACCGGCTTATACCAAAGGTGAATTTGTGCTGTCACTTGTAGTCTTACTGTGTCTAATTGTGTGTGCTGTTCCCAAAAGGTACTGCATACGATTCTGCCTAACATTTTGTATTCTGGGATGCAAGCCAGAAGGGCATAAAAGAGTGGTATTGTAGCTAAAATACCACAGGAGGGCATGAGCTAATTATTCAGAGTGTACATAGTCCAGTACTTGTTTACCGTTAGTGATACTGGTAAAATTATTATTAGGCAGTTTTCTGAAGTTAGCCTCACTAGTCTCGGGAGAATAGCTCAGCTGCAACATGCTTGCCTTGGAAGCAAGACAACGCGGAGCCACAGAGGTTCAATCCCCAGATTCGTGCTTAGAAACCTCTGTGTATTATGCGTGTTATAAGTAACCTATCTCACTATTAAAATGCCCCAATAAGTTTATACAATATATTACCAAGAGTTAAGAAAATACCAAAATACCACAAAATACTGCGAGATACCACATATAGCCCAAAAAGATCTCTAACATTTTGGTGCATTCGCAGGAAAGCAGTATTTTCTGAATTGTCAGATTAACTCGAGGCAAAGCTTTATGTTCATACAAATTGGTCCTCTGAAAATGTGACAACATGGAATAGCAGGATTGAAACTAAATCATATTTTGAAATGATATTTTATTTATATTGCGCTCATACACAAGTGTTTCAGAGCACAGAAGTAGAAAACGAGACATTTGAAGGTATTTTTGATGAGGAAGCATTTTTGCAGGTGTGTCTCTTTCGACTGTTCCGAGCACCAGAATGCACAGAGTAGAAGAACTGCATCATCAGACTGTGTGCAAAACGTTTGGTTTCTGCTACATAGATCCATAAATATGCAAGAGAAAGACAGTGAAGTAATAAGCAAATTACAACACAATTTGGACAATGAATGGGATCAGGTGCAGCAATTAAAAGGAGAATTAAAACAGAGAGAGCTAGACACAGAACTACAAGCCACATGTTGCAATCTTGCTACTCAATTGGCTCAGAGAGAGAAGAAACGTATCAAGAGTGAGCAAGAATTAACCCATTTAAAAACAATATTGGATGATATAAGGCAAGATAAAGATGTTGCATTATCCCAAATGGAAACCTCTAAAGAAGATAACTGGGGAAAAAGAAAAGGAACCCCATGCTATGGAACAGGAGATATTTAAACTACTGGAAGAAAATTAAAAAAAAAGCCAAAACACTGTCTCATTGTCAGACAGAGATCAATGAATTGCAATCAATAATCAATAATATTCAGAATGAGAATTCTGTTCTCTGTCCTGAAGTGGAACAGCATGGACAGTGTTAGAACCTGGAACAGCAAATATCAAATCTCAAGACAATGAACAGGGTACTACAGTCAATAGAGCTGAACAGAATCACAATCCTCACCAAGGAAATGTACCAGCAGCTTTCCCTTTGGACAGACCTGGTTATAACCCAATGGTAGGGTCCAAATCACCTACAAATATTCACACACATTCTTGCCCACAAGAGAACAGGAATGAGTGAAAAAATGACATATACCAGAACGCATCATGTAGTCCTTTAAAAATTATTAAATGTATCAAGACTTTGATTAAACCATTCAAATGGGGAGGCAAGTGTTGTTTGGAAGACCATTTAGAGTCTGTTCACGATACATTAGAAGCCCTTCCAATCCATAGGGAACAACATATATAGTACTTTCACCTTACTTTAGATGCAGCATCTGCTAGTATCATTTGTGGTCTCAATCGATAGGAAACTTTGTCATGGGCAGACTTTGAGAAGGAGATTAGACATCAATTATCACCTAACCTGTCCATACAGCAAGCCAAAAAAGATGTGTATACTATGACTGTGCAGCAAAATGAGTAACCTCGCCAGTTCTTTCAAAACCTATAAAGAGCATTTTCACAATTAGAAATACATCTCCTGAACGATATCATCACAGGCCCAATCAGGGTGTGTTTAATCATTACCAGCCCAGGCTACAAAGAGAGGAATTCCGAGACATGGACACGTTTCAATGCTTAGAAGCCCAAGTCAAAATGTTGTCTGAAAAGATAGGAAAATTATGTACAGTCCAAAAGCAACAGCCAAGTGAAAATGCACAAGGCCATGGGAATGATCTTGTGCGTAGGAACAACAACTGACTAGGTAATCACCTCTGTCCTGATGATTAAACAGTTGTCCATGAATCACCTTTGAATACAAAAATTGAATTGCTTGGTGATTTAAAAATGAGAAAACAAAGAAATGAAAGTGAGACTGGGAATTTCACCACAAACAAAAAGGGAGTGTGGATTAACTTCGAGTTGAACCAGACCATTCAGGTGTGTGAAGATGAAGAATAAAAAGGGGAAAATGTACATGAAAGACAGAAAGAACAGAGAAGCAGATTTAAAAAGAGTATTCAATGTGAAAATGAAACAACAAAATGGATAGATTATCCTTAATTGATCATCAAAATACTGTTGATACCCACACAGAGGAAGCAATTGCCCAAAAGGCAGGTCCAGGCCAATCACCTGAGGAATATTTTGCACCACAGATTTTCTAAGGGACAACAATGACAGGCTCCATAAAAAATGCAGATAAGTGTCACACACCAGAACTGACATGTCACTTGACAATTGTGAAGATACCCAGCCAATAGGGTGCTATGTGGAAGTAGGTAGAGAGGACCCAGCCAATGGGAAAGGCACAATGAGAATTTGGGGTGTGAACACTCGAGATCCCAAGTCAGAGGGGCAGTCAGTGGCTACACTCCAAATGGGTTCTGAGCCCAGGAGAATAGACAAGGAAATTCAAAATGAAGTGGTCAAAAAGGAGGGTAAAATGCCATTTCATGTACCCATTTGCCTAGCAAAAAGTAAGTCCTGAAATAAGTAGAAATTCACATTTGTATGTGTATTAGAAGAAGTTGAGGATAGGTACTATGCTCCTATCACAAATGAAGAAACATGTAATGCATTTGCAGTGCTTGACACATGCACCCAAGCAACAACAATGTCAAAAGGACTGGTGAAAAGTATCAATGAAGGGAGACTCCCACAAAATCATGTAATGGTGAGGCAAAATGAAGGCCCTTTGCACAATTTCCATGGGGAAGAGATACCTATCAAAGGTGTCACAGAAATGAACATATAGTTAGGGAAGTATCGGATGAGACAGAAAGTGTTAGTCACACCCGTTAATGAAATACCCTTTCTCATAGGGACATATTATCTGAGATTATCTCCCCTCAATGATGAGGTAAATGGGGTATTCTGGTCTTTAGCTAAAAAGCCATTGAGAGCTAAGTAAATCATGACTCAAAACAACAGTGTAAAAGAATGCCACACCATCGCTAAATCTGAAAGTGCAGTGGAAGTATATATCCAAAATGGCTGTGTGCCCAGCATCACTATCATTCTCATGTGACAGGATAAAATGTGAGAAGAAAAAGAGTAGCAGTCCTCGGAGATGTATTTGGACCCTAAGAAAAATGGGCAAACAGAAATAGATGAACACATGTTGCATTTTTATCTAAATGAAGAAAAATACAAACCAAATATCACTCCAGAGTTAAATCAAGAAAAACACATTTCAACAATCTCAGAAATATACATGGGAGAAGGGCAGCCATGGATCCCTGTCCATGTGAATGGGCATTCTGAAATGATTGAAGACACGTTGGCACTTGAAAATGAAAGGAACTTGATTAGTGAAAAGGTACACAGGGTAATACTTGAAAGAGAAGAGATTCCACAGTTTAAAATAAACAACCAACTCATCTTTGGCCTAGATGACCCCAAAAGAAGTCTCATTTACACAGAATGGAGGTTTGCTTGACCAAGAACGGTTTCCTCAACAATTCCTTACTGACTGTTAAAAATCATATTTTTTATTATTTTTACACACTGATTTTTACTGATTCTTATATCAGACTGAGGCCACTGGCACAGTTATATGGAAATATGTTTTTTTTTGTAAGTGACAATATTTCCCTTTAATATTTTATAATAATAAAAATACCAACACATTATTAAAAAAACAAACAAATAGGAGATAACCAATTAAAAGAAGATAAAAAGATAAAGTTGATCAACAGATGAAGATATAAAATTAAAAAAACGTGTTTTTTTTGCTCCAGACTAGAGATATATACATCAAGTGTTTGGTGTATGAATATTACCAATTGCATGTTATTTGTTTTTTGACTATTAAGATCAATGTAAAATGTGGTGAAGCTAGGATTATTGCTGCATGTTTTTTTTCTTTCACTGTAGTGATTCCAGTTGTGTCCCAGCAGAAATAAAAGGAGGGGGTGTAGGGAAAAACACAGCATGTCATCATTCACATTTTAGCAGAGTTGAATTTTCACTAGGACCTATGGTGTGAGTCTCATGTGTGACTCAAGGGTATGAGACTCATGCTGAATCTAAATAGATGTCAAAGCACAGAACACATGCTAGTAGATAATCACTTTGCACCACAATACCACAGTTGAGGGCTGAGTTGCACTGAAAATAAAACTAACATGAAACTAACATACTAATTTACTTTACCCATTTAACATATTACTGTTTCCCATAATAACATTTATTGCAAACCAGTCTATGATATAAACTGGGTGCAGATTGATGGAAATGCATGGTCATCTGGAAAATAAAAATAAACTAAATGTGCAGGCTTAAAGCAGCACTGTGTTTTAAAGTGTGGAATGAGAGATCCCTTCTGCCAAAGACATTGCATCAGGCAGGAGGCAAGCACCGGAGCAATAAAACATTTTCTCTTCAGCAATGCAGTTTGAGTCTTGGTTAAAGGCACAAGGGAAATCACGTGCAATTTTAATGGACTGATTTGCCAAGGGGAGGTTCTTTATTTTAAGTGATACATGGGTTTGAGGCAGAAAGGGCCAGGTCATTCACTCACTGACTGATGAAGGGAGCACAAGTGCTGGAAGAGAGGGCTGGTTCCTGGGCAGACTGAGTCTTCAGTGTTGCAGGCTAACTGTCTGTTTCTGTAATTGAGGATTGTGTTAAAGTGGATGTTTGATACTATGTAGCATAGGTTAAATAAGTCAGTTCATTTTTAGGCACAGCATAATAACAATTTAAACTTGCATTTAAAACTGTGTTCATATTTCAGGTTTTGCTGTGATAAAATTCAGAGTGACAGAGGCACTGCCAGTTTTGTTGCGAAGTTCAAGGCTAATCACAGGCAGAACTATGTTGAACTATGAACTATGGAGATTATCGCAGATGGAGTGTTGAGATCCATTGCAGGAAAAACATCGTGGTTGAAGAGGCCCTTTTGTGTAACTTGCACATTTCTAGTTTCTGGTAAAGAATAATAATTCAAAAAGCTAATTTAGTATCAGTGTATTTATTCTGCACTCAATCACTGGATCGTCATGCATAGAGATATAAAACATACAGTAAGAAAAATATCAAAGTAAAGTTAGTCACAGTAAACTGTTTTACTCTGAGAGGATGAATGAATGTTTTATATTTCATTTGCATGTTTAATGTATTCTGGGATGCAAGCCACAAGTGCATAAAAGAGTGTTGTTGTAGATAAAATACCACACGAGGGCATACGCTAATTATTCAGTGTACTAAGTGTAGTAAGTCCAGTACTTGTTTACTGGTAGTGATCCTGGTAATATCAGGCAGTGTTCTGAAGTTAGGCTCACCACTATAAAAAATACCCCAATAAGTTTACCACAATATATTACCAAGAGCTAAAAAAAACACCATACCAAAATACCACAAAATACAGTGAGATACTAAATATAGCCCAAAAAGAGGTCCAGCATACCCTGCGTAAAGCTGAAGGCCATTCCCGGGGTGATGATAGTAGTCTATGGCTGCACCCCCAAGGTTGGTTTATGGCACTACAGGAACCCTTTGTTTATGAAAAGAAAATCAAAATCCCCTGAGAAATAGCAATTGAAAAGGCTAAAAAAGAAATGTTATGCTTATGCCTGTCACTTGCTTTGTATAACGTTGTCTATTCCATCTGTCTGGGGAATGTCTCATCTCACCATAAGGCTCATTGGAGCATTTCCCAGTGGGCAAATACATGCATCCCATAAGTGCGTTTGCAGTTTGACTGCATGGACCAGATTTGAGTTAGTGGACCAGCATGTTGAGCCTGACATCCGTCATCACATCCTTTTATTTAGTTGAACATTATGGTCTACAGAAAGCCTCAGGAACCAAGGGAATCAATATACATAAAAAGATATCAACTTATCACACGAGGATATCAACTTTCCAGACCTCACGGGTTGCTTTATGAATCACTGCAAAGCCCCACCTTTATCATTTCATCTGTTTGCTCTGTGCAGATTATATCCAGCTGGAATGGCCATAATTAGAGCAGGATCTGCGTCCTCATGCAGCTGGCTTTTGGTTATTGCACAAATGTCCAAATTATGTTGTAAAATATAGTATGCAACCTCTTTTGCATGTTTCACAAAAGACCTTGGGTTTAGTATTAGAAATTAAAATTTTCACATTTCACTGTATCTGCAGTGCTGTTGGGAACCACAATTTCATCAAAACTCTGTGTGTTCAAAATCACTTCCTTGGGGCTGCTGATATCTGACATCATTATAGTAGGGTCGACTAGTAATTTCTTTATTTATTTTAATATACTCATAGCCATTCGGCTTTGTATATACAAACATGAAGAACACATACAACATATAAAATACTGCATCAATACATAGTGCTTGTGAGATATAGCAGATTAAGAGCACAGGAAAAGTCAGTAACAACAGTTGACAAACTGTCTAAAGACCCCAATGGATAGCAGTAGCAACCAAATCTAACATCTTAAAACCAATATTATAGTAAAAGTCAGATAAATATCTAAAAAGCCAATTTATAGTAAATCTAAAATATCTTTACATTTTCAATAAAAGTTTACTATAAAAAATATAAAATAAGGCCCATTACCCTCCATGAATTTAGACCAGATAGAAGTCCTATCGGTAGAATGAGATCTGTTGTTATAAGATTTAACAAATCTTTCCCTAATAGGAAGTAAACTCACTATTGTGTAACTCACACATTGTGCCATTATATGTTCCAGAATGTCCAAAACATTTTCACCACAAAAGCGACGCAGGCGCTCAGAACGTGGGAGAGCAACCCTTCCACCCTGTATCTCAAAAACATCACACACATTACACTTTAAAACAAAATACTGTCTTATAATAGCACTACTCGGGAAAGCAGTAATGTTGGTGGGTTTATATGTGCGAGCAGTTCTGTACTCAATAAATTGAACCACTGTTAGTGTTAGTGGATAACTGTACGTAATTGTTTTCATAGCTAAAGACAGTTAACTTAAAGTCTTAGCCACCTTTTAATCACATACACAAAACTAGATATAGATCGACCCTCAGAGCCTGCATGGACATTATTTTGTGCACAGTTGCCATCGTGTGATGTCTTTCAAGACATAGGAAGGCATGTATATATCTTACCATGATCATATCATTGTTTAACTGTCGCACATTTTCAAAACTCATGACAGTTCTAAAGATAAAATCTACAGATGTCCCATTTAGGTCAAATTCAAGGTACAAACATTCAACAGGCAATGCTAGCAGCATTCTCAACAATTTGCAGAGCATTTTAGCTTCACATTTCTTTAGTTCATCAGTATGCTTATAGCCCCAAACTTCAATACCATAGCTCAGTAATGGCAGGATTCTCGAGGTATACAGAAACAGGATCGTAGAGACTGAATAATCCCCATTCTGCACTATAAATGAGCTTATGTTGTTAGCAGATTTCATACGTTTCACCTTCTTTTCAGACCAAGGCACATTCTAGTTCAAAGTATCCTCAACATGAATACCTAAGTATTTATATGATTTTACACACTCAAATTGAGAGCCATTCAACATCCACAGTGTTTTATTTTTCAATTTTTCCCAGAGAACACCATGGTCTTAATTTTTCAACGTTTACTTTGAGACCGTTAATATCGGCATATTGACCTAGTGCATCGATCATGCATTGCAACCCCTTGGGCGTATGGTCCAACAACAGTAAATCATCTGCATAGGCCAGCCAACTAATTGATTGTGTGCCTACTTTCAATGGGTAATTTTTGAGTTACAAAATACATAATTCAGGTCTGCAAGGTAGAGGTTAAAAAGGGTTGCTGCCACAATACATCCCTGTTTCACGCCTCTACGTGTTGGCATAGATGCAGATAATGTGACTCCTGCGTCAAGTGGGACCCTTATGCTAGTGTCAGTATGACATAACATTAGAATTTATAATAACCCAGGTGGGATATTCCATGCAACTAATGTGCTCCATAATCTATTCCACATCACTGTGTCGAAGGATTCACTGAAGTCAATAAACACACAGGATAATGCATTCTCCCTTCGCAGCCATGCATATTCTATAGCAGAAAATATTATTAACAAATTAAGGGAGGTGGTGGATTTCTTTCAGAATCTTGTTTGATTAGGAGGCAAAATATTGTTTTCTTTTATCCATAAGTTAAGTGCAGCTAATAATACTTTTAGCAAAAATCTCTGCCAGTATGTCCAGCATTGCCAACATGCGGTAGTTTGCCCGCAAGTTCCAAGGACCCTTCTTGTAAACAGGTAGTATGTGGCTCCCGTCCCATGTATCAGGTAGCTTTCCAAATGCTCCAATGTGGACAAAAATAAGATGTAAAGCATGAGCCCCCTTACTTGGGGACATTTTAAGAAGACAATTGCACATGGCATCCAGACCTGCGGCAAAGGAATTATTTAGTCGTTGAATTATTATTGTGATGTCTAAAGTCGTTGCCTTGCATTCCCATTTGACATCTGACATTACTGCATTGGCATCTACTGGGAGGGTAGCCCCCAATGTGGACTCAATATGTGCGGCCCATGCAGGTTCAGGGACACAGTTTATAGATAGTTCACGTTTTGAAGCCCCCTGAATTACTTTCCAGATGTCAGTGGTATTTCTAGAGGTAGCAAGAAAACCAATTTGTTGTCATTGTTCCCTTTCACGTAGAAATTTGTGCTCTTTTAGCTATCTCTGATATTTCATTTTAGCAAGTTTAATGTGGTTTGGGATCTCACTAGTACTATAGATACCTGATATGGGATATAGCAATACAGACATTTCAGCACACAGTGACTTCTTAGCTGCAACAACCCTAGAATCAAAGTTAGAGCGTTTGATATACGCCTTATTGCAACGTTCATAGGGACTTCAATAGTTTCTTTGCTTATTGGTGATATCTATTACATTAGCAATTAGTGACGAGAAGGCATTTACTACGTTAGTTGTATTATTGGTACAAGAGTCTGCAAATTGATTTATGAAAACAGGCAATAGCCTATCAGAGGTATTTTTCACCTTGACAAGATTAGGAGCATTGCAATGAATGTGATTGCCACTGTTATTTATGAACATGTCACTGTTTAAATCATAAGAGCTAGTCAATGCAGAAGCTTTGTAAGACTTAAGGAGAACACATAAGGCAGATGGTCACTCTCCTCGTGGGTCAGGATAGCCATGTCCTCCAACAGAGAAAAGCCTTGCTCATTAACAAAGACATATTTTCTCATTCCGAGATTGGAGGTAGTCATGGCGCTATTTGCGGGTCCGGCACCGGTATGGTTCAATGGGGACTTACCGGTGTAGTCCGACCTTTGCGGGACCGGTAAGTCCCCATTGAAAAAGCCATTCCCCATTCCCATCGAGCCCCTATAGGGCTCGATGGGAATGGGGAAGGCGCTAATAACGGTACCGCAAATTGCAGTACCGTTATTGGCTCTGAATTCATTTAACGGGTCCCGTCCATAACGCCTGGTCAGACCAGGCGTTAAAAGAGGGACCCGCTAAGGGAACTCGTAGTAGGGCGGTAAGGGATTACTGGCACCGGTCTCCTTAACGGTGCCCAGTATCCCTTACCGCCCCACTCGGAATGAGGCCCATAGTCAATAGTGGAGGCACTTTTACCACTGACGCGCATGTAGGCCATTTGTGCATCCACTGGACTGAAACCATTGAGTCAAGTAAATCCATAAGCCTCTAACACATTTATCCAGGCTTTGCCTTGACGATTGATGACTGTCTAGCTAACAGGACCAGACCCGGGTACCCCAGAGTGCTCTGTGTTACATATATCCATACCTGCGTTAAAGTCTCCCATGATCCATATCGGCAAAAGACGCTTGTTTGCACCTAAGATTTGCTTCGCTGTTGATACAGTGATATCAGTAGCAGAACATTAGGATAAAAGTCATCTGTTGATGTGAGATATTTACAACCTGAACCATAGATGAAGATCCCTTAACCTCGGTTATCGACCAGGGCTGCCTAACCGAGATTAGTAGGCGACCCTTAGGGCACCCTATGGGACCTCTAGTGGCCACTCTCTGCAGGGTGTTACGACCATCAATGTGGGTACACTCTGTTAGCGAGGTTTCCTGAAGGACTATAATTGAGAAAAGGTCCATGTAGGACAAAATACCATCTTCACCATAGAGGTGTGAGAAGCCATGGGTGTTCCATGAATACAGGATATACGTGTCATCGAGCGAACGAGGAAAAGTGGGATTTAAATACAGATTACAGCCATTGCCAATAGCCATCACCAGGATCTATCACTCCGCTACAATGGTCATTAACATGGATTTCTTGGTTACAGTTCAAGGTGTTCGATTTCTGATAATTTGTTGCACCTACTGCATAGGTATTGTGGTTACTACACAATGTGTGATTGCACCGTGGGCCAGTTATCCTTCCCATGGTATCTGTATTATTCATAAGGGATAGACACTTCTTATTCTTTTCATGTAAACTTATGGATGTACTAGGCCTGATTTTAGTGGAGGACATTAGCACAATTTCACAAATACACCCAAGTCTATATAGCTCATCCTCATATTTGAGTATATAGTCCAACGTGGCGTCAGACTTAAACCATATGTTAGATATATCAGTGGCCACATTTTCGACCTGGTCAACTATTTTATTGTCATCAGATGAGATGACTCTTAGGGAAACAACAGAATGAAGAATACAAATTACAGCCACTCTATTGAGTGGTGGTAAATATTCTACTGAGGAAACAGGCTGCAATTGTAAAGCTTTAAATGAGTTACTCACTGTAACTAGTGGAATGGTGGGTGCTGCATTATTGCGGTTTTGTGAAGGTACTGCCCAGATATCAGTATGTTTGGCTTGACCGGGGATCCCAGGTGGGGTAGTTGAACTCAAAACCTGCGTGGCATTTATGACATTTAGGGCTACACCTGCACGCATGTTGACAGAGGACTGCGAGGTACCAGATGGCAATGGAACAAATACAACCACATCACTACCAGGCAAGAGCCCCACCCCCAACGCAGGAGCGACAGGGGTTTCACCTACAATAGGCCTGTGGTTGGCAGCATTAGAGATCTCAGTGACCTCAAGGTGACGGATAGTTCCAGACAGACTATTCCCGGGGACAATACATGCATTCTTGCGCATATTAGGGGCCTCATTACGACCCTGGCGGAAATCCAAAAACGATGGCGGAAATGCAATACCGCCATCGAATAGCGCTCGGTGCGATTATGACCCGTCACCGTAAAGTACGATGCCATTAGCGACACCGTAGTGAACGCCAACGCTAACTGCACCAAGCACGCGCGCGCGCGCCATGCCAAACCGTAAATACCACCATGGCGCAAGGGTACGCGAATTCCGACCCTAGCGGACATGTACCTAACGCCATCAAGCACGGCGGAAAGCACCATACCGCCATGGTGAGAAGTACGGCATCGCGAATCAACCGTAAACGGCCCCACTGAGTGCCTGTACACCGCTCCCTGCCCACAAAGTACAACTCTCCGTAGGTGCAATGAAGTCACAATGCAACCAGTGAAATGTACAAGTCACCCATGCATGCCAACGAACAAAAGAAACACAAGAGGGGCCAATGGGAGCTGCAGGGCACAGATGGCACGAATACAGAAGCCATCCCAATGGACATGACCACAGTCCCCCACCAAGAAACGCACGCAAACACAGGCACCTGTGACCAGCAATATTCCGAAAATCACATCATTCCACCAGTCCACCTGGCTGACCGGCATCTGTTACACAAAACCCAATCCCCCGCCCCTGAGCATGACAACATTCAAACTGTCATATTGGCAGCCCCCATCCCTGACCTCACTGGGCTTCGTAGGCAAACGCGCCCAGCACAGTACCACGCAACTAAACCCCGAAGCTGGAACCCAATGCAGATCTCCTCACAATACATCGCCCCCCAAATAGGCATATGCCACATCACTTGCAAAGAAAAACGCTACACGGGCCAAATCAGAAAAGAAATTTAATGCACATCAAAGTCACCAAGCCCATACAGCCATCAGGCCATGAACTCCAAAACACTGATCACCATTGTGGGCTGCATCCGCAAGAAATGACCAGCCACTACCTGTGTGTCGCCCTGTTCCCCCATGGTACACAGAGCCACATTCACGTACGAAAAGGCAACATGGAAGCGCACAGAACCGCAGGGCCGACCCAATGGGGAGGCACTAGTCCAGCTGAAAGGCCGAAATGTTGCTCCGAGCCACCAGTACTGCGTAAGGGCATGTGGGCCATTGGCGATCGTCCCATAAGATCGTAATGCTGCTCCACTGATTAACACGAAGCAGCAGGTGTCGGGAGTAAAAGCCATCTGCAGGAGTGGCATACAGATGGCAGTGGCAAAAGGGGAGGAGATACCTGTCAACCAAAAGAAAAGAACAAGAACAGAATGGCCATCAGAACTACATTCGAACAACTCACTTCAATGATCACACGAAATCCACAGCCATATGCATGCTAGCCCACTCCAAAGGATCATCACCACCCCAAAACCACTTGCGACTCATAACCATCTATATCGAGGTGCAAACACACCATCACAAACGAGTGTACCTGTGCATGCATCTGTCAAAACAGAATCCATCAGATGGGAATGTTAACGTGCATGGACAAAAGTGTCTGAGGGCGCCTCGAGACAGGGAGGGCTCAACAAGGCCAGATAGACGATGGTCCCACTATGGCAGCCCTGCATCACATAGCGTAGGGGAGGCGGATAGATCCCAAGAAGCCCTGTACATGGCAAACGCTGTATCAAATCACCTGCCCATGCATCCATTCATCATTCCCTCATCCCGGGATCAAAACGCCTGAATAATTACTCACATAACATTAGAAACATCCATTGAGTCTGTGCGTTATGCAGCCTGCTAAATCCACAGTGCCCCAGCCCGTAATTCCAGTGTTGTGAAGTAACATGTATTTGGGAACGGACGGCCTCATCGCCCACGTCGCTATTGCGCATCCCAAACTATTCATATCAATCATTGCTCCCTCGCCAAGGGCCCTGTCTCAAGGACATTGAACAATAGAACGTTACATTTGCAGTCAGACCTGTGGGCATCTCCTCGCCGCTAGCTGAAAACCGAAAGCGCCGCCCTTCGAATTCCTCATTTGCAACATCACGTCGAAAAGGCATCTGTGGCCGTTTGAAATCACTAATCATTCCATCGAGTGCGGCTGTGTGTGAAAATGGCAACTGCCTTCACCCACAAATGGGACGCCCCGCCCGTCGGTGCAACTCGGTACAGTGATGCATGAGGGCCCACTGTTACTCGAGTACTACGTTCCACTGACCCTTCACAAGTCTGTTCGCGACTGCACAGATAGTATGGGAAACAATGGGACCACAGCAGAATGAACATATCAACCAATCTTACACGCCCATCGGGTACAAATACATGATTGCAATAGCAAGATACCATTCCCCGAATTGCAGCGTTGTGCGCGGGACGTGCTCGGCCAAAGGGGAGAGCAGTTTGCACAGGTGGAATTAATCACCACAGGTGGAGGCCATACAGCCTGGAAACACATAAATTGCACAGCCAGTCTCCTCCCACAACCACACCGAAATGCTACCGGCAGGACTCGCGATGTTGGCCCTGGGGGACCTGACAGCACTGCAAGTGCTCCGACAAAAAGAGGAAGACGAACACCAACTACAACCAGCCGCACGGAGGAGACGCAGGAGGAGGAGGAGGGCAAGGCAGGGCCAGCAAGGCCCACCAGCACAGCCACTACCACCACGCAGGCAGCCCGCAATACCACGCCTCCGAGCACATCCGTTCAACCTCACTGATGAGCAGATCCACACCCTCTACCGTCTGGACCGGGACACCATAGCCGCCATTGTGGACATGACACAGGCTGACCTTGTCAGCATGATAGATAGCCCAACCGCCATCCCACCCCTACTGAAGGTGGTGTCTGTACTACACTTCCTGGCCACAGGCACCTACCAGCACACAGTCGGGCAGTTGCATGGCATTTCTCAGCCACTGTTCTCACGGACACTATTGCAAGTGCTCGATGCCCTCCTGCAGCACGCAGACGACTACATCTCTCTACCACGCTCGGAGCAGGAAATTACCAACACAAAAGTGCGATTCCATGCATACCGGGTTGCATTGGTGCCATCGACTGCACCCATGTTGAATTGGTCGTCCCACATGCCATGGAGGCCCAGTACCGCAACCGAAAACAATTTCATTCCCTGAATGTACAAATGGTGTGTGACTCCAACAGGATCATTACGCATTGTTGTGCCCGATTCCCTGGATCAACCCATGATTCCATGGTCTTGAGGAACTCTACCATACCACGCTACATGGAGCGACACGCAGGGAACAGATCCTGGCTACTCGGTGAGTCTCATTGCATGCATGATGATGTGGGGTATGTGATTTGGCAATGTACTGGCAGGAAGGGGGGGGGTGTGCGTACGTATCAATGGCATTCCACATCCTACGTTTCTCGTCCACATACAGGTGATGCTGGATATCCACTGAAGAGATGGCTCCTCACACCAGTCCGGAACCCACGGGACCAGCATGAGGAGGACTACAACCATGCCCACTCACGTACCCGTGTAGTCATAGAACAGGCAATCGGCCTACTGAAGACTCGTTTCCGCTGCCTCAGCAGGTCTGGCGGGGCACTCCTGTACCGCCATGAGAAGGTTGCAAAGATGGTGATGGCATGTGTCATGCTCCACAACATGTGCGTACGTAGAAATGTGCCCATGCCCCCTGACGCTGAACTGCAAGCACCGGATGATGGTCATGATGAGGGTGGGGATGTGGCAGCACCTCAAGGAGTCTGCGAGGCACCGGAGGGCCGTGACATCCGTCAGCATCTCATTGATGTATGCTTCTAGCACTCACGCCTGGTGGCTGATACATGGACACGGGACTCGTGGCACTGCGTGTGTCTGGGACATGCACAATATGGACTGTACGCCTATGATGGCCTAGTACACAAAGATCAATGTCCACACATCTCATTGGTTTATCGTGCACTTTTAATGGCATATGTGATGTCATGTTGAACACCCTATCGACCCGCCACCCAAGTGAGCCCAACACACCCCCTCCACCCTCCTACCTCCCCCCCGTACACCAGTGTCCAAAGATGCTCATTGTCAGTGGGCTGTCGCTATTGCATGCCCCCTCTGCGGGTATCAGGGGCACCCCTGCCTGTGGAGCGCAGGTTCCTTCCAGATCTACGTTGGGGGCTGCCCTGGACGGAACTTGCAACGGATGATGTGTCTGCCTGCTCACGTCCATGCATGTCCCTAAGGGTTTGCGAGAGCTCAGTGAGCACACGGCGCACTGCGGCAAGTTCGGCACATACGTCTTTGGACGTCGCATGCAGTTCCCCCCTCAGGCTCTCGGTGCTTCTCTCAATTTGTGCCCTTAGCGTCTCTGTACCTCTCTTCATTTCTGCCCTAAGTGTCTCAGTTGATGTTTCTATGTCTGCCTTAGTGCCCCCACATTCATCGGCATGGTCCTTGAGGAGTGTGGCCAGTTGCTGCTGTTGTTCGATCAACTGGTCGAGGGACTGTTGCCTCTGCTGGGCCATGGCCATTTGCGGGGGTGTCACAGAGGGGCTGTTGTCCTCATGTTGCCTTGCCACAGGGCTTGTGGGGGATGGCCAGTCGTCGTCTTGTGGGTGCCCCTGCGTGGTATCCTCATGTTGTACGGGATGGGACAGACAGGGGGATTGGGACAGGTCATGGATGGATCTGACTTCGGCATCCCCGTTTTCTGTGTCGGAGCATGCTGCCATCAATGGGGTGTCACCTATGGTGCTGCTGCCACCAGAGGCATTGCCTTCTGTGGCATCCATTGGGGGGACCTGTGGTGGTGGTGTTGTGGGCATGCTGGCTGCTGGGGTGCCTGTTGATGTTCCCTCCTCTGTGCTGCCACCTGATTTGTGCTGCTGCCGTGTCTTGATGCGTGCAGCTGAGGTGGAGGGTCTCTGGCCGTTGGTCTTGGCCCTCTTTGCAGGTGTGCTGGTAGGGGTGTCCTGTAGCTCGTCGTTTGGATCGGACCCTGTGGTGGAGTAAAGGAGGGCGAGGGTTATTGATGGGTCTGTGGGAATTGGAATGGCATCGTATCACATGCTTTGGGGTGGTACCTGAGGGTGATTTGGGTCGGGGCCTTGGAGGTGCTTTGATTTGTGTGTGGAGTGAGGGTGCAGTTGTTTGGCAGCCTGCAGTTAGGGTGTGCCTGCTGCACGTGTAGTGCGTGTATTAGGGGTTTTTAATTATTTATGTATTTATTGTGGGTTTTAACGTGCGCTATCAGGCCGATGTGTGTGGACGTTCTCCTGGACATGTGTTTCTGTTGCACTATGTGGACGCATGGTACTTCACATGGATGGACATTGTGGTTTTGGCATTGTTTTATCTGGCCCACCTACCTGGATCTTCGGATGTCTGCACTCCTTTCTCCATCCCTCCGACTCCCTCTATGCTCTCCATTCCGATGGTGGAGGCACAGATTTGTTCCCAGGGGGTCAACTTGATGGGTGATTCAGGACCTTCCCCGGTGGCTGTGGCAATGTTGTGGTTGGCAGAGAGTATGCTGCGGACGCGTATCCGCAGGTCGTCCCATCGCTTGCGGCATTGCTGTGGGGTGCGGGGTGCGGTCCCCACCGCACTTACCCACTGTGCCACCAGAGCCCATGTGGCCTTCTTGTTTGCAAGTGCCGTCCTGGTCATTTGCGTGCAGAAGACGACGGCAGCATTCTCCTGGAGGGTCTCTGTTAGCACGGTGAGTTCCTCACGGGAGAAGTGGACCTGCCGCTTGCGGTCGCACGCTTTCTTCGCTACTTTTCCCATTTTTCTTGGTTTCGCTAGGGTGGTTGACGGGTTGGGGTGTGTTTCAGGGTAGTGATTTTAGTGGTTGTGTGGTTTTAGTGTTTTTATAGGTGTACGCCGGGATGTTTCCCGTTCCGGGCCCATGTTTTATCTTCCGTTTCCGTATATTTCCGGTCACCGTACTTTCCGGTAGGCGCACACTGCGGTGACCGCTGAGAGGGGTGGCGGTATTGCACCTAGGGCGCCGTACGGCGGCGGTGTGGGCCGTTTTGGGGTCATTTCCGCCATCGCGGACTTTGCACTTCCGCCGTGGCGTGGTGCTCGTGCCCGATGGGTCGGAATGGGCCGCACTTTGCTCCTTCGTGCAATGGCGGAAACGCTATTTACGCTGTGGCGCTCCGGTCAGTCGATTTCCGCCAGGGTCGTAATGAGGGCCTAGGTCTCTTAGCATACATAAATGCCTGCGATGTGACTTTCTTATTATGTTTAATAATTTCACATTTAGAGTTAATCCAGCCTTCTCAATAACATGATTAGGTGGTGCTTTAACAACAATATTGCCAACTGCTAGAAGTGATGACACAATACATGCAGGATTTCCATGCGCGTCACTCCCAATTTCATCAGTATTTGTGCCCTGGTCCCTCTATGTTTTACGTCAAAGGTTGATACTCTTATGAAGGAGGAGAGACTGGATACCCAGTTTGTTCTCCAGCCTTTGACATTTGTCAACCAGGGAGGTCAGCAAACATTCCAAATCCATAAACATATCATTTGATGTCATACTTGTGTTACTAGTATCATTCTTGTCAATATGCTCCATATCTCGGGAGGATAGCTCAGGGGCAACGTGCTCGCCTTAGAAGCAAGGAGACACGGAACACCACAGGTTTGATCCCCTAGTCCACGCTTAGAAACCTCTGGGTATTAAGCATGTTATAAATATCATGCTCGTACATTTGAGCATTTTGATACTTATGTCGTTCCAGAGAGGTCTTTATCAAATCGGTAGCGTTAACACACTCCCCATGTAGCCAGTCTATATCGGTGGATGGAACAGATCTAGTGTCAAAGAAGTGTAGGGGATCTAAGCTCATGGAACTTGGAGTGGATGAAATGTCCATTATGTCACCCATGTATTCGACTTCTGGAACTTCCGAACAAATATCTAAGTTACTACTAATTTCAGGGAGACTAGTGGGACCATCATTGGCTGACCCATGAATCATGGTGGTTATAATAGCTTTTTTGGGGATCAATAATTCAGGCGCCACCACCATGTCATGGAACATCGGGGAAGGATCATATGTTGCAGGGTTTTCTTGAGGTCGAAGAATGTTAGGTTCAATAATACCGCTCACCAGTTCAGTCACAGTGGTTACATTTTCTGGAGGCACTGAGTTGCCCGACACTGTAATAACACAAATCAACTTTGAACCCAGACAGCCTAGAGAGATTCAATTCTGCCACAATGGCCCTCATTACGACCCTGGCGGAAAGTGACTGACCGGACCGCCACAGCGTAAATAGCGTTTCCGCCATTGCACGAAGGAGCAAACTGCGGCCCATTCCGACCCATCGAGCACGAGCACCACGGCATGGCGGAAGTGCAAAGTCCGCGACGGCATAAATGACCCCAAAACGGCCCACACCGCCGCCGTACGGCGCCCCAGGTGCAATACCGCCACCCCTCTTAGCGGTCACCGCAGTGTGCGCCTACCGGAAAGTACGGTGGCCGGAAATATACGGAAACGGAAGTCAAAACACGGGCCCGGAACGGGAAACATCCCGGCGTACACCTATAAATACACTAAAACCACACAACCACTAAAAACACTACCCTGAGACACACCCCACCCCGTCAACCACCCTAGCGAAACCAAGAAAAATGGGAAAAGTAGCGAAGAAAGCATGCGATCGCAAGCGGCAGGTCCGCTTCTCCCGCGAGGAACTCACTGTGCTAACAGAGACCCTACAGGAGAATGCTGCCGTCGTCTTCAGCACGCAAATGACCAGGACGGCACTTGCAAACAAGAAGGCCATATGGGCTCTGGTGGCACAGCGGGTAAGTGTGGTGGGGACCGCACCCCGCACCCCACAGCAATGCCGCAAGCGATGGGACGACCTGCGGATACGCGTCCGCAGCATACTCTCCGCCAACCGCAACATTGCCACAGCCACCGGGGGAGGTCCTGAATCACCCATCAAGTTGACCCCCTGGGAAGAAATCTGTGCCTCCACCATCGGAATGGAGAGCATTGAGGGAGTCGGAGGGATGGAGAAAGGAGTGCAGACATCCGAAGATTCAGGTAGGTGGGCCAGATATAACAATCCACACAGTCCATCCATGTGAAGTACCATGCGTCCACATAGTGCAACAGAAACACATGTCCAGGAGAACGTCCACACACATCGGCCTGATAGCGCACGTTAAAATCCACAATAAATACATAAATAATTAAAAACCCCTAATACACGCACTACACGTGCAGCAGGCACACCCAAACTGCAGGCTGCCAAACAACTGCACCCTCACTCCACACACAAATCAAAGCACCTCCAAGTCCCCGACCCAAATCACCCTCAGGTACCACCCCAAAGCATGTGATACAATGCCATTCCAATTCCCACAGACCCATCAATAACCCTCGCCCTCCTTTACTCCACCACAGGGTCCGATCCAAACGACGAGCTACAGGACACCCCTACCAGCACACCTGCAAAGAGGGCCAAGACCAACGGCCAGAGACCCTCCACCTCAGCTGCACGCATCAAGACACGGCAGCAGCACAAATCAGGTGGCAGCACAGAGGAGGGAACATCAACAGGCACCCCAGCAGCCAGCATGCCCACAACACCACCACCACAGGTCCCCCCAATGGATGCCACAGAAGGCACTGCCTCTGGTGGCAGCAGCACCATAGGTGACACCCCATTGATGGCAGCATGCTCGGACACAGAAGACGGGGATGTCGAAGTCAGATCCATCCATGACCTGTCCCAATCCCCCTGTCTGTCCCATCCCGTACAACATGAGGATACCACGCAGGGGCACCCACAAGACGACGACTGGCCATCCCCCCCAAGCCCTGTGGCAAGGCAACATGAGGACAACAGCCCCTCTGTGACACCACCGCAAATGGCCATGGCCCAGCAGAGGCAACAGTCCCTCGACAAGTTAATCGTCCAACAGCAGCAAATGGCCACACTCCTCAAGGGCCATGCCGATGAATGTGGGGGCACCAAGGCAGACATAGAAACATCAACAGAGACACTTAGGGCAGAAATGGAGAGAGGTACTGAGACGCTAAGGGCACAAATCGAGAGTAGCACCGAGAGCCTGAGAGTCCAAACGGAGAGTAGCACCGAGAGCCTGAGAGTCCAAATGGAGAGAAGCACCGAGAGCCTGAGGGGGGAACTGCATGCGACGTCCAAAGACGTATGTGCCGAACTTGCCGCAGTGCGCCGTGTGCTCACTGAGCTCTCGCAAACCCTTAGGGACATGCATGGACGTGATCAGGCAGACACATCATCCGTTGCAAGTTCCGTCCAGGGCAGCCCCCAACGTAGATCTGGGAGGACCCGGCGCTCCACAGGCAGGGGTGCCCCTGATACCCGCAGAGGGGGCATGCAATAGCGACAGCCCACTGACAATGAGCATCTTTGGACACTGGTGTTCGGGGGGGAGGTAGGAGGGTGGAGGGGGTGTGTTGGGCTCACTTGGGTGGCGGGTCGATAGGGTGTTCAACATGATATCACATATGCCATAAAAAGTGCACGAACAACCAATGAGATGTGTGGACATTGATCTTTGTGTACTAGGCCATCATAGGCGTACAGTCCATATTGTGCATGTCCCAGACACACGCAGTGCCACGAGTCCCGTGTCCATGTATCAGCCACCAGGCGTGAGTGCTAGAAGCATGCATCAATGAGATGCTGACGGATGTCACGGGCCTCCGGTGCCTCGCAGACTCCATGAGGTGCTGCCACATCCCCACCCTCATCATGACCATCATCAGGTGCTTGCAGTTCTGCGTCAGGGGGCATGGGCACATTTCTACGTACGCACATGTTGTGGAGCATGACACATGCCATCACCATCTTTGCAACCTTCTCATGGCGGTACAGGAGTGCCCCGCCAGACCTGCTCAGGCAGCGGAAACGAGTCTTCAGTAGGCCGAATGCCTGCTCAATGACTACACGGGTACGTGAGTGGGCATGGTTGTAGTCCTCCTCATGCTGGTCCCGTGGGTTCCGGACTGGTGTGAGGAGCCATCTCTTCAGTGGATATCCAGCATCACCTGTATGTGGACGAGAAACGTAGGATGTGGAATGCCATTGATACGTACGCACACACCCCCCCCTTCCTGCCAGTACATTGCCAAATCACATACCCCACATCATCATGCATGCAATGAGACTCACCGAGTAGCCAGGACCTGTTCCCTGCGTGTCGCTCCATGTAGCGTGGTATGGTAGAGTTCCTCAAGACCATGGAATCATGGGTTGATCCAGGGAATCGGGCACAACAATGCGTAATGATCCTGTTGGAGTCACACACCATTTGTACATTCAGGGAATGAAATTGTTTTCGGTTGCGGTACTGGGCCTCCATGGCATGTGGGACGACCAATTCAACATGGGTGCAGTCGATGGCACCAATGCAACCCGGTATGCCGGCAAGTGCATGGAATCCCACTTTTGTGTTGGTTATTTCCTGCTCCGAGCGTGGTAGAGAGATGTAGTCGTCTGCGTGCTGCAGGAGGGCATCGAGCACTTGGAATAGTGTCCGTGAGAACAGTGGCTGAGAAATGCCATGCAACTGTCCGACTGTGTGCTGGTAGGTGCCAGTGGCCAGGAAGTGGAGTACAGACACCACCTTCAGTAGGGGTGGGATGGCGGTTGGGCTATCTATCATGCTGACTAGGTCAGCCTGTGTCATGTCCACAATGGCGGCTATGGTGTCCCGGTCCAGACGGTAGAGGGTGTGGATCTGCTCATCAGTGAGGTTGAACGGATGTGCTCGGATGCGTGGGATTGCGGCCTGCCTGCGTGGTGGTAGTGGCTGTGCTGGTGGGCCTTGCTGGCCCTGCCTTGGCCTCCTCCTCCTCCTGCGTCTCCTCCGTGCGGCTGGTTGTAGTTGATGTTCGTCTTCCTCTTGGAGTCGGAGCACTTGCAGTGCTATCAGGTCCCCCAGGGCCAACATCGCGAGTCCTGCCGGTAGCATTTCGCTGTGGTTGTGGGCGGAGACTGGCTGTGCAATTTATGTGTTTCCAGGCTGTATGGCCTCCACCTGTGGTGATTGATTCCACCTGTGCCAACTGCTCTCCCCTTTGGCCGAGCATGTCCCGCGCACGACGCTGCTAATCGGGTATTTGTATCTTGCTATTGCATTCATGTATTTGTACCCGATGGCCTTGTAAGATTGGTTGATATGTTCATTCTGCTGTGGTCCAATTGTTTCCCATACTATCTGTGCAGTCGCGAACGGACTTGTGAAGGGTCAGTGGAACGTAGTACTCGAGTAACGGTGGGCCCTCATGCATCACTGTACTGAGTTGCAACGACGGGCGTGGCTTCCCATTCGTGGGTGAAGGCAGTTGCCATTTTCACGCACAGCCGCACTCGATGGAATAATTAGTGATTTCAAACGGCCACAGATGCCTTTTCGACGTGATGTTGCAAATGAGGAATTCGAAGGGCGGCGCTTTCGGTTTCCGGCTAGCGGCGAGGAGATGCCCACAGGTCTGTCTGCAAATATAACGTTCTTTTGTTCTATGTCCTTGAGACAGGGCCCATGGCGAGGGAGCAATGATTGATATGAATAGTTTGGGATGCGCAATAGCTACGTGGGCGATGAGGCCGGGCATTCCCAAATACATGTTACTTCACAACACTGGATTTACGGGCTGGGGCACTGTGGATTTAGCAGGCTGCATTACGTACAGACTCAATGGATGTTTCTAATGTCATGTGAGTAATTATTCAGGCGTTTTGATTCCTGGATGAGGGTATGATGAATGGATGCATGGGCAGGTGATTTGATGCAGAGTTTCCCTTGTACAGGGCTTCTTGGGGTCTATCCGCCTCCCCTACGCTATGTGATGCAGGGCTGCTATAGTGGGCCCATCGTCTATCTGGCCTTGTTGAGCCCTCCCTGTCTCGACGCGCACTCAGCCACTTGTGTCCATGCACGTTAACATTCCCCTCTGATGGATTCTGTTATGGCAGACGCATGCACAGGTACACTCGTTTGTGATGGTGTTTACACCTCGATATAGAGAGTTATAAGTCGCAAGTGGTTTTGGGGTGGTGATGATCCTTTGGAGTGGGCTAGCATGCATATGGCTGTGGATTTCGTGTGCTCATTGAAGTGAGTTGTTCGTATGTGGTTCTGATGGCCATTCTGTTCTTGTTCTTTTCTTTTGGTTGACAGGTATCTCCTCCCCTTTTGCCACTGCCATCTATATGCCACTCCTGCAGATGGATTTTACTCCCAACACCTGCTGCTTCGTGTTAATCGGTGGAGCAGCATTATGATCTTATGGGACGATCGCCAGTGGCCCACATGCCCTTACGCAGTACTGGTGGCTCGGAGCAACATTTCGGCCTTTCAGCTGGACTAATGCCTCCACATTGGGACGGCCCTGCGGTTGTGTGCGCTTCCATGTAGCCTTTTCGTACGTGAATGTGGCTCTGTGTACCATGCTGGAACAGGGCGTCACACAAGTGGTGGATGGTCATTTCTTGCGGATGCAGCCCTCAATGGTGGAATGTGTTTTGGAGTTCGTGGCCTGATGGCTGTATGGGCTTGGTGATTTAGTTGTGCATTAAATTTCTGATCGGATTTGGCCCGTGTAGCGTTTTTCTTTGCAAGTGATGTGGCATGTGCCTATTTGTGGTGCGATGTATTGTGAGGAGATCTGCATTGGGTTCCTGCTTCGGGGTTTAGTTGCGTGGTACTGTACTGTGCGCGTTTGCCTACTGAGCCCGTGAGGTCAGGGATGGGGGCTGCCAATGTGACAGTTTGAATGTTGTCATGCTCAGGGGCGGGGGATTGGGTTTTGTGTAACAGATGCCGGTCAGCCAGGTGGACTGGTGGAATGATGTGTTTTCGGATTGTTGCTGGGCACAGGTGCCTGTGTTTGCGTGCGTTTCTTGGTGGGGGACTGTGGTCATGTCCATTGGGATGGCTTCTGTATTCGTGCCATCTGTGCCCTGCAGCTCCCATTGGCACCTCTTGTGTTGCTTTTGTTCGTTGGCATGCATGGGTGCTTTGTACTTTTCAATGGTTGCATTGTGACTTCTTTGCACCTACAGGGAGTTGTACTTTGTGGGCAGGGAGCGGTGTACAGGCACTCAGTGGGGCCGTTTACGGTTGATTCGCGATGCCGTACTTCTCACCATGGCGGAATGGTCCATTCCGCCATGCCTGATGGCGTTAGGTACATGTCCGCTAGGGTCGGAATTGGCGTACCGTTGCACCATGGTGGTGTTTGCGGTTTGGCATGGCGCGCGCGCGCGTGCTTAGTGCAGTTAGCGTTGACGTTCACTACGGTGTCGCTAATGGCTTCGTACTTTGCGGTGACGGGTCGTAGTCGCACCGAGCGCTATTCGATGGCGGTATTGCATTTCCGCCATCGTTTTCCCATTTCCGCCAGGGTCGTAATGAGGGCCAATGTAATTTACTGCGCTTTCTTCCTCAATTTTACTAAGTTCGCTCACTTTGGGGAAATAAGTTGTCACTTTTCTACCCAGCGATTTGGTGATAATTTTCGGTGTGCACATGCTGTAGCAACGCTGCATAGGCTTCTGTTCCCCGTTTACAGATGCTATGCCGCCATTTTCCAACTTCACGCTCGACCCCATCGGGTTGAGGGACTCCTCGATCGTGGACATGGGTGGGAGCAGAAGCCAAAAACGGCGAGAAAAGGGGCCAAAAGAGACAGTACTATATCGAACAGAGGAATACTAAATTAGAGCGAGACTGGGTGGTGAACAAACCACCTGTAGGCACCGGGTAGAACAGCGGATGCTAAGAGTCAGCTGAAAACGCTAAACCAGATGCCGCAATGGCGGGGATCCACGGACAACAGGGACAATCTGTAAGAGCAGGCAGGAAAGGAGAAAAACACAGCGCAGCACACAGACACGAAAAGAAACTCACCTTTACAGTGATACTCTAGGCAGGTAGACAACAGTCCACAGACAGGTATTACTAGCTCAGTGCAAAAAGTTACTTTTACTTAACAAATGGATTCCTGCTGCTGCTTTGAGCCAGCAAACAGCACTTGCCCAAGCACTTCGAAAAATGTATGCGCGCAAATGCGCGCACGCTGCCACTCATTAGGTTACCAGGGTCAGGGGGCGGGCTACACGTAACGCCAGCAAATACTTTGTTTTCTGTAGAAAATAAGACAAAAAATAAGAAGGTGGTATGATTAACAAGAAAGTTATATCTGCAGGATAAAGTCCAAAACAAAAAATGGTGGTCCACACAGTTTTTAGGAAAACAAGTGACCTTTTCTTTCTTTAGTGTTTCTTTAGTATTCCAGGTAGGGCTGCAGATCGTGGGGCCAGCAAACAGCACTTGCCTAAGCACTTCCACGAATATGCGCGCGCAATTGCGCGCTCTGACACTAATAAGGAGGCGGGGCTACAAGTAACGCTAGCAAATGCTGTGTTTTCTTTTCTTTCTGTAGTGTTTCTTTAGTATTCCAGGTAGGGCTGCAGAGCAGGGGGCCAGCAAACAGCACTTGCTCAAGCACTTCCACGAAAATGCGCGCGCAATTGCCCGCTCTGACACTAATATGGGGTTACCAAGGTCAGGAGGCGGGGCTACAAGTAACGCTAGCAATTGCTGTGTTTTCTTTTCTTTCTGTAGTGTTTCTTTAGTATTCCAGGTAGGGCTGCAGAGCAGGGGGCCAGCAAACAGCACTTGCCCAAGCACTTCCACGAATATGCGCGCGCAATTGTGCGCTCTGACACTAATATGGGGTTACCAAGGTCAGGAGGCGGGCTATAAGTAACGCTAGCAAATGCTGCGTTTTCTTTTCTTTCTGTAGTGTTTCTTTAGTATTCCAGGTAGGGCTGCAGAGCAGGGGGCCAGCAAACAGCACTTGCCCAAGCACTTCCACGAAAATGCGCACGCAATTGCGCGCTCTGACACTAATATGGGGTTACCAAGGTCAGGAGGCGGGCTATAAGTAACGCTAGCAAATGCTGTGTTTTCTTTTCTTTCTGTAGTGTTTCTTTAGTATTCCAGGTAGGGCTGCAGATCATGGGGCCAGCAAACAGCACTGGCCTAAGCACTTCCACGAATATGCGCGCGCAATTGCGCGCTCTGACACTAATAAGGAGGCGGGGCTACAAGTAACGCTAGCAAATGCTGCGTTTTCTTTTCTTTCTGTAGTGTTTCTTTAGTATTCCAGGTAGGGCTGCAGAGCAGGGGGCCAGCAAACAGCACTTGCCCAAGCACTTCCACGAATATGCACGCGCAATTGTGCGCTCTGACACTAATATGGGGTTACCAAGGTCAGGAGGCGGGCTATAAGTAACGCTAGCAAATGCTGTGTTTTCTTTTCTTTCTGTAGTGTTTCTTTAGTATTCCAGGTAGGGCCAGCAAACAGCACTTGCCCAAGCAGTTCCACAAATTCATATTTGTTCACATGTACTAGCATAGCATGATTGCTTATGGTAATGGAGGGAGTGTCCCGGCTCTCCAGTGAGTGAAATTGTTGTGATTCTGCACCCTGAGTACCAAATATGGGCATATGGGAAACATTAGTATGTCCCACTGGCATAGTTCCCTTTAATGTATCCATGGGGCCAAGGCATACCCATTACCCGACGTAGATAGCACTATATGTGAAGCAGGGGGCTGAGTGATAACTCGCTTCTGTATCAGGGGTTCTGCCTGTGGCATGTACTTTGCTACTATGTCGTGAGAGCGTGTTGACCTGATATTAGTTGTCTGGGCACTATTGCTCATATTTTCTCCCGCAAGGCGAATTACATGTTATTATTGTTTACCAGAATGACAGGGTGAGGAGGCGGGAACGCGGATAGAACGGACTGGCACAGACCGGCTTGTGCTGACGCGCTGTCGCTGACGGGCACTGAGGTCAAATAAGTATGTGTGCGTACTACAAAACGCAAGGGATTTGAAGTTCAGTGCGCTCCGACACAAAGTAAAGGAGCAAGAAGTAATTAGGTTCAGCAATTTCTATATGTTTATATGTTTAAAATATTGCAGCGATTTAAGAACTAAGCAGGTTCTGACTAAACTCAAATTCACACAATGGCCCTCATTACGACCCTGGCGGAGAACCATGGTGCAATTTGCACCATGGTCCATGGCGCAAAGCTGCCAACTCCGCCATGGGGGTTGGCGGACTTACCGCCCCATTCCGACCTTGGCGGGGCAGTAAGTCCCCAATCCCCATTTACCCTTCCCCATTCCCATTTTTGCCCCATAGGGTATAATGGGAGTGGGGAAGGCGTTAATTACGCCACCCTAAATTACGGTGGCGTAATTAACAACAAGTCCCGTAGCGCCATGGATTTTTCCGCCCGGAAAAAGCAGGCGAAAAAAGCACCATGGCGCTACGGGAACTCGTAGTAAGGCGGAAAGGAACGCCATGCATTACGCCGGCGTAAACCCCTTTCCGCAAGGGTCGTAATGAGGGCCAATAAGATTTAAAGTCAATTAAAAACCATGTACAATGTCAGCAGCACATTTAAAAGGTATGGTAGCAATTTCATTTAAAACGATAAATGAAACCACAAGAAGGGATTCCTACATTCAGAGACTGGCTTGTGCTGACCTATGCGCCTCGACTACAAAGGCCAAGACAATTATAGTTCAGTGTTCTCCGAAACAAACTAAAGGAGCAAGAAGTAATTAGGTTCAATAAAAAGTTTCTATCTGTTTATATGTTTGAAATATTGCGGTGGTTTAACGGCTTAGCTGGTTCTGACAAACTCAAATTCACACAATAAGCTTTAAAGTCAATTAAAAATTATGTAAAATGTTATCAGCAGATTTTAAAGGTATGGTAGCAATTTAAAAAGATCAACCATGCAGTTCCATGGAGGTCTTGCGGGCGTCTATAAAGTCTATGGTGCCAGCAGCGGAGAACTAAGTTAACATTTCTGCTTCCATTGCATCTTGGAAATTGACACAATCTTTGAAATGTGAACGAACTCTGGTGGTGGTTCAGCATGATGCATTAGGAGCTTATATTCTCCATTCGGGAAATCTCGTAGTGGTTCCCTTACTACGAGTCTGTTGGAGTTGAGAAGCAGGGGAGTACATTTCCAATTTGTTAGAAATGGCGGCTTGCCTTGGTGCGACAGGATGGATCGCGGGTAATTTACTGCCACCTTCTGCGTGATTGGAGGGATTGCTGGGAATTGGCTGCCTTCCTTCATGCTTGTGGGTAGGTTGCCAGAAACTAGCTGCTGCCCTTTGCGTGATTGGAGTGCTTGCCTGTACCTAGAGGCATCCCTCCACCAAACCTCTCACAACGTTGGGTTCTTTCCTCAAATTGCTGGCTGGATTTCCAGAAATCGGCTTCAGCTCACTGCATGATTACAGGGATCGCTGGCAACTGGCTGCTTCCCCATGCAACCTGTCACCTTTGGGTGCCATCTTCCAATGTCAGGAGGGCGTGACCTCCATTGTCCTTCCTCACTTCTGGACTTATCTGTCATGGTTGGGGTTCTAACACCTGTTGCAGCAGCATATCACATATATGGGACAGGGCAGACCCTGACAATGCCACCTGAAAGCAGGATAAATCGCCACCCATTCATTGAGCCATACTTTCCTCTGTGGTCTCAGCAAGCTTGTCGCCAGTGGTTGTAAGTGCAAGCAGCACAGGCAGGTCAGGCAACAGCAGCTGTAAGTATAACACAGAGAGAGTTTTGGTTTCGTCTTTGCTGAAATATAAAGTAAATAAGACTATAATGGCCTCCAGTGTATTACATTAAAGACTGGAAATCAAGGTCATTTTCTCTTGATTAACTTTTATCATTCCCCTGAAGAAACAAAAAAAAACGAAATCAGACTTACTTCATATATTAATAATACCCATCTTTAACTTAAGCTACAATCACTCAAATCTCTCTATGGCAGTTGTGGAGGTGATTTGAATTTCAAGATGTGACATGTCTTAGATGAGGACCTCAGCGATGCTGAGCAAGACATCTGTAGTGTAGGGGGGACGGACCTGACACTTGATGGGAAAACGTTGTAGGTGGACACAGCAATACACTTCGTCTTACACCTTTTCTTAGTTTTGAATATGTAACCCGCCTCTTATCTCTCTCCAGCACTCCCCCTTGCATGAACTCCAGATCACCACCTCCGTGGGAAGTGGACGTGTGCAGAAAAGGCAAAGGTTAGGATTCCCCAAACCCCCGTGTAAAGAATCCCTAGGTTATAATACCTACAAACCACACTCAAGGAAAGGCACACCAAGAAATGCGGATGCACGCTTCCTTTAGTTGGTGTTGATACATTGATATTTCATTTCTGATAAAAATGAGGAATGACAAGACACTATATAACTATAATTATACGTAAGCAGCTGCATGAAACAGAGTTCCTTAAATCTAAAAACAAATCTCTTGCAAATGATATGATATGTTATTTTTTAACGCGCTTAATACCCAGAGGTTTCTAAGCGGGGACCCGGGGAATTGAACCTGTGGTGCTCCTTGTCGAGCGCATTGCCCCTGAGCTATCCTCCCGATGAATATGAATAGATCTTTAAAAATATATAAAAAAAAATCTTCCCAAAAATGTACAAGTCCTTAAAAATAAAAGGAGCTCTTATATGTGCACGTTAAACTATATACAAAAAAGGTTACTTGGGAGTCAGTCTGGCCATGGCTGTCTCATTCTACTTGCTGCTGGCCTTGGTTTTTCTGCTCCTGGCTGGTCCACTGGCAGGCAGAGAAGCATCAGCATGAGGGGGGGCAAAGCCCTTGTAGGCTGGGCTGTGCATGTCAGGAGCAGCCCAGCAACTCAGCAGCAGCGTAGGCAGGCCTCTTCCTTAATGTTGAGCCAGGCTGTGTATGTCAAGTGCAGCCCAGTATTGATTGCAGCAGCGTAGGGTACCAGTCCTTTTTCTCTATCCGGGCCATGGCTCAAAAAGTCTGTTTTTCTTTTCAATTGAAGGGCTCATTCCACCAGGGCTATTATGACTGCAGGTTTCTGAGCAACTTCTCCAAATGGATTCGCTTGTTTGTAACCTGCATTTAACCCACTGTTGTGATTTAGCCATGTTATAATGGTATTTCAAGCCACTGGTGGGGATGGCTGTGACAGGTGTCATCGTTTACCCTCCTTGTGCACCCTCAGCAACATCTGGGGCCCATGACTCAGCTGTGGGCCAGTAACACCTGTTACAGCACTCTACCCAGGGTAGGACCTCCTCAATGGAGGCCCATGTTCCATGCTTCTCCTTTGTTCTGCTGACTGTGTACCAGCTCTCTAGTCAATCGTTAAGCTTGGAATGCAGGGTCTAACCACGGTAAAGGCTGCATTCCAAGCTTTCCTAATGCAGGCTCTAACCACGGTAAAGGCTGCATTCCAAGCTTTCCTAATGCAGGCTCTAACCACGGTAAAGGCTGCATTCCAAGCTTTCCTAATGCAGGCTCTAACCACGGTAAAGGCTGCATTCCAAGCTTTCCTTAGTGATATGTGCACACTGGAAACTGGAAACGGGACATGGACTAGCACAGTCACAGGACACCCAAATTGTGGCTTCCCTTTCTCCTCCTGCACAGGCTCTAACAGGGTTAGAGCCCTTAGCATCTGGTTCTATTGTGTGCCATGTGGCCTTCACCATCTGAACGGCCCCCCACCTTTGGCTTAAGGTCACTAACTTGGGTGATGGTCACCTACCCTACAATAAAGCTTTCTAGTACAGTGCATAATACTTCAATGTAAACTTATGAAAGCTGCATTCTCTGTGTCTCTTCCTCTTTCTATGTGTGTGTACTGTGCATAGTCAGATGCACGTCTGCCAGAGCCGCCACTGCTGTTGCTGACAGATGCACAACCAAAGGAAACAACTGATATCTTGGCAGGTCTATACATTAAGCAGCTATTGAAAATGAAATGATTTACTTGTCCTAACATTGTTGGCTCGTTTTACAGTTTGTGTTTATTTCTGATGTCGACTTTTAGTATATATATAATTCACACAAAGAAAATGTTTCATTTGGCTTACCGAGCAAAGCACATTATCAAAAGCTAGAACAACTAAATAATTCACTTTCAGATAGAAAGGTATCATACCAAATGGACAGAGTTGTACACTGCTATTGTTCCTCCTATTGTACTCACTCAAAATTACCCATTGAGAAAGGGGAAGGAGATCAACAGCACCCACGTGGGCACCAGACTGCTGCACATAAAACCAAAAAACATTTTGGGAAAGTATGAACAACATATATTTATATTTGACAAGTAAGTCTATTATTAAAAAAAGTATTATATGCTTGAATCACTTGGGTTCATGTTTATTTTTTCACAATACTCTAACATTAAAAGGTTTGTAACATTGAATAATGCAAACTGATTGGTCAGTTTCTGATCTTGGTTACAAAGGTATCCAAGGTATAAGGTAAAAGGGCCATTGGGAGCTAAAGTTTTTGTTCCTTGCCCAGAAGTTCAGCCTGGCTTCAGAGTAAGGATGAGAGTGAGCATGCTTTGTTCCCAAAGCACAGCCAACCTTAGGGAATTATACATATAATAGTGTACAGGCCCTACACGGGCCAAAGTGCAGGTTTTCATTGACACACCGTAAGACCACTATATATGCGAAGCCTACAGCTCCCTCAAGCAGTGACAACAGGCAAAGCTATGCAAATTGGACCACTGTGAAAGGTGCAGCAATGCAATTTGGACCACTGTATATCCTGAGGCAACAGCTCCCTCTAGTGCAGTATTCTGTGCATTTGGGCAGCCTCTACTGCGCATGACAGCATCAGACAAACATACATCTGGCCTTTTATTATAAGTAGATGTTATTTTCAATATTCACCATTTTTAAATTCAGTGCATTATCAACCCCCATACAGAACCCCATTTATCCCCCACCACTCACAACAAATAAACTGTTATCCAGTTTTCCAAATTTGAAATGTTTACATTATTGTATAAGTGCATATTGTAAGTGAATTTGCTTTAAGTGATATTTTTGGACCGAAAAAATGGGTGTGATGAATATTTTCCACAAAAATGACTCTGTACCCTCAACATACATGAGGCAAACGTGCTATAACTCTATGGTGAACGATCCACTGGAAATGCACAAGCAGAAAATAAGCTCATGTTGCGATTATTGGCTTTGCCGCATCTGGCTCCCACTTTTCCTCTAAATGGTGATTTAGGGATGAGGATACTGTAAGGGTAAAACCTATAAAAATGTTTCTTTCAGTCTAGTCCAATAAGAAAGCTAAATTGACCCAAAAAATTATGAACGACCAGGGAAAAATGCCATAAAGGCTTGTTGTAACCACTGGCTTAATCATGTAAACAATGAATATAAATTCATCAACACCCTGAACTGGTTTAGAGATCTACTAAGTATTACTCATAAAGCAAAGAGATCAGCACCCCAACTAACCCTAGGTGAAGTTCATAAAAAGGGACCTGTATGAACTTCAAGTCTTTTTGCTGCAATATAGTCTGAGGAGTTTACAGTAGGTTTTAGAGTCACTGAATTTGAGGTTGAATTCTCAGAGGGTTCAGAGGGTTTCCGGGTCTCTGGCATTGATTTATGATCCAATCAGAAGCCTCGGTTCTTGTGTTGTGTCAGGGGGAAATTCTGCTGGGGTCCGCTGGCCGTCCGCGGACCCCCGGGCAGGGAGGCCCCAACTCCTCCCGCGTATCCCAAAAATGAGTATGAGGCACACGCAAGAAGCAAGGTGGTTCTGCTGTTTATTAAAAAACGGCCGGGTTGGGTCAAGGATCGTACGCGTCCGTCCTGACTTCCTCTCCGTGGGGCTCGCAGGCCCTTTTTTACCTCGGTATGACGCGATACTCGCGTCACCTGGGAAAGTTAGCAAAAAACCTATCGCCACTCTGGGTTGGTTCCTCGAGTGGTAGGGTTAGTATAGCATACGTATGGAGAACGCTATTAGTGGTTGAGGGTCAGTCAGGTGGTATACTTGGGTTGTCCCTTCAATTAGATACATGAAAATTGTTACATGAAGACCCCTGAGGATTGGCTAATGTTAATGGCGTCAGTGATAAGTGCTCCATGTTCTGATTGGTCCACTCGCGAGCCCCCCAGTCTGGGACCATCGTTGTTCCCAGCTCGCGGTGCACCTGTCATTTGCAACAATGTATAACTATGGGTATGTGCAGACAATGAGAGGATTTGTTCATATGCTGGAGGGCAGACTACTCCCACCGCCGCAGATGTCCATTGGGTCGCTTCATTGTTGCTGCCTGTGTCTCAAAACATGGGATCCAGGTGCCTCCTTCCTCCTGGGTCTGGCACCCTGTCAAGTTTGGCTTGGTCACGTGAGGAGAGACCGTGGTTGAGGCAGAATTCTGCACATTTATTATTGCATTTTGCACTGTGTGTCTGGCTTAGTTTGCAGGTCTGACCTTGGCTTCGGCTTGTGGCATACAAGTATGCAACATTGTGCCCTTGACTGTCTGTTCTCGCCGGGCTCACTCTGCAGGGTCAGCAATTGTACTCTTGCTCGTTCAATGTTCATGGAGGCTCTTGCTTGCGGCCTACTTGGGCCTGGTGCATAGGTGGAGATGTTTGATGCATGGCGCTTTAAGTTACGGTGTCATGTTGCTTTATCCCCAGTATCATATCTTCGTTATATTTCTCATTGCAATATATGGGTTAGGAGAAGCGTCAGCAAGCATTTTAGATGAGTTTGTTGTGCGTCTTGCGTTTCTGCATTTTAAAACCTATGTGAAAAATAATAACGATGCGCGTCAGTGGGCATGTCCGTCACCTATGTCATAGCACTGAATATGTTCTTCGTGTGGATTGGTGTGGGAGTGATCAGTGTGCATGATTCCACGGGTGTGCTGACCGTTGGCTAGGTCATCATGGCATCTCTAACGATGTCTTTATTTACTGTTGAATGGTTCAGTCGAGTTCATCCATGCCGCAGGTGTCGGCATGGGCAGGGCAGGCTGGTGGGCAGGCGGGTGGGCACATCCGTATGTTCCTGTACCAGGGTACTTGGTCGTCTGGTAGATAGGCAAACTCCTTTCGTGGCGGGTGTCTGGGCCGCGAACCTCTAGGCCAGGAGCATGAGGGGATTGGTGGGAGCCTTTTGTTCCATTCTCCCACTTTAGTCCCCCCTCTGGTCGACTTGTCGACCACAAACATATCTTTTCCCTTATCTCCTCTTACTCTCCATATTTTCGTTACTCCTCCCAGGTGTCCATAGTAGTTGACATGGTCTTCAAATGACCAATACATATATACACAGGTTCCTCCAGGTGTGCAGTATACCCACTTCCCTATGTAGCTCCTTGGGTTTCTTGGGTTTTTGAGCTTCACAGATGGTGGGTCCAGGTGGTTGGTGATGATCTGTTTGCGCAGTTTTTCTCTTTCTTTTATTATTGTGTCCGTGTGCTGGCCATCATCTGCCGGCATCAAGGGGTGCATACCAACCATTTCGATCATTTCGTCTGTAGTGCGTGCCTTCCGGGCCTTCCAAAATCTTAGTATGATCAGTGCAGCTCCAGCCAGTATTATGCATCCAACTATAATTTTCAGTCCGTCCGACAGCCAAGATGGCATCCATGACCATAACATTGAAAACCAGCTGTCATCCTTCTTCACTCCTTTACTTTCTTCCATCATTTTGGAGTGCATCTGGGCCAGTTGTGATACTGCTTCTGTCAGTGTACCATTGTCAGCATCGTTAGCAGGAATGAATGTGCAGCATGATTGTCCTATCTTTGCGCAAACTCCTCCTTCCATTGCTGTGAGGAGATCTAATACATATCTGTTCTTTAGTGCTACCATCCTCACTGCTCGCAGCTCCTCTTTTATTGCGTTGAATCCATTTACTGTAGAATTAATTGTCATTATTAGCTCCCATCGAGTTATCTGGAGCCATTTTGCGTTTGCATAAGCTTGTAGTCCCGGATGTATTATTGACGAGAAGAACATTGCTGTTCTGCTGAATAGTCTGTGTTCTGGTGGGATTGAAGTGAGTGCTGTTTCCGACCTTCCCCATAGGTAATTTCCTGTCAGAGGTTCTCCTTGTCTCTTCTTTCTATTCAGGACATCGTTGTTGTTGTTGTTTTCGTTCTCTGACCCCTTCTGAGGTTTTACAGATCTCTTCTCCCTCTTGTTTCCTTCATCCATTTTAGGGAAGTTCGCCACGTTCACATGTTTCTGGGGCACCACTAGTGATGGTAAATTAACGTGTACCATTGTGCATATACCATTCCACAGCGGGGGCAGTGTGTGGTATGCCTTGTTTCCGCAGGCCCAGTAATGGTCCATTAATACTGCTGTTCCTGCTCCCCCCTCAGGTAACTCTGTCACGCTTGCACAGTTGGTGTTGTATCCCACGTCCACTTCTCCTTTATGTTGGTAGCATACCTTAGGTGCAGACAGCGGCAGTATGCTTATTGGGTCTTCATCCTTCTCCATCCATGTCAGCATGGGTACGTACTTGCCCCAAATCGTCCAACATCTGTTATTGTGTTCATCAATAGTTGTAATATTTTCTCTTGTTACCATGTTGCTGCCAATCACTCCTATGTCCCATTTGTTGTCCATGTACACCTTCCCTGTTATTGTTACCAGTGGTCTTTCCCAACATCCTTGTTTACCAGGAACTTCAGTGGCGTACCAGTCACATGGTAGGTATTGTAGTGTTACTTTCTTTGTTTCTCCCTTTTCAGGACCACTTGTCATGTATCTGAATGCTTCAGCATGCAAACTGCTCTTGTGGTAACTCAAATAAGTCTTGAGGAAGTTGTTTTCGTATGGATATGTGTCTCGTGTTTTCCACACCAGTTTCACCACCGTCCCTTGAAATCTCCCTTTCGTTTGGAACAGTGCCAGTTATATTATACATCGTGCTGTTTTTTCATCTATTTCCGTGGCAACAAATGTTCGAGAAGCACTCATGGCGTATGGGATCAATGAGCAGACGTAGCAGCTGTCTTCTGTTGTCTGCTTACCTATTTGGGTCATGTGTTGGTACCACATGTTGTTCGAGACGTGTGCTGAATCTGTTATGTAATTATCAATACCTTTATTATCTGAGTATGTGCTACGTTTAACTCTATTTCCCTTATGTGGAGGTTTGCTAATACCACCTGACGTAACACCTGTTGCAGCCGTGGGTGGGGGTACATTAGGTTTGGGTACAGCCAAAATATTGATAGCATAACTTTTCTGCCATACAGAGGCAGCCAAAAACCCAGTGATCATCAAAATCCCTATCATTTTTATTACAGAGGCTAGTCTCACCGGCATTTTGCTCTTACCTTGCTGCAGTCCGGCAGCTTATTCTTGCGACGCTAAAGTTGCCCGCCTGAAAATTCTCAATAGGCTTGTTATTAGTGTTAGTTATTGTTTTCAAGCTCTCCCTATCAAGTAGTCGTTCAGTGCCCAGGCGAAGAGCTGTTCCCACGCCAATCTAAGCGATCTGTCTCTTAGGGCAGGCAAGTGTTGGTGAAGATGGGGCATTGATTGTTCTATGGCCAAGATAAATGCTGTGTAGTAGACACGTACTCTCCTTCTCTTTAGGTACTTTGGCCTTTTTATGTGATAGACAAATTGGTGTGATAGGGCTTCAGGGTAGTTATCGTCTGAGGGTAGCATCTACTCCTGGGCAATGAACTTTGTTAGTTATCTGTTTTCTTAGCAATACAATAATACGCTGTACCTGCATGTGCGAGAAAGAAAGAAGAGAACATTCAAGTATTTACATGTGTATATGTGCAAGACAATGTCCTTCAATTGGGTGGTTACTGTAGTGGGTAGGGGGTCGATGGGAAGAGGGTTTGAGCTCAACTGGCGGAAGTCTCTTTACTCTTTGATCGTGTGACCATGGGGTGGGCGGTATAGGAGTTACCAGTTTCTATTTCAGTAGTTGTCTCTGGGGAATCTGGGGGATGGCAGGGTATGGAAACACTTAGGTCGTCAGCTGTGGTAGAAGTCTCTTCCTCCGTGGGTGACGCTGTCGCTGTTCTTCCTATGGCCCTGTCGGTGACGCTAGGGCGGGTCTGGAATTTGCAGATCTTTACGTCGTGTAGGTGATTCCAAGCACGCTTATCCTGCAACTTTACTGCTCTCGTAGATACCTCCTCTACAAGGTGAGGACCAGTGAAGCATGGGCTGTTCCACTTTCTATTGAAATTGCGGAGTAGCACGTGGTCACCTTTAGCAATTTTGCACAGTTTTTCCTTTTCCGGTCCTTGGTCCTCGTCTTCTTGTTGGTAACCCTTAGACCCGCCCCGCGTGCGCTCGAGCTGTTGAGACACAAACACTACACTAGTAACCAAAGAAGACACATATTGGTACATTTCATCACCAAGAACAGTTGCAGTGTTTTCATAGTCTGTGAGTGCCCTTGATGTTGGCGTTAGAGGAAGTCGCATTTGTCGTCCGGTCACCACCTCATGAGGAGTGAGGTGGTGGTCGGAGCCTGGTCTATTCCTCAGCTCAAATACAGCTAGCGGAAGGCAATACAACCAACTCTTCTTTGTCGTTTGCTGTATCTTTGCAATTGCCTCCTTCAGTAGGCCATTCAGGCGTTCGCATATACCGTTGGCCTGCGGGTGATATGCACATGCAAATTTATGCTTGATGTTCAGTAAGGATGTGATGTGCTGGAACATTTCATTAGCGAAATGCGGGCCGTTATCCGACCGCAGTACCTCGCACACTCCCCACCTGGGGAAAACCTCCCTCACTAGAAATTTAGCTGCTCTAAATGCATCTGGATGTGAGCAAGGTCCTGCCTCAATCCACCTGGAGAATGGGCATACTACTACAATCATATACCTATTTCCTTGACATACGTTGATCATATCAACATAGTCAATATGGATGTGCAGGAAGGGTCCCTCTGGCCGGGGTATAGTGCCTTTTATCACTTTCAGCGTGTGACCGGCCGTAAACTGTTGAGATGTGAGACAATTGATGATAAAATTTGTCACATGGGAATTTAACTCGGGACAGAACCAATCTTCCCTAATTCGTGCTGCAATAACTTCCTTGCCTGTGTGGGCTGGGTGGTGGAGTTGGCTCAGGGCGGTGTTCAATAGTGCCAATGGCATTACCATCTTTCCAGTGTTATCCTGGCGCCATAGTGCATCAGTTGGTGACATTGTACACCCTCTTTTTACCCATATCTCTTTTTCTGCCATTGGTGCAGCCGCTTGTAACTCCATTATCTGTGTGGCTGGGAGATGGGTGTACCCTTCTCTTATCAACATCTCTTTAGCTATCCCCCTCCTTTTCCCTGACTCTGGGGGGTTCCATATCTCACCAAAATATGCTGCATACTTTGCATGTGCGTCTGCTGCTGCATTTCCTTTTGAGATATGATCTTCTCCATTAGTGTGTGCAGTACATTTTAGTAAAGCTAATTCTTGGGGGTCATTTATTACTTCAATTAATTCAGCTAATAAGAGAGCATGTTGCACTGGGGTGCCGTCAGCTCTCCTAAACCCTCTTCTCCTCCATTTGTACAATCCTGAATGGACAGTAGACGTGACATATGCGCTGTCTGAATATATAGTTACTCTTTTGTCAAAGCTTTCCTTCAACGCCAAGATCGGTGCAACCAATTCTGCTGCTTGAGCAGAGTAATGTTGTGGTAATTGTACGCATTTCACCGCCACATACACCGATTCCTCTGTCATTTTTACCACTGCTGCCCCAGTTCTCCTTATCCCATCACTTTGGTCTATTGTTGATGACCCATCAATGAACAAGAGCTCTCCTCCATTTAGCGCGTCCTCTTCAACTTTTCTAGTACATGAGTACATTTCGGTAGTCTGCGTACAATCATGTGCATAGTCGCCTTCCTCAATCACTTCCGCTATAAACCTTGCAGGATTAACTGTGCTGCATCTAACTATTGATAATTCTGGTCTAGATAAGATGATCTCATAACCTGACGCCCTCTGTGTGGTTAGTGTGGACTTAGGCTTGTTCAATATTGCAAATAGGCATGTTCCACAAATAGTGTGGTTGGGCACCCCATTGTAATTGATGATGCTTTCTCTACCACGAAGGCAGCTGCGGCGAGACCTTGTTCGCAAGGGAAATGTCCTAACATTACAGGATCCAAGTGACCACTGTAAAATGCTACTGGTTTGTAACCCATGCTTGTTTTTTTAGCCAACACTGCTTTCATTACTGCTGAGTCGCAATGTGAAAATATAAAGAATTGTCGTTCATAATCTGGGGTGGCCAGTACCGGAGCAGTTGATATTGAATCTTTCAGTTCATCAAAGGCCTCTTTCATTTCCATTGTCCACCCCAATTTTTTCTCCCCTTTGTTAGCTTCTGTTAATGCCTCAAGTAGGGGTCCTATGTATGAGCTGTAATCAAATACCCATGATCTACAGTAGTTGCACAGTCCCAGGAACTGCTGCAGTTCCCTCACCGTTTGTGGCAACAGCGTTTTTGATATGGCCTGTGCTCTTTGTGGTGCAATCTTTCTTCCGTGTTGGGATATGAGCTGGCCAATGTATAGTACCTGTTCCTGGCAGTACTGTAACTTTTCTTTGTCGACCTTGTAACCCTTTTCAACCAATATTGTCAGCATCTTCAATGAGTCCTCTCTGCATTGTTTTTCGCTTGTGCTGCAAACTATTATATCATCAACATACTGCAACACTGTGCTTTCCACTTCAATGTTTCCCAAGTCCATCTGTACTACTCTGTTGAAAATTGAGGGTGACTCGGAGTACCCTTGTGGCAATCTGGTGTGTTTCCATTTTGTGTTTCTGTACGTGAAGCTAGTTAGATCTTGTGAGTCTGGGTGCAGGGGTATTGAGAAAAAGGCATTTTTGAGGTCAATCACTGTAAATCGTGATGCCTCTGCTGGAATGCCACACAATATTGTGGCCGGGTTTGCTGCTATGGGGTATTCTGCTTCTATTATGTTGTTCAAGGGCCTGAGGTCCTGGATGAAACGCCAAGACCCTCCTTTAGCTTTGCGCACTGGATATACAGCTGTGTTACATGGTAATTCTGATGGTACCAATATGCCATTATTTATAAGGGCCGTTATTGTTTCATATATGCCTTCATCTGCCTCTTGTGATAGTGGGTATTGCTTAACTCTAGGGAGTATTGCACCTTTTTTCAACTTTATTCTTACTCCCCCTATACTCTTTATGCACCCCACGTCATAGGGAGTAGTAGTCCATAATGATGTTGGGACTTTTGCCATATCCTCCTCAAGGAAGGGAACTGGGGTGGATGTGGGTGTTTCAAGTGCCATTGCAATTTTCTGTGCCACTTGTTTGTATGTCACTCTTAGCCATATTTCTACACTCATCATAAATACCATTTCACCTTCTTCCTTTTCTTCTGAAAAGAGCTCTTCGTCTGACACCTGGGTGAGCCTGCATCCCTCAGCTAGGGCTATCACTGCCCTCCATGCTCTTCCTTCTCTGTCTTGGGCATGTACTGCAATATAATCAGCAGTTGCTATAATGCTCTCCATGCTCACTGAAATCACCTTTCCTTCTGGTTCATTGGCTGGTGTTTCTGGTCTAAACAAATAGGCTGTGGGCCTCCTCCAGATCTTTCCTTCTATTTCCGGCATCCATGCGAATGCCATGTCTGTTCCGTACTGGAATAGTTCGCCATCTACTGGCTCAGCCCTAATCACTGTCTGTCCACAATATACTTGCATAATTTGTCATGCAGTGAGCACGTTTATTCCTGGAGTGGAGCAAAATATGCCGCCCTCCGTAAAGGAGATCGTCATATTCAACCTGCTCATTATGTCTCTCCCCAGTATGTTTACTGGTGAGGCCCTAGAATATAAAAGCGGGACGGACATGTCATAATCCCCTATTGATAAGGGAATGTTATCAGTAAAGGGAACCAACCCCCTAGCCCCAGAGAATCCTTGGGTGTTCATGGCTTCACCTGACATCTTAAATTTACCTTCCCTTATGCAAGACCGGGTCTCCCCGGTGTCAACAAGGAATGACAATTTTTTGTCACCTATCGTTACCTCTATGCGTGGTTCCTCCGCACTATTAGGTGTTACCGACAGGATGGGACACACCAAGGCCGTCTGTGGGCTGTCCTATTGTGGGTATAATGATTGACCACTTCCTGTGTAAGGGTTGTGTCCCAGGACCGTCACCCTTCCCAGTTGTGTTTGCTGTAGTTGTGTATTGGTAGCGGTTACGTTATGGTCTTGAATTTGGGCAGGTTGCTGTACTTGCTGCACTTGACGTTGTTGTGTTATTGCTACCTGTTGTTGTGGTAGTGAATATGCCTGTGGCTGTTGTTGTGTTACTAGTAGTTGCTGCACATTTCCCGGTTGCAGTGCCTGCTGTTGTTGGGTATCCTGCTGTTCCCTTGTAGGTCCTTGTTGTCCCTGTCCTCCCCATGATGGTGTGCCTGGTCTCATTCTACATGTGCGTGACATGTGCCCTAGTAATCCACAAATCCAACATACCGGTGGTTCCCTGTTCTGCCATGGAAAGCTCCCCGAATTGTCCTGGTATACTGGTTGCCCGGAGGGGTAGAAATTTCTTAATCCTCCCCCTTGCTGTTGTGTGTTATAACCGTATCCCCTCCCCCTCATCATTCCCCCCCTTCCCCTGTTGTAATTATAATATCCGGCTCCTGGCGTTGAGTATCCTCCTCCCATGTTAGTCGTGTGGTTACCAGTCAATTGGTCGAAAACATTTGGTCGACAGGACAATTGGTCGACACCATTTGGTCGAATGCCAAATGGTCGAATTTTTTTTTTTTTTTTTTACCCCTTTTTTTTCTTTTTTTTTTTCTTTCCCCACACGAAAACCCACAAAAAATATATATAAATTAAAAAAAAAAAATTCGACCATTTGGCATTCGACCAAATGGTGTCGACCAAATTGCAGTCGACCAAATTGCAGTCGACCAATTGACAGGACACCTAGTCGTGTATGGTTGGGGTGGTGGCAGCTGTTGTGCTATAATCTGTGATGATTTTATTTGGGAGGGATCTTGTGCAGCCACTACTTGTGTGGGGTTTTGAGTCATTGTTGCAGGTGTAGTTATTAGTGCACCTTCCAACGTGTATTTAGTAAGTTTTTTCTGTACCAATTTAGCCTCTTACGCTTTTCTATCCTCTTCCTTTTGTTTCATCTTTTCTTGCCATGTCCTACAATGATGTACTATCGTTAGTTGTATTTCAGGCCATGCTTTTGCTTCCATCCCCACTACCTTCTTCAGTTGTTTCTGAACTGCTTCTGGGAGCCTTTGTATTAGTATATGATAGAATATTGCTGGTGTTTTGTCCCATTGTTCTCTAGTTTCCATACGCCACTTCTCTTGAATTTCCTGGATATAATCAACAGGATCTTCATTCTCACGCATCTTGCGTGAGGTAATTGCTCCTATGTCTGATGTGTCTGGGTACTGTACCCTCAACGCTTGCCATAATGCATGTCTACAGTTTGCGAATGGTGCCCCATCGTGTGATGTGTTTGTTATTGTGACCCCGGGGAAGCCTCCTCTCTTCCAGATGTCATCTGCTGCATCCCCCAATATTGATATTAGAAGGCCCTTTACATCCCCCACTGCCAGTTTCTGTCCTGCGGTGTGTTTTTCCATTTCATATATCCATTTTCCCGCACCTCCACTTAATGATGGGAGCCTGCACTTTATATTTTCCTTGTCTGCATGCTTCCAAGGGACGTATTGTGGTCTAACCCCTCCCCTCTCCAGAAGTGGCATTAAGTTGTGTCCTGTTTGACCCCTGGGTTCCACAAAATCGAGTCCGTGCACCCCTCCTCTTCTTCCGTGTCTTCTACATCGTCAATTGCGTCCGTTTTTCCCCTGCTCGTAACTGTTTCTCCTCCATCTCTTCCCCTTCTTTCATCATTTCCTTTATTTAATGTGGGCGTGTGTATTCGTTCTCCCTGCCTGCGTCCAGGGAGGTCTCTAAGCCTGCCTGCATAGGGTGTCAGTTCGTGGGGGAAGGGTGCGAGTTTAGGTGGGCATGTTGCATGTAATGAGTGTGGGGTGGTGGAGCATGTTGGACGGGATGATGAGGGTGTAGCTGCACATGTCTGCCTTCCCGCCATTCCTTGCTCTTCCCCCTCACTTCCCTCCAGTTCTTCCTTTCTCCTGCAGGCCCATGGTGATTCTCTATTTGTCCGGGTGATGTATAATTTATCTAGGCTTTCCCTTTCACTATTTCTTCCTTCCTTCTCCATTCCTTCTTCTTCCTCACTACAAAAGTCATCCAGGAATGGCAACCCCCAATCTGTCTTTTTCCACCTAATCGTTACTGTTTTTAAGTCTATTAGATCCGTTCCTCCCATTTCTTTTTTACCAATTGCTCCCCTTTGTGCTGATGTTGTTGCTACTTCTGTGTCTCTGTGTACATACCTCCTTACTTCACTCTCCCCTCTCCTATCTTCTCTTTCCCTTTCATCCCTTTCATTTTTCTCCGCTATTTCTCTACCAATTTTCTCTCTTTTCTTTTTCAATTCCTCCATTACTTCACTACTCATCTTTTCCAATATCCTTTCAACATCTTGCATCCTTTCCCATCTCGCTCTTTCCCGCTCTAATATACCCTCTATCATCCTCCCTTCTTCGTATTTCCTTGTCGTTTCTGATAGTAATCTCCTCTTCCATATTTCCATTTCTTTTTCTTTCTCATCTTCCTCTCTTTCCTTGTCACGCAGTGCTGCTCTGGATACCCTTTCTGCTACTGCCTTTACCCTTTCGGCTTCTCTCTTTTGCTCCTCAGTTCGTTCCCTCATTTTTTCCAACTCATTCTTACTTTCTTTCCTTTCCCGTGCTCTCTCTCTTTCCTCCCTCTCGAGCTGCTTGATCAGTGTATTCTGCTCATTCCTTAATTCTGCTAATCATTCCTCCAAAATCTCTTCCTTTTGTCATAACAGCTCTTCCTCCTTTCTTTTCCCCTCTCCCCCTTTCATTTCACTCTTCCTGGTATTATCCTCGTCCATTTTCCTTACTACCTCCTTCTCTTCTCCTGTTAATGAACCTCGTAATTTTAATAGTACCTGCGCAGCTACCCACTCATCATGTCCTATTTTCGCAATCTGCTCTTCGCCAGTCCTCCCCTCCCCTGCGGGCGTCTTCCTATGAGCTGATCCCGTCGTACTAGTCCGCTCCCTTCCCGTGTGGCCACCTGTAGCTGTATATGGTGGCGGGCTGTATGCCGGGTTCGAGTACCCCTCAGCCGCCCTTAATTGTTCTCTTACTATTTCTCCTAGTTCTCTTAAAGGATACAACCCCCCTCCCTCCGTTTTCACTACCTTCGCTAGGGGCATATCGTCGCTCTGTTCCTTTTTTATTTCCCTTTCGTTTGAGTTGTTGCTCTTTTCTCCTCCCTCTTGTCCGTTCCCCGTGTTCTGTGTGCCTTCACTCTCTTTTTCCCCATTCTCTCCTTCCTCCTTAATCTTCGCTTCCGTTGTTTCCCCCATAGTGAACATTCCGTTTGGTCCTGGTCGGGACCCTTGGAACATCCTCCATAAGTTAAACACCTCCACGTGGTTTGTCAACTTCTTCCCCTTGTATGTGTTATGCAGATGGGTTAATAGTAAATGTTGGGTATATGGATCGAAACTGCCATTAGGCGGCCATGGTGTCGTCATTTTGTTGTCCGTCCCCTGTGTCCATTCTATGCTGTATTTGATCAGTTTCTCCCTATGGGGTGACAGTGTTTTACATATATGCTGCAGCGGGGTAGCGAGGGTGTTTCACCACCCTCCCGATGCTGTCCCGTGTGACATTGTAGCACTTCAATTGTTATCCTCCCTCTATATGGTAGTGGTTAACTTGCTAATAGTGTATGCTATACAATTTCAGGTCTTTACCTGGCCCCGTAATTTTGGGGACTTGCGATTGTCCGCTAAAACAAAATAGTAAAATATAGCATTTACATTTATATATTCTTTTCTTTCTTTTCTTCCTTTACCGAACACCTTTACGGCCCCCTACGGCCGAGGCGCACGTAGCCCCCTGCGGCTGCGTGCCCTGTATGACGTTCTTATTCAGTCGTCCCACTTTGTTTTACCCCTCCTCCTCTTTCTTCACTTGTCGTGGCCGGCGTTCTCCGTGCGCTGCCATGCCCCCCCTTTTCACCTTGCCCTGATCTACTCGTTACAGTTTATCTCCTTCTTCATTCCCTTACCATTATTCTCTTCCCCACCACTCTCCGAAAACTGCCTCGCGTTCGAGATATCCTATGAAAGCCCTACTGGTGACGTCACCGATCTCTTCCAAAACTACTGGTAAGTTCTTTTCATGTTTTTAAAAGGCCAAAATATGCTTGCAATCCACCCCCGTTAACCCCACAGCTGTCCTCTTGTCACGCCTGGAACAAGGTAATCAACAATATAATCGGACTGCGCACGCTGCGTCGCCTCGCGTGTGATACGCCCCTCGACAGGAGGGCTTAATCAGCCAATTATCTTCCGTATTAGGCAACCAGCTAGCTACCACCTACAGGGAAACGTCATCTATCGAGTTTCCTGCTCGATCAATAGGGATCCTCATCTACTCATTGATCAATAATCACCAAATCGTAGGAAACCGAACACACACACACACCCTTACACGTTGTCGCGATCTAGGCCAATCAGTTTCTACGAGCGGCCGCACGTGATATTTTCATGCTCCGCCCCCTCCTCTTCCGTAACAGACTGCTCTCGCACTTGTCCAGCTACCATTCACTTCATCGTCAATACTAATTTATCAAACCTTCGCCGCGCACCTGTGTAACACCTCCCGCCTCCCGTATTCTATTCCTCCCCCCTCCCTCACAATTTCACATTGCTTGTTGGGCGTGGCATACTCACCAAGTTCTCTTGATGCGGGGCCGCTCGACTGCGTGCACCCCTCCAAGCGGCTCGCCACCTCCCCTCGTCTGGACCACGTCTGGACACTCGCCAACCGTGGGCGGGATACTTCTCAACCGGCTCCCGAAGGCCAATATCCGGATTGCGCTGTCCGGTCTTCTCGCAGTTCCGCGATGGTCCTGTAGTCCTCAAAAGGGGGCAGCGGCAGAGGGGTCCGCGCCGCCGGGCCTCCTCGCAACGGGAGCACTCGGAAAAATAAAATAAAAGCAGATCTTAAACAGATCTCAGCAGTGCCTCCAACTTGTCGGGGGGAAATTCTGCCGGGGTCTGCTGGCCGTCCGCGGACCCCCGGGCAGGGAGGCCCCAACTCCTCCCGCGTATCCCAAAAATGAGTATGAGGCACACGCAAGAAGCAAGGTGGTTCTGCTGTTTATTAAAAAACGGCAGGGATGGGTCAAGGATCGTACGCGTCCGTCCTGACTTCCTCTCCGTGGGGCTCGCAGGCCCTTTTTTACCTCGGTATGACGTGCTACTCGCGTCACCTGGGAAAGTTAGCAAAAACCTATTGCCACTCTGGATTGGTTCCTCGAGTGGTAGGGTTAGTATAGCATACGTATGGAGAACGCTATTAGTGGTTGAGGGTCAGTCAGGTGGTATACTTGGGTTGTCCCTTCAATTAGATACATGAAAATTGTTACATGAAGACCCCTGAGGATTGGCTAATTTTAATGGCGTCAGTGATAAGTGCTCCATGTTCTGATTGGTCCACTCGCGAGCCCCCCAGTCTGGGACCATCGTTGTTCCCAGCTCGCGGTGCACCTGTCATTTGCAACAATGTATAACTATGGGTATGTGCAGACAATGCGAGGATTTGTTCATATGCTGGAGGGCAGACTACTCCCACCGCCACAGATGTCCATTGGGTCGCTTCATTGTTGCTGCCTGTGTCTCAAAACGTGGGATCCAGGTGCCTCCTTCCTCCTGGGTCTGGCACCCTGCTAGGTTCGGCTTGGTCACGTGAGGAGAGACCGTGGTTGAGGCAGAATTCTGCACATTTAATATTGCATTTTCCACTGTGTGTCTGGCTTAGTTTGCAGGTGTGACCTTGGCTTCGGCTTGTGGCATACGAGTTTGCAAAACATTGTGCCATTGACTGTCTGTTCTCGCCCGGCTCACTCTGCAGGGTCAGCAATTGTACTCTTGCTTGTTCAATGTTCATGGAGGCTCTTGCTTGCGGCCTACTTGGGCCTGGTGCATAGGTGGGGATGTTTGATGCATGGCGCTTTAAGTTACGGGTTCATGTTGCTTTATCCCCAGTATCATGTCTTCGTTATATTTCTCATTGCAATGTATTGGTTAGGAGAAGCGTCAGCAAGCATTTTAGATGAGTTTGTTGTGCGTCTTGCGTTTCTGCATTTTAAAACTTATGTGAAAAATAATAATGATGCGCGTCAGTGGGTGTGTCCGTCACCTATGTCATAGCACTGAATATGTTCTTCGTGTGGATTGGTGTGGGAGTGGTCAGTGTGCATGATTGCACGGGTGTGCTGACCGTTGGCTAGGTCGTCATGGCATCTCTAACGATGTGTTTATTTACTGTTGAATGTTTCAGTCGAGTTCATCCATGCCGCAGGTGTCGGCATGGGCAGGGCAGGCTGGTGGGCAGGCGGGTGGGCACATCCGTATGTTCCTGTACCAGGGTACTTGGTCGTCTGGTAGATAGGCAAACTCCTCTCGTGGCGGGTGTCTGGGCCGCGATCCTCTAGGCCAGGGGCGTGAGGGGATTGGTGGGAGCCTTTTGTTCCATTCTCCCACTTCAGTTGAATCTTGGGCGGCTTGTTCATCAGGATTGTTCAGCTAATCAGCACTCTTGAATTGAATGGAACTTGAGACACTTCAAAAGGTCCAGCTCAATTCCTGTTCCTTTGTGGGTTTTGCAAGGTTGTGAGGAAAGGCGTCACACAGAACAGGCTCACACCTTTGTTGTATTTGGTTTATTTGAAGAGTTTTTGGGCAGAAGCTAGAGCAGTTGTAGGAGCAGTTTACAAGTTAGGTGTTTATGTATAGTTTCTGTTATTAGGAGTTTTTATGTTATCCAGTGTTGACCCCATTGTCATTTTAATGTTTGTCCAGCATTTTGCTGGATTCACAAATATAAAAAAGAGAAACAAAAAATGGACTTTCCTCTTGTCTGTTTACCTTTTGTTTCCTCTTACAAAAAGGCAAAAAGGGAAAGGAATACCTTTTACCAAAAAATAAAACATGTGATAACCCTTTCCCAGTTTCCACCTAAATGTTTGCTGTTTTCATAATCTAATTTCCCTACTTGCTGTGTTTTTGGGCTATCATAGTCACTGTCACACCAAGCATTCTCTCATACATCACCAGGCTCCTGCATCCATCCAAAGCACTATACACCACTCTATATTTGTAAAGCACTTAGAAATGGGAATGTTATCGCCCATGTTGTAACTCTTCTCTCTGTTTTGGGCAACGCTACCAGGAACAAAGGCGGCCTGGTAACTGATGCCCCATGGCAGCAAACATGGGAGAGGGGCTGCAGCCCGCAGCCAGGGCTGCTCCCCTTCTCCCCCACCATGGCCAGGTGACACACAGTTGCAGCATGGCAGGACATGAAGGAAGGGCGAGGTGAGAAGCAACACCTCACCCTTCCTTACCAATCAGGCACTAAGCACCAAGGAGAAGAGGAGGTAGGGAGCCAAGGAACTACAAAGGTTGCACCCCGCGGAGCCTAGACAGTCGATGCTATGCCGGCCTGGGGGTTGGCCTCACAGCCCCCACACCTACACAACAAGAACCCAGGGCTACCCCTGGGTCCTATATAACGGCTGCTTGCATCCAGATAGCACAAACATTTTGGGATCCTGCACAAGGACCCAAACACAAGCGGGTGCACTGTTCACTCAGAGTCTCGCTTTTTCTTTTTCTTCGAACATTGTCCTGTTCAAATTTAGCGGTTTCACTTACTATTTTCTGACGATCCAAGGAGGGCAGCTGATCCTGAATCCAGAGGCAAGCACTTGTTTGTTCAAACAGGAAACATCGCCAGATCATAGCAGTTTTTGCGGGGAAGCCGGAAAGCTGCTGTAAAGCTCTGGGTGCTCGGGCAACGCTGCTGATAAAAACAAGCATTACAGAGGAAAGTGGAGTTGCAGACACCCGGCGGAACCGCAACGAAAAAGCACAGTGCTCCGAGGGAGCACAACACAGACGGCAGTCAAAGGAATCTTTCTGCGAGGCTTGCAGGGCACCACCGCCTCGCCTGACAAGCCGAGCAACTGTGAATGGAGGAAGACATCCACGGATGGTAAATAGTTAATGTCGGGCTTACCCTGGCAACGCACACAGGCGGGTGAAGTATTAGAAGCAGGCCAACGTGGAGCTTTCAGTTTTCCCAACAAAGCAAACTTTTTTTATTTGCCACACTGAAATCTGGAAGCAAGATAAAACGAAGCAGCGTGAAGAGCTTTACTTGTGAATAGCACGTTTTTGGCCTCAAAAGAAAAAACCTAATAAAAAGGAAACACGAACAACGTGTTTTGGGGACACATTATAAATCGAAAAACGTGTATGGGTGCACATTATAAATCAAAGAGGATGCTAGATTCTCACCTTGGCACAAGAATCTAAGGTTGCAGAGCATTTTGTTTAGATAAAGGTAAAGCATTTCTGAAACAATACTTGAAACATCAGCAGCAGAACCCTGAAGCAGGCGGCACATTTCTTGTAGTTTTTCACAACAAATACATTTCAGCCATGGCACCCAAGACGAAGCCTAAGAAAAAAAGGTCAACTTCTTCGGGCGGCAGAAGAGGCAGCAGAGCATTATGGCTGGGAATGGGTCAGGGAGAATCTATACAGACTATAAGGGCAGAGGTGCCAAGAACTGAAGAAGCTAATCTAACAAACGGACAGGATAGCCCTCCCCAACCAAAGAACCAATGGACAACAGTTTAAAAGGTAACACAAATAACCAATTGTCATTACTATGTGATAATATGAAAAAATGGAACAAATGATTTTGGAAATCAGGGACAAGCATAAGGCACCCCAAAACCCACCAAGTGGCCTTGAAGGGATTGGCTGGTTAGCATACGACATAAGATTCAGGAGGAACATGGCCAAAAGAACAACCATTGAATGGGATGAAGTTCAAAACGATCTATATTTAATGAATGGCAGGCCTCCATTAGAGGAGGACATTTTCCAAGCAGCCAATAAAACAGGAAAAACCAATCAATGGAGGAACAAGGTATCAGATAACGAGAAACACAAGAAATGAGAGAAGCCCTTTTGCAAAAACCAGCCATGGGGGCCTAAATCTAATACCCGCGGTCAGCCCACGTCTCACAATTCCACAAAATGTACAACTACTTGCTGGAATTACGGGAAAAACCAGTGCGCATGGGGGAAAGAATGCTGGTACAAGCATAACTGCTCCAACTGCGGTGGGGATCATCCCAACAGCTCCTGCACTAGGCTACCGGACAAGAATGCAAAAAAAGAGGAGCAATAAACCCATACAGGTAGTACAGCTAAAGCAAGGCAGAACCCCCATTAACACGGAAGGTTTCAAGGAAGCTTTAATGACTTATCCAGATAAAGACATTAGTGCATCAATTGAAGCTGGTTTCAAAGAGTGTTTCATCATTCCTTTCCAAGGCGAAGGGTCCCAAATAATACCTAAAAACCTGGTCTCGGCAAGAGACAGTCCAGAGATGATGAAAGAGAAATTGTAAAACTGGGTAGAATAGGGGGTCCATGGGATACAATGCCATTTCAGAAGTTTATAGTATCACCACTAGGGCTGGTGCCAAAAAAGGAACCCGGTAAGATGAGGTTAATGCATCATCTATCATACCCCAAGGGACAGTCACTTAATGAAGGCATGTCCCAAGCTGAATAAGCAGTAAACTACACTCACTTCCAGGAGGCTCTAAGAATTATACAGGACTGCGGAAGGGAGGCCCAGATGGTACAATTAGACATAGAGTCAGCATTTAGGCTGTTACCACTTCACCCGACCTCACAGCAATGGTTGAGTTTCACTTTTCAAGAAACATTCTATGTGGACAGATGCCTTCCCAAGGGCTGCGCAATATCTTGTGCACTGTTTGAACAATTCAGTTCTTTCTTCCAATGGGCATTCCAAAAGCAAGTACCCAGGACCAGGGTAGTACACTACCTAGATGATTTCATGGTAATGGGCCCAGCCGGCACTAAAGATTGCGGGGGGCACTAGCAGAACTGAAGAAAATGGCTGTGCAATGGGGCATTTCCATAGCAGCAGAAAAAATGACCAGCCCATCAACAAATATAATTTTCTTGGGAGTGGAAATAGACACCTCCACAAGTTTATGCAGAATCCCGAAGAAGAAAGTAGAAGAATTGCTAGAAAATATCCAAAACCTAATCAGTAGGGACAAAGGCACAGTCAGGGAGTTACAATCCCTGGCAGGCAGCCTAAATTTCGCAGCCAGGATAATACCACAAGGAAGTGTATTCTCCAGGAGTTTGGAGTTTAAAACTAAATCATGCAAAAAAAAAAAAAACATTTACACATTAGATTAGGGTAAAATGTGAAAAAGGATTTAAAAGTATGGGAGACATTTCTCACAGGTTTCAACTGAGCCACACTTTGGCACACACCATTGAAATCCGGGGCCAAAAGGGTCCTTTTTACAGACGCAGCACGGAGCAAAGTTTTCGGGTCATTATTTGAAACAGAATGGGTTGCAGGACAATGGCCCGATGCATGGCATGCAGCAGGATGGGCCAAAAACATCACCCTTTTAGAATTTTTTCCCATCTGGTTCGCTCTACGCATATGGGGCAGGCGCCTAGCAAACACTGAACTCATGGCATGGTCCGACAAGATGGCGGCTGTAGGGATTATCAACAAAAGAATGACCAAATGCCATTTGGTGCTCAGAGTCCTAAGAGCCATCACGAGAATCACACTTCATAAAAACATTGTTGTCAGAGCAAAACATATTGCTGGATCGGATAATAACATTGCAGCTGCTTTATCTCGCTTTCAGTGGACAACATTTCAAAAACTAGCGCCGCACGCCCAGAAAGAGATGACATCAATCCCAGAAGACTGCTGGGAGATACTAGAGGAATAGAGAAAGCTGCATCAACGCCAACGCCGGATGTCCGGGCTGGGATGCACAACTTCATACAGGCACCTCAGACACAGGTGTCCGCAGTGTTCTGCCTACAGAAATAAACCCTGACACAGGGTTCCTGGTAGAAATGGCAAAGAGAGCCTTGGCGGGCAACACTACAGAACAATACAGTAAGTACTTACAAACAGTATTCAAAGTGACAGGGAAAAATCATGATGAGTTAATAACGATAAAAGACATAAATGCTTTTCTAAGGTGGGCTCACAACCAGGGTTTTAAAAGAGATTGGGCAAAGAGGCATGTTGTGGCAGTATCTTATTTCTCAAAGCTACGAGGTGACTCAGACCCCACACAATGGGTAGGGGTGGGGTAGGGTCGAAGGACCCCAAATTGATGTGCGACGCCCACTAGATTTCGAGAAATTAGTCAAGATAACGGGTTTATTAGACAGCATATGCTCTAACCCGCATGAAACACTGTTATTTAAGACAGGTTTTTCCCTCGTATACTTTGGGGCATTCCGCGTGGGAGAGCTCGTAGCATCCAGCACAAAAGCCATCAATGGGATAGGCATGCTGGAAACCAGGGTAAGAAGGGACAGCATCACCATCGACATCCAATGATCAAACACAGGGGCAAAAAGAGTAATACACATTTGCTGCATTCACAATGCATCCAACTGCCCATTATTCAGAACCAATCTCTATTACGTGCAACGCACAAAGGTAGGGGGAAGATTCCTAATACACAGGGACACCTCGGCCTTAAGCCACTATCAATTCAAGGGAGTTTTGATGAAAACCATTAGTAAAGTTGGACGGGATCCAAAAAGAATTTGGCACCCATTCTTTCAGAATCAGGGCAGCAACCACTGCTTGGCAAAGTGACATGGGGGTACAGCAGGTAAAAAAAATCAGAGGATGGGAATCAGACTGTTTTAAAAGATATATTAGGCTCAAACTAATAAAGATATTCTCCCCCCCCCGACAAAAAACCAGCCATGGACGCACTGCTAAAATCAGCATTCTTTCGTATTCAGGACTCAACGATGGGCCGAAGAAACAAAGGAGGGGCCGACATTTAGGAACACAATTACATCACGGTGGTGCTACAGAGGCTTCAACTGGCAGGAAATTCACGAAAACCAGCCAACCTAGTCACCTACAGGGACTTGGCGGAATTCCTGATCATTCATTTATGGGGAAATTACCTGGTAAACATGGGAAGAAAAAACTGTATGAGGAGATATGCACATCATTGGCTGGCATCGCCCATAACTGGAGGTACACAGAAATCTACTACTCCGCATTTCTTCCCAGGAAAACATCGGTGAGGGCCTATTGTTACAAATCAGTAGACACAGCCAAAAGAAAGCTAAACAGAGGGATTGAAAAATTCTGCATATCCAGGGGCCTAGGATTTATAAAACACACAGCCATAACATTGGGCATCCCTGACGTTTTTCATAAAGATGTGACCCACCTATCTTGTTTAGGTATGGAGCAGTGTCACAGATAAATAACTGATTCCCTAGCTACCAGAGGCCGTCACTAACCTACACTTTTGGGGGAACCCGGACAGCCGACAACCAGCTCGAGTGTGGCGGCATGGGCCAGTGGGGGTAACCTCAGGACCCGGTGCCCAAAAGTACAAAATACCATGATATGTGATTATTTCTTTCTTGTTTATCACCATATCTGTATCAATAAAACCCACAGCCTTGTATTGCCAAAACCTGAACAAATGTGTGGCAAGATACTTAGGGTGGGTGGGAGTAATGCAAACCACAGACATCCCAACATAACAAATGTATATTTTCTGCATGCATATGGGTCTACCAGTTACTGGTAGAAACGGTACTTCACTTCAACTAAACAAATGCAAGTAAATGGTCATACAGATAGCCCACTTGACATATTGAAGAGAATACTTGTTTTGAAAGTGGGTCTTGGTGACCTCATTAGGACTATGTGTGAGTAGCATGTTATAGCCCATCACCACCAGTGAGTGCATTGTGTATGAGAAGAAAGTCTGGAGAACCAGAAAGAGGGTGGGCTGAGCCTTGTGTGAGGATTACCCATTGAGCAAGGATGTATCTGAGGTGAGGAGTCACTATAAGTCTCAGATGGGAATAAGGGTGCGCCTCGGGTTCAAAGCGAGTTGTTGGCTTCATGTGAGGAATGGGAAATTGTCCTCAGGTGAGAAGAGGGCATGGCCTTGCGGCAAATCAGCAAAACATGTGGTACTATAGTAATTTTAGGAGGAACTCCCATGGGAACTTAGGGTGTATCTAAAACTAAAGAGGGAATTCCCGTCTTGGAATGGTCTAACCAAAGGTTGTCCGAATTGGTATATCAAAGTACTTGAAGGGTTTTTTTTCCGAGGAAACTGATCTCTCTTCTGAACCTAAACTCAGTCTCAAGGGTAAAACACGTTTCTAGCACCCAAACTCTGGTAGGATAGCTTTCTTGCAATGCAGAGTCTCCTGCCTTGGGACAGGGTCAGTCATCTTACTTTGTCACAAAATATGAAGATTGTTTATTTAACCTTTGGCTTGGCACATTGATGCCTATCTAATACCATGTAACAAGATAGGAGCAAGACTATATTATGATACTCAGCTAGCTCTAACATAATTACTGATCCACTAGAAGAAGAATATTTGCACAAGGTGTGTTGTTTGAAGGTGTTCGCAGTCGCTGCAGGAGACTCCAGTTTGTGTGTCAGCCATCTATTGCATTTTCCTGCAAGCTCTGTGTTTGATAACTTGGACTTCCTTAACCGCTTCTTAATCCACACCTGTGTACATTAGCGTGCACGTTGTGTGAAGGTGTTTGCAGTCAAAAGCAAGGTTGAGTAAAGCAAAAGCTGTCTACGCAGTCTCCCGCACTCTTAAAATAATGAGATATGGAAGTGTTACTGTGCCTGACTATTGCTTGAAGCACCGGACCTTGACAAAGGATCCATTATAAAAGTGGGTGTGCACGCTCATTTGCACGTGCATTTAGAAGTGTGCTGTTAGTGTGTTATGTTATGTTATGTTAATGCAATTTATAGAGTGCAACATTCACCCGAAGGTATCTTGGCGCAAGAGAGGGAGGAGAATAGACAAGAGCCCAGGCAGGAAACTTATGTTTTTAATGTTTTCCTGAAGCTCAGATGGTCAGACACATTTTTTATTATCAGAGGTAGGTCATTCCACATTTGGGTGGCTACAATTGAAAAAGCACGATTAATCCTTCCAGTAAAAATTGGCGGTCTAGCCCTTCCAGATCTGGTGAAATACTTTTGGGTGGCGCAGGGGCAATTCCTCAGCTTTTGGTACTCTACTCAGGCGATCAGACTCCACGTGCAGGTGGAACGAGCCCTGGCAACGCCCAACCTACTGAAGGCTGTTGTCTTTGGCCAGACCCCTGTCCCCAATAACACCATGAATGTAATTCTATCAACGTACAAAATCTGGAAGAAACTCGCCCAAAAATATGGGATGCAAACCAGGTACTCGCCCCTCCTTCCTGCCAAGTTCATACCAGGGATCCCACTGACATCGGAGAGAGTATTCCAACAATGGCTGGAAAAGCTTAAGATAACTACCCTAGGGGACTTCTTCATAGAAGACAACTTCCTGACTCCAGAGCAGGCGAAATTGAGAGGCGGCACTACAGCGCTCGACATCTTCATTTATTTCAGAACCCATTACATATTTCAAGCACTCCTTCCAAGCTTCCCACGTCAGCCCCTGACCTGGCAATTTCTGCACAATGTAATACAAGCGCAGGGAGAGGGTAGGCTGGTCTCACAAATATATAGAGCCATCATTGCCGACACAGCCCCCGATAACTCCCGAGCAAAAGCAAGAAGGGAAAAGTCCCTGAGCATATCCATTTCGGAAGAAGACTGGGCTTTTGTCCTGAGACAAACGCAAAAAATCGCCCACAACACACGCCTCAAGCTAATCCACTTTAACTTCCTTCACCAAACCTATTACACACCAGCCAAAGCGAACAGACATCACCCTGAATCGCCCTCAAACTGTGAGAGATGTGGGGCACCATCAGCAGATTTTATCCACCTTGTGTGGGATTGTCCCAAACTAACTCAGTTTTGGAATCAGGTCCTAGAGATAACTGGGGCAGTCATCAGAGAAACGGTTCAACCCGCCCACACAGCGGCCCTATTGGGAATGACAAGAATGCTATCAGCACCAATAAGGAAACTGGCAGGTCTACTGTTAACGCTCGCCCGTAGGAGAGTCGCCATGGCATGGAGCCGGGGCCCTCTCCCCACAATCTCCTCCTGGCGTAGAGACATCCTTTATTGCCAGGATGTCGAAACGGACTTTGTCAAAATACTACCTCTCCACGCCCGCCCACCAGACATCTGGGGTTCGCTGATACTGTTCCTGATGAAGGAGGCTGAGGAAGCCCCAACATCCCCAGTTAGCTCCCAGTAAACAAAGACCGCGCTTTCACTAACAACTCGGCCCAGCATTCCATCTCACTCTGGAAGTAAACTAACTCGGTGCTGAACACACCAGCGAAGAAACAGAACTCCATGGTGGGGAAGAGGAGATGGGTGGGGAGGGGGGAATGGGAAGGGCGCAAGTTAATTCCACCTTAATGTGGGTGAGAAGTTGTATTGTTTAAAAACCCAAAAATAAAGGTTTAAAAAAAAGAAAAAGCACGAACACCAACGCATGACCTACGAAATGTGGGGATCGACAGCAGGCCAGCAGAGGCTGAGCATAGAAAGAGGGCGGGGACATAACAATTGAATTTCTCCTGTTGGTACTCAGCCTTGTGTCCATGCAGCGTCCGATGTACTATACAAAGAGCCTTAAACTTAATCCACTGCAAGACTGGGAGCCAATGGAGAGCACATAACACAGGGGTGATATGGGCCCTGTACTGAGATCCTGTAGCTACCCTAGCAGCAAGATTGTGTAAGCGTTGAAGCCGTTGGATCGTGCTTTTGGGCTGAGCCAGATATAAGGTATTACAATAATCATGTCTGCTCAGCACAAGGGCAGCGACTACCGGGGGATGGAGAGCAGCCAGCAGCATGGGAAGGACCTTCCTTAAGGTTTTAAGATGAAAATGACCCATCTTATAGACAGAAGACACTTGGTCTTTCAAGGAGCAGGAGGAGGAAAGAATCAATCCCAGATTCCTCACCTTGGTCACAGGAGGCGGGAGGGTACCCAGCTAAGCAGGCCAAAAGGAAGAGACCCAGAGAGTGGGGTCAGGGGCGGTTCCAACCACCAACACCTTGGTCTTGTCCCCATTCAATTTCAACCAGTTGTGGTTCATCCACTCACCAGCAGCAGTCAGGCACTGATGGAGACACAACAACACCTCAGTCTAATTAAGATTTAGCCTTATCAAGAACTGGGTCTCGTCAGCATAAGAATAGCACCTTACGCCAAGGTTGCGTATGAGACAGATAAGTGGCCAGAAATAAATGTTAAAGAGAATGGGTGACAAGGCAGATCCCTGTGGAACAGCGCAGGTCAGGTGGAAGGAGCCCAAGAGAAAAGAAGCAAGAGACAACACCTGAGTGCAATCCGCCAAACAGGATGAAAACCATGCCAGGACCTGGCCCGAAATGCCAATTTGTAACAGACAGGTGAGCAGGATGAGGTGGTCTATGGTGTTAAATGCAGCTGACATGTCTAATAAATTCAGGGCACCCAACCAACCTGAATCAACCAATAGGATCATGTCATTGAGAACCGATACCAGAATGCTTTTGGTCCCTCTACCAGGCCTAAAACCTGATTGAGCAGGGTCCATCAATTTAGAAGCTTCCAGAAACGAAGACAGAAGGGGAGAGACCAAAGATACTAGCAACTTCATAGAAAAAGGAAGCAAATAAATAGGCCGAAAATTTGAGAGAACAGATGGATCCAAGGTAGGTTTTTTCAGAAGTGGGGGGGGGGTGACAGTGGCGATCTTCAATGCGGTTTGCTACATCACTGTATGCCAGTGGTCTTCAAATATTTTTGTCCTGGACCCCATGAGCAAAATTTGAGCAGGCCAGGCCACCCCAAAAATGCCAAATGGACAGTATGTACAAATGGCTATGAACTATTGTGCACCAACACCACACCCTACTTCAAGTATAGTCCCTGGGCTACCCCACCTGCTCCCATCACAGTCGCTGGGCTCCCTCATCCCACTCCTACCCAGTCTGTGGGCTCTCCCCACCCTATCACAGACCCTGGCCTCTCCCCGCCCTGCTCCCACACCTATCCCAGTGCTCCTGCCCATCCTGCTCCCACCACAGTCCCTGGGATCCCCTCACCCCGTTCCCAACACAGTCCGAGGGCCAGTGGAAACTGGTGAATTCTTTAAGTGGAGGGACATACATATTTCCTACAAAAATGCCATATCGACCAAGCGCAGCGAGGGAGCCCGAATCAATAGATGGGGGTTTGTGGGGTGTTTTCCGTCCGTGAATCTTTTTTAAAATAATGGGTTAAAATGTTGCATTTTAGAGCATACTTTAAAAAAAAATTGGTAAAAAGCCAAACAGTTTGCAATTGGCGCTGGGGGGCCAAGGGGAAAAGCATGGTATTTTTGGCTGGATATCTATGATAGATATCAAGTAAAAATATACCATCCCTGTATTCCGGGCTCCACAGCGCCTCAGAAGGAGAGCTGATTTTGGCAGGTGGGTAGGGGGATTGTGCAACAAAGGCATTTTTAAATACCTTTGTTGTACAACCCTCCTTCCCCTCTACCCCCCCACTCACAAAATCATCTCAACGGACCAAAACAGATACGCACACACACATTCACCCAGAAATCACTCTATCATTAATACGAGCACCCATCATCATACACTGACTCATAACACAAGCATACACGCATCCATACAAATATTTAAATAAAAAATAAATCAACATAAACGTACCTTCTGCAGGGGCCTGCGCGTGGGTGCTGAAATGCCCCAATGCAGGTTTCTCTGTCTGTGTGCGAGGAGGTGCAGCAGCGCCCCCTCGCACATACAGCCATGCAGTGCCCCAGCCAGAATTTCCAATGAGCTATGCAATGCTGGTGAAGGAAAACGCCCCAGGTTTGCATAGCTCAGTCAGCATGTGCGGCTGGGGAACTGAACTGTGAAACAGAAACAGTGTTTCCTTTTGACAGTTCAGCCAGCCCAGGAGCACTCGGTCAGCTGGAAAAAGCAGCTGAGGGAGTCCTCAGTGTCACTGGGCTGGTTCCTCAGCTCCTCCATAATGGGTGAGAGGGCCACTGAGTGGACGCCCTCTCACCCATTATGGATGAGCCACCAGGCTCGGACTGGCCTATAGGACAATATGGCAATGTCCTTACCAAAAATGCAAAATGCTAGTGTAGGACAGTCAAAATGGGCTTTTTTGGCCAATGTGGGCCTGGGTGGATGCCCCCTCACCAATTATGGATGAGCCGCCAGGCTCGGACTGGCCTATAGGGCAATGCCCTTACCAAAAATGAAAAATGCTAGTGTAGGCCAGTCAAAATGGGCCACTTTTTTTTGGCCAATGTGGGCCAGTTTGATGTGTTACTTCACTATGCAGCTTGTGGGTCTGACCATTGTTGCTGAATAAATATTCTTTAAATATCACAATTTGCTTACATTTTAACAAATACACCCTTGGGTACTATTCAAACAGTCTGTAACTGTGTGCCACTCTTTCAAAGGTGCCTGGGACCGTTTTATTGTCCAGTCCGACCATGTAAGCAGCCCAAGCCGATTTCCTCGAATCTATAAAAAAAAAATTACATTTCATGGTAGGCTCTGAGGTGAGGTGGCACGCCCCGCAGTTTGAAGACCTCTGCTGTATGCTGTAGCTGTTTATTTCCAGCTGTCTATTGCCTTTATCCAGTAGGTAATTTGGATTTACGTCCTGTCCAGGCTTATTAACTCAACCTAATTATCCCAGCTTCAAAGGGGTTACTGTGAAGTAGACTGGTTGATCTAAATTGCTTTAGTAATAGTGTCTGAATGTAATGATTGTTATTACCGCTATTGCTCGTTTAATTAAGATACCTTGGGCCTCATCGCGAGTGGGCGGTAACGCTGGCATTATTAGCGCTGGCGCTAATAGCCCTACCGCCAAACCCCCGGCGCTATTAGTGCCAGATCATGGGTTTGGCAGAACGGTTATTGCCCATTCCCCATTCGGCCCATTTGGGAATTCCTCATTTCCCATTGGGCCCAATGGGGAAAATGTGCGCTATTTTCGCTGGTGGTAAACATGACGAAAATTGGAAAATTTGCCGCAGATTTCCACTCAGCTCATAGCAGGGGGGAAATCCGCCAAGGTCATGATCTGGCAGACCCTTAAATGCGGCAGTATTAGCAATACCGCCGCATTTAAGGGTGACTGCCAAACTCGTTATGAGGCCCCTTGTCTATTCCCTGTGTGGTGAGGAGTACAGGAGTACTGTTCACTGTAGCGATAGGTAAGAACCTTAGTCGCATTTCTACTCCCACATTTCCTGTGCATACGAATCTCTAGACAGGGTGATATTGTGATATTACAGAATGGTTTCATTATACTTCAGCTGCTGTCTACTTTCTTTATCATCGGCTTAGCAACGTGGAACGAAGTGTTGCATGTTGTGTCTGTTGTGTGGTGTGACTGCTCCAACTTGATCCTTTGTGTTCTGCATCTGGACGTTTGTATTCTACGTGTTCTCTTGCTAGAGTATGTTGCAGCCAGATGCTCCTGCTGTTTGTGTGACAGACCCTGCGTTCTGGATGGACCGGGTGATACTGGTATTGATGCTAGTGAATCTAAGCCTCTGCTGCAGTGTCGCCGTACATGTCCACCTAAAATTATTACTAGAGCTATGTCGGCATCTAAAGCGAGAACAATGACATCCTTTTTCCCTACATTGAGCGCTTTAAGTAAAATTGATCAAGAGAATGTGATTCAAGAGATAGTGACTGAATTGAATCTATCGTTTGGGTGAGTTAATTGATAATGTGATGTCTGTAACTGATAATTTTGTTGTAGTGTTTGATCAGGCAAATACGTTACTGGTGGTTTCGGCACCAGAAACTATATATGAATCAAGGATGAATTAGTAATGTGCCACCAATATCAGCTTGCCTATTGTAATGGCTTCTGATGAATCGGTAAATGAGAATGTGGTGAAAACTGATACTAGAAGTATGGATGCTCTGGTGACTCCTGCCAATGGAGTAACCACAGTAATGATTCACAATTCTACTAACGAAGTGTCCGCAAGCCACATGGTCTTCCATGAGGACATTGATCTTCCAATGGATATGTCTGTGGTTGAAACCATGGGTGATATGATGGACTTATCCCTCACCCCATGGCCGTTGTCTATTGACTCTCACATTTTTCTTGATGTGGGTGCGACTACTGATGATACGATCAAGAATCTAGATGATGTATCAAAACATTATAGGAATGATATATTGATCCCTACTGTCCTCTCTTGGGATCATCTTCTAGATTCTACTGATCATGCTTTGTCTGCCTCCGGCGTGATGGATGGCAATACGATGAGCATGACTTCTAATGACATGTCCGAGGCTTTTGAATGTCTTTTGACCACTTTGATTTCAAAGTGTGAGATACTTGAGAATAAATTAGAGGTTCAATCTCTGCTTCTCCATAAGAGCATACATCGTGGGTGGAAGACTGGAAGAGAGCAGGGCTCCAACACGGAGCTAATTAAAAGTGAGCCTTGCCTTAATTCTACACTTAATGTGCCGATTATTACAATTGATATCGAGCCTCTTGTTACCACCCCTGTGGTAATGGTGAAAGTGCCAGTCCCTCCTAAAGGAGAAACTACTAAAAGGATATCCAAGGTCACTTCACAGGCATTCATGTGTATACAAACGAGTGAAAACTGGTACAAATGTGTGCAGTGATATGGTGAATAATGTGCCTGGGAATATAATTCAATCGGCTGATAGTCAAAGTAGTAAGATTAAGATGTATTTGATTAGTGTATTACCTGAGTCAGCTGGACCCTATCCTGAGTCTATAGAATGTACAAGATCTTCTGCATTCAGTATGGAAGATGTAAACCCACACCCTTATCGTTTGGTCTTGGCGCAAGTGAGGCCTTTCAGGTAGTAAGTACTGTTTCCTCTTCTAGTCTTACTCCCACCACTGACCATGTAAGACAATGTAAACGTATTGATCTTTGGGTCTCTTCATCTTCGCAACATTCGAGGGCTGCCTTGAATACTCTGACACCTAATTATGGAACTCATATGAAAGCTGTGCATCTTAAGCCCATATCTATGGATGAATATCTTCCTCCCTTAAATAGAATGTCTGTCCTCACTCTTTTCCACTCTGTTATTGCCTTAAGAGTAATGTGTTCAGATAACATCAAAATTGTCGTTCAGATCGATCATGTTGCAACCATCATTTCAAACATCTGGTTCAATTCAGAAGCTACAATGGATTATATCCTTAAATATGAGGCTGTGCTATATCGTCTTGGGTATATCTGTAGAATAGTGAATATACCTACAACTAAAATAAGACCTTATATAGCTGTTTCCAGCAATCCAAAAAGTGATCAAGACATGACTCGTACAAAAATGTTGGAAACACCTCTGGCGAGTGCTCATAACAGCCCTATACCGAGACATGGTTGCACTGCTGGTAAGTCTACCTTGAGTGCATTGATCAACCAGGACGTCAATGGTTCTACAAATAGACCTAATGACCCACTGGACCCTGGGTGTATGAGCTCAAGTAAGGGTTACTTGCAATGGCTGCCGTCTGTATTTAAATCTCACTTCACCTCCATGTCCCCATAACATTGAGATACTATGCTCATGGAACACTCAGGGATTTTCTAATCTTTTTGGAGAAGATGGTTTATTGTTGGCAATAGACTTGTTCTCAATTAGTGTATTACAGGAAATGTGGCTCACTGAGAGAATGCAATGGTTGTACTTCATGTCAAAACCTAGCTATGAAAGGTCAGCTGGAATGACCTAAGGGCGGCTTGCTGATTTCAGTCAGGGCCTGTGGTCCTTAGCCGCAGTACCTGGACCTTCCCTTATGGCCCAGGCCGCTAAGATTTCCAATGCAGATTCTACCATTATAATTATTAATGTGTATGATCCACCCAACTATATAGCGACTGAATGTAATGTTGTAACTGTGAAGCACATGGGTGAGAAATATATGCAGACATTTCCCATATGGATTATGGGAGATTTCAATGCAGATATTGTTATATGTGAAACTACGTTTAACGTGTCAGCTGAATCTCACCCTTTAGACCGACTGTATTGAATTGACAAGGTTGTGCTTGGGCTTCTGTTTTGGGGGCCTGTGGTTTTATATGCATCAATGGCTTCTGTGCAGGTGATGCACTGAGGGCATACACTTGTGTGAGTGGAAAGAGTGCCTCCATGCTTGATTACGTATTTGTGAATCAATCTGGGCTATTATTGGTGGAGGACATGGAAATATCCACCCATAAGAAAAGCGATAATTTCCCCCTATGTGTACTCTTTAAGCGTTCTCTAACACAAAAAAAACAGGAGCTACTTGTCCAGTCCGACCATGTAAGCAGCCCAAGCCGATTTCCTCGAATCTATAACACAAAAAATACAGGAGCTACTTGACTGAAATCGCATACATTGGTACCCTCATAATTTGGACAAAGGCAAATTTGCCTCTGAACTTCTTTTACCTGCCTTTATAGAGCATTTTTATGATCCCTATTACCCCACCATTAAGCATAGGAGAAACATTTTTTCCGTGATTGGGTGTATAAGGGAAGCAATTAGCAAACAAAGAAGATATAAAAGCCCTTATGAGCGTTGCAACAAACAATTCACTAGGCAAGCTAATTACAATCCAAGTGTCAAAGCCACTAAAAACAACTACGTGCTGACATCGCGTCTTCCTTATTTATAGTCGTCCTTATTCCATTTATAGTGCCTCTGAAACCTTTAACCAGATCAGATGCCTTTAAAAGAAATAAAGCCGTTGGCTGAATTAACACAAATCTAGATGCGAAAAAAGGAACGCTGGTTAAGAATTGCTCACCTCGCTGCATCTAACAACAATACTGAAATCTGGAAGGTAATAAAGGAGGCTTCTAAATGTGATCTGCCAATAAATTGCATTCCAGAGCAGAGGTGGGCTGCCATAATAACTCTATCTTAGGGCTTAATGTCCCAGAAGATGAAGGGATGGCTATGCCCATCACGACATGGATCTGTAAAGCAGAGATCTGTGATATACAGATTATAGAGCACCTTAATATGTCACGGGCACCTGGGTCTGACGGTATATGTAATGGTCTGTTAAAGATGCCACCTGTATTGTGGAACATTCTCTACATCTTTTATTTTCAGAGATCGGAAGGTCTGGTGTTCTTGCTTTTATATGGCAAGAGAGCCATATATTACATATATATAGAAGAAAGGACCGTGTGATGATCCATGAAATTACTGAATGTTAGCAATGCTGAACATTCTAGCAGAAATCTTTGCGAGGGTCCTACTGGCTGAAATGAACTCTTGGATTGATGATAATGCCACTTTGAGTCCTAATAAAACTGGCTTTGGAGCCAAATCTTCTACATCACACATTATTCTTATGTTGGTATCTTTGATTGAATATGGATGGTTTAGCAGAGATACTTCGGTATGCTGTTGGTGTATAGATTTCAGTGCCGCCTTTGATACTGTTTTTCAGAACAACTTATGGTGAAAACTGGTGGCCTGGAATATTGCGACAGGGCTTTTGAAGATTCTTAAGTTGCTCCGCACAGATACCAGTGTCAGGGTGCGCCTGGATGGCATTGGCCAATTATCTGCATACATCCCAACTGATAGGGGGTGAAACAGGGCTGAATAGTTGCATCCGCCCTATTTAATCTATATTTAGCGGATCTGAAATTGGCATTTAGTAATATTGATATCTACCCAGTAAAAGGCTCAGCTGGCCAGCCTATGCAGATGATTTATTGCTTTTTGATAACACCCCAACAGGGTTACAAGCCTTTATACATGGTCTAGACATTTGTGCGTATCAAAATGGTTTAAAAGTGAATATAGCAAAAAGCAAGCTCATGGTGTTTGCCAATAAACCTAAATTGAACTTCAGAATGAGCTGGGCTATGGATGGCACTGTATTTAAATGTGTTAAATCATACAAATACCTAGGCCTACAAGTTGATGATGCGTTAAATTGGAACTTACACTAGCACGAAACTCAAGCCAAATGTATGAAAATGGTAGGCGCTATAAATGCCTTTATTGGGAGGAATGGTGGTTACACCGTTGCCTCATTTGTGTTTTTGTATTCTGCAAAGATTGTTCCTGTCATGACAAACATGATCAAGATATGGGGTCATGCATACATTGCAGATCTAATCAAATTTGAGGGGAAAATGTTGAGACAACTGTTTACAATACCTCAATCTCTATCGATTGAAGATTTATATCTTGAATTCAACCTAATTGGAATTGCATTGATTTTTGTATCCAGAACTTTCATGTGTTGTGTAAAATCTCTGTGCACTTAGTAATGGTACCGTAATGTTACAGTACATAAAAGCTTTTCTGCATCTAGATAACTGTAGTAAGATAGGCACTTTGGGTAACATTCCTTCACTTTTCAATAAATGGCTGACTAGCTGGGATATACCGCTGGTATCTCATACCGTTAACAAGATCAAACATTGGCTAAATCAGAAGATCATCAGTTTTAGTTTTGATACCCACATGATACAATTATCAACTAAGTCCAATAGTGGCACGTTTGTCCAATATAGAAATGATCGGTGCCCTAATCCAGCGCATGACATTGCGATCATAAGAAATTACCTGCTATTAAAATGTAATAAGTTTGAAGTCATTGAACTCAAGGGAGCGATAATTGGTACCCCTCGGACAGAACATAAATGTAGATTATGTGGTGAAAATGAAATTGAATCACTTAAACACATTTTGGCAAATTGTGAGTCTTAATTCTATTAGCGATAAATACATGAAATCGTATAATAACCAATTGGATAGCACTGATACACTTTTGCTTTAGCAAACATTTATGTGGGGACATGACCCAAAATGTAAAATTTTATGGTTAAAAGTTATTGGAATTGTATAGAGATTTTTGATATTTTAATTAATTAGGGTTTTATTTTGATTATAGATTTTTTATTTACTTGATTTGATATGGGTTAGTCAATGTTTTTTTTTTAATTGTAATTTGTAAAGTGTTGTTTTTGCATTGCATATGCAAAACCTTGTGATTACATGTATATTAAATACATTAAATAAAATTAAAATAATATTTGCACAATGAATATGGATCATCTAAGCTTGCACTGGAACAAAACACTGGGCAAATGCAATTCACACCAGTGTCAATGTGTGTGTAAAAGGGAAAGGGTGGAGCAGGTTTCCCCCCAATCCATTGTATATCATGATTTGTTCAATGAAGTGAAATGATTCTGCACATATTCTCTATTAAGAAGAAAGGGAATAACGCAAGTAAGCAATGGGGAGAAACAATGAAACACACAAAAAGTATTTTATTTTTGATTTATTTTCTGTTTATGCAATAAAGAACAACATGGAAAGTTGCTCCACGATTGTGGTGTGAAAGATGGGACTTTTTCGAGGCAAAATTAATTTATTTGATGTCATGCAACAAGCATTGTCCATAATCATAATGTTTCATGGTACGGATTGGAGAAAAACCTGTTTACTCCATGACAGATTATCTAAGCAGAAAAATTGGAGAAAAGTGAACTTGCACAATTTTTAGAAACAGTGCAAACATGAGATCACCTAGACACACGAGGTTGAGGGGATGAACCAGTGCCATACATAAAGGATAGCATATACAGACAATCCAATGATCAAAATAAATATGCAATAGTTTGATAATTCTTTACTGTACTGTACACATATTTACATTCAGGAACTGAATAGAGAATCATGGCGTGTGATGCCATTGTATGTCATAAGTATTCCTTATAATAATAATAATAATTTGGCATTTATATAGCGCTACAAACCCTCAGGTATCTGAGTGCTGCTTATTATTACCCACGGTGTGTGGTGCTCATTTATCAACCTCGGAAGGATAAAAGGCTGAGTTTGGCCCTGCTGGGATTCGAACCTGCGTAAGCAGACTCTGCACCGATGTCAAAGCTATATAGTTAGGAAGTGCTTCTCATGAAGCACAGTATTGTGGTAGTGTCCTTGATGTTAGTGGTTAAAGTATTTCAATGGTAAGGAGCAAGGAGGTAGAAGGAGTGGAAGTGGGAGGCAGCATATGATAGATGAGGAACAATGACATTGTGCAGGAATTTAATATCACACAGTTCAAGGAGAAGAGTGTCAGAAGTTGAATTTACCTATGAAGGTGGGTGCCAGTTGTTTAGGCCAATCGAATGAATATGGAGAGGGACCAGTTTTGCATGGAGAGACATCTCATGTGGAGGCTGCTATCAGAGGTGGGTTAAGAATATTAAAGGATGTAGAGCATACACGAGACAACGTCCAGTACTTTTTTGAGTGCATTAAAGAATGTTGTGGCAGTGTCTTTTAAGCTCTAGTCAAGCCTTTAAGCTCTAGTCAAGCCTGTAAACTCTGGTCAAGCCTGCTGAGGATACAAATTAATACCTGGATTTCTTTGGATTGATGGGTGAAATGTGGTGGATGCTGTAGATGTTTCAGCACCTAGAACCTGTCTAAACTTCGGAACACAATAAAGACAACAACCAATCTTGTGGTTGTTAAAGTATGTTGTGATTCTATCTGGCAAAATAAACAGGAGAGGGGAGAATGGGTGAAAGCATTTGAGATGGAGCGAAAGCTTATATTTTGGAAGAGATAAGCATCAAAGAAGCACTGTATCATGCAGTGGAAGCACTGTGTCATACAGTGACCGATGGCAGAGAGGAAGTTGAGAATGCACGAAGATAGTGTGCAATAGCACTTGGAGCATCGCAAGTGCTGACTGGCATCACCAAATAAATCATGTCAGACCCAAATAACCAGACAGACTCAGAAATATGGCAGAATACTACTTTATTATCAGTTCAATCAAGTAGGTAAACCTGGCAAGCAAACAGATTGTAGCCCACACACTCTCAGCACATTTCCATTACACAAAAGGATGTATACACCGATGTACGTCAGCTATGATGTCCTCTATGGCAAAATTAGAAACCTATTGGGTGGAGGGATTGGGTTAGGGAACATATATATCTATAGTTCAAATACGTGTTAGTATCATCATTGACTGCCCCTTATCTGGTAAGCATGCCTTAAACACCCTCCAACTATGTAATATAAAGATACTAGCATAATACCAGCAGTGGATAGGCTTCTGCAACAATGTATAGTTCCCCACCACATAGGCCCTCGTGATTGGATGGCACTCTCTTCCAACCTTGTACTTTTGGCTTGTAAGCCGCACATAAACTATGAAACCCAGGTGCAGGGAAAGAATGTCAGACAACTGCCTTTCGTAGCTTATTAGCCTACCATCTCTCATCAGTTAGGCCCTAAGCCAAGGCTTCCTCTTTGTAGTTGACCTTGCTGACCATTCTCTTCCTTGGAATTTTAAAGGGAGTGAGGGTACATTTCTATCTTCATTTGGAACTTTATGAATATTAATTGTCTTCTGGTCTTACACCACGTGTGAAGAGACCATGATTTGGTCCATTTTCCACTTTGATTTAGTACTAATTGATTCAATAATATTGGGTGCGATTACACCTCTTGGACTTGTTTGCTCCATTCTGCATACGCTTTTTGCATCCTTGATTGTTCTATACTTGGCAGTCACAATTATTCACTCTGTTACTTAATCTGAGAGAATTATATCTCATGTACATGGCTTATTTTCTTCAACTCCTTGAAGATGCCTCTTTATTTGGCATCCTGGATCTTGATCCAAGCAAATACCCTTTGTTCTCGGACGAAGCTGTATTCCCTCACCTGCCAGCTCTGCATCCTTGGTCTTTCTCCTCGAGATTTCTTGATTACTATTATACGATGCTGACATCCATTTACTCAATATGGCTGCTTTACGCGTGTTCTATTTCCTACTTTAGCAAGCTTCTATGTTATCTTATCGACCTTGTGTTTACACGTATATAGATCTATTAAATCTTTTGTCACTTATCTTCTAAGTGTATATGGTTTTCTTCATATTTGCATGTATATTTACTTTGCTGCTGCAGTTACATCTTCATTCGTCAGACAGCCATACACCAGGTTTAGTGTGTCTATGTATCTTCTCTCTTCTTGATGTCACTGGCACCTGTCAGACATTACTTATACCTCTTCTATATCCAGTGGTATCTGCAGACTCATGTCTACCGCATCAGTTTGAGAGTACATTTGGTTCGGTTGTCTGAGCGCATACCATCGTTCATACATTCCATGTGGTATTGGGATGATACCAGGTGTCATGCACAGTGGTCTCTTGGTGTTCTTCCAGTATGCCAGAGATGAGAGGGGGGCTCTATAGATGATGTGTACATCTGACTCTTTACAACAGTTCAGTGGTAAACGAGTGGGGTGTGAAGATGATATGTGTGTCATCAATGAAAAGCTGATAGGAGAAACTAAAGGAGGCAATGAGTTTTCCCAATTACGGGGTCCACAGTTTGAAGATAAGGAAACAAAGGACACATCCTTGAGGGACCCCTGCTGGGAAGGGGTGGGAATGAAGGTGTTAAATAGCATGAGATGGAGAAGGAATGGTCAGGTAGGTAGGAAACAAATCAGTCAACACTGGTGTCCTGAGCACCAAGGTGAGAGAGGGATGCTGAACCACGTGGAAAGTGGCAGAGAGCTGAAGGTGGATGAGCATTGAAGAAAGTTCAGCATGCTGAGTGCCCATGAGGATAATGGAGAAATGGGTGAATGCCAATTCAGTGGACTGCAAGTTGTGAAATCCAGATTTGAAGGGGTCATAGAACCAATCACATCCACGAGGAGTGTGATGTGGTTAAACGCCAGGTGTTGCAAAGTTTTATATTAGGGGAGAAGGGAGTGAGGACATGCGTTGTTTGGATTATTAGTATCATTGATAGGTCTGTTTCTTCAGGATGGGTAGGACAGTAGCCTCCTTGAAGCAGACTTTCAAGATCCCAGAGCCAAGTGATAGGTTGATGAGATGTGAAGAGAGCGAACATTGGAGGGTCTGTGGTGTGAATGGGTCAACAGGAGCACTGGGTGGGTTGGCATGCCAGCGAGCCGGTATCAGTTCTGATGAGTTGTAAATTGAGGAAAAGGAAATACTTTTTTATGTTTGCTGATTTATATTCTCAGCAGAAACACATGGCAAAGGTATATGGAATTGCAAATGTTAGCAGCATTCTTTCGTTGTTGACCTGCACATCTAGTTGCAGGCATTATTCCACTACTATGATGACAAACAAAGAGTGAAATTAGACTATTTTGTTTTCTTTTGTTCTACTGTTAACATGGTCTTAATCCACTTCACATTTTACCGGCCTGCCAACAAGCCTCATGATGTCTGCAGTGCCAGTATACAAGTGTGGTTGCTTTCACCTGTGTCATTTTTCACCCAATAATCATGTGTCAGCTCTGAATTAGCAAATGAAAGTGGTAGCTCAGATAACTCCTCATAAAGGATCAGATTGTGAGTATGCTACACAGAGAATGTTCACTCTTGAGAGAATGTAACCCAATTGAAAGGGGCAAAGGGGCATTTCTTTTGAAAGGTAAGTTTGCTCGCCCCACTGTTAGGCGGAAACCTGTGCAGTTCCCTCTGGGACCACTGCAAAAGATTTAGGACTACAGGTGTTGCGATGAACCCACTTGGTAGCAGTCTGCACCACACAGATTCACTTGGTAGCTGTGGCTGAGCAGTCAGACTTCCCTTAAGAAAAGTTGGTCAGTATAGGGAGTATACAAGATAGGGCAATTCTTTGCAGCAAAACAAGTAAGCACGCAACAAGGCTTAGTATAAAGATAGTAAGTTATTTATTTATAACAGAACGTCTATGAAAAATACTAAAGCAAATCACGGCAAACAAATCAAAATACAATTACTCTGCAGAATGGAATAAAGCTCAATCCCCCGAAACACAATATCGACAACTCTAGGTTCTACGGCACCACTTATTTTCAGACAGAGGTGTATACCTCAACCCAGATGACACTCGAATATTTAGTGAGGAAGGGAGAGAAGAGATAGGCAGGTAATGAAGTCAACACGGTTCGTACTGAAGCAGGTAAAAATGCAAGGCAGGAAGGCATTAATCACAATAGATCACAAAGTTCAGCGGCCAGGCCCACTCGGTGAGAGGCAAGGCACGATGTCCTAGAAAGTCTCTACTGACGATGCACTCAAGTCTTGGTTAGCAAATTGTTTAGCGACAGGTTGAACCAGTTCAGAACAAAGAGTGAATAAAGCTTGGAGGCAACCCAACGGAACGGAGAGGAATCAGATACCTCACACGAACCGATCGAAAAGGGAAGCCAGGCGGTTACGGTACCTTGTTGTGGAGGGCAGCTCCGGCGGGGGCAGTTGTTCCTGGTGGTGGATGCACGACGGGTCTTGGCCAAGAGAAGAGATGCTCTCGTCGTCGAAGAGAAGATGTCCGGTGCACCACCAGGGAAGAAACCAGCCGCGGAGTGCTCCGTCACAAGGCAACACCTTTCGATCACGGTGCAGGAGTAGTGGCTATCCGGTTGCCGGGTGCTCTGCACGGGCAATTCGACCACTGCGTCCTGGGCGAACAAAAAGCACAAAGAAGAAGACTGGTTGTTCCCACCAGCCAGGGAAAGAGACTCTCCGGCAGGGAGATCTCTTCTGTCGTCGGGAGATTGTGAGACAATTCCGCAGGGCTCCACCGGAGGTGTCGTCGTGCAGGTCGGCTCAGCGTTACCCTCGTCGGATTCTTTAGGTCCAGTGGCGACTTCCGAAGATCCAGTCCCAAAAGCTCTGCTTTTATGCAGACGTCCCCCATTCATTCAGCCTAGCTGTCAATCAACACATGCTAAGTGGTGAGCGGGAAGGCTCACCACCTGGGCCAATCACTCCAGAGTGCGACCTGAGTTGGCAAGGCAACTCGGTCCAGGGTGCCTAAACCCCCTCCCACACCCCTGAGGTAACCCAGACAGAATGGCGCCACTTTGGAGGGTCTCTGTCCAGAGGCCCGCCAAAAGTGGAACAAAGGGCTCAACCTTTGGTTTAGGAGTCACAGAGATAAACACAGACGCCATTTTACAAACCGAGTTCTGGCAGAAAATACCACTCGATAAACCTATTTAAGATAAGTAGATCGGTGGTACGTTGGAGATTAACGAAAAACAGTATCAATCTTCAACAATGGGACGGATCCCATAGGGTTATGCTCGGGGTCGAACATAACAAGTAGTTTCCACTGCCACCAGCCAAAACTCGACGAGGGGGGACGGGACAGTGCCCCCTCGAGTAACAGATCCAGGAGTAATCGAATCACCCCTACTAGCACGTCCACAATAAGATGGTTGGTACTAGTTCTGTTAGCAAATTTAGGTCTAGTAAAGCCAATGGTGACTTTACATGCCCGGGAAGACAGTAGTCAGTCCCCGGGTATGGAGTCTATGGTGGGGGACCTGCTAGGGCGTCCCCGTGTCACGACACGTAGGGTGCAGAGTGACACACATAGAAAAACTGATGAGACCCTATGGAGTAAAAGACCCCATAGCCCATCGAACACATTGACATCTCAAAGGGATTACACACATACATGTCCAAGAGTGAGAGGAAAAGGGTCACACTCTTGGCAGGATGGAAAAAACAAACTCCAGAAATCCAGCAAAGCTGCTGGGGGACTCACTAGGTTAGGAAATTCAGCCTAACCAGAGAATTCTCCCTAACACTCGCCCCCCCAGACTAAGGGACAGGAGGATTTAATCCACTCCTGGATGAATCTCATACCTCTAGTCGATGATATACATCCTAGAGAGACCATCAGCATTTTGGTGGTGACACCCTGACCTGTGCTCAATGGTGAAATCGAACCCTTGCAGGCAGATCGACCATCTCAGTAGTTTCGGGTTTTCCCCTTTCATTTGCATTAACCATCTCAAGGGTTGGTGGTCAGTCTGAATAACAAAAGTAGAACCATACAAGTACGGCCTAAACTTCTTCAGAGCCCACACGATAGCAAAGCACTCTCTTTCGATTGTTGCCCACCTTGTTTCAGGATCCTTCAGCTTGCGGCTGATGTAGCAAACGGGGTGCTCCCTACCTTTTCCATCCAGTTGACTGAGTACGGCACCTATCCCTACATTGGAAGCGTCTGTCTGCACAATGAAGTGTTGGCGGTAATCAGGAGCTCTGAGTACTGGGGCTTGGCAAAGAGCCTTTTTCAGGTTTTCAAAAGCCTGATTGCACTCCTCGTTCCATTTAACCTTTTTAGGGAATTTGGGCGAGGAGATGACATTCAGTGGAGAAGCTATGGTCCCATAGTTCTCTATGAAATTCCTGTAATACCCGGTGAGGCCTAGGAAGGCTCTCACCTGAGTCTAAGTAGTCGGTGTTGTCCAATTTTGCACAGCTTCAATCTAACTGAGCAAAGGCCTTATTTCTCCACCGCCTACCTCATGCCCAAGGTAGACTACCTTACTCTGTCCAATTTGGCATTTACTCGCCTTTATGGTCAGATTGGCTCGTCCAAGAGCCTGCAAAACATCTCTCAGGTGGGTTACATGTTCGTCCCAGGAATTGCTGAACACTGCTATGTCATCCAAGTATGCCATGCAGAAGTCCTCCATCCCGGTTAGAACCTGGTTTACCATCCGTTGAAACGTAGCAGATGCATTTTTTAGTCCGAAAGGCATTACCGTGAACTGGTATAAACCAACGGGGGTAGAAAATGCAGTTTTCTCCTTGGCATGGTCGGTCAGGGCTATTTGCCAATAGCCTGACGTCAAGTCAAATGTGCTGAGGAACTTGGCGGCGCCAAGTTTATCCACCAACTCATCTGTTCTGGGCAAAGGGTGGGCATCAGTCGTGGTGACTGCGTTAAGAGCTCTATAATCCACGCAGAATCTAAGTTCTTTAGATCAAGCCTTTGGTACTAACACAACTGGGCTAGACCATGGACTAGTAGAGGGCTCTATTACCCCGAGATCAAGCATCTTGCTGACCTCACCTTTGATGTGGGTTCTTACGTTTTCTGACATGCGATATCCTCTGCTTTTGACAGGCAGACAGTCACCAGTGAGTATCTCGTGCTGGCCCCAAGGGGTCAAGCCTGGTGAGAGCGAGAACAGAGAGGCAAACTGATTCAACATAGACTTGCGCTCTTCTTGTTGCTCGGGTGTCAGATTGGAGGAGAGATTTACTCCTTCAATTTTTTCATCTAAAGGTAAGCCTCTGAGGAGATCCGGAAGAGCTTCACTCTCTTCTTCTTCCTCGGCCGATGCTAGAAGCAACGCTCCTACATCAGGTCGTGAGACATACGCTTTAAGTCGGTTGGTGTGAAAGACTGTCGGAGCCTCCTTGGGGTTGCCCAAGTCCACCAGATAGTTAACCTCACCGATCTTACCCACTACTCGGTAGGGTCCCATCCATTTATCTTGCAAGGCCCTCTGCCATGTGGGGATCATAACAAGAACAAGCTGGTCTTGAGCGAACTCAACCATGTTAGCCTTTTGATCGTGCCAGTGCTTGACCAATGCTTGTCCAGCTTTCAAGTTATTGCTTGCTTCTGTCATCAGGTGCGACATTCTCCTCCGGAGACCTATCACGTAGTCAGTCACTCTGACTGGCTTGGGGGAAGGAGCACTCTCCAACCCCTCCTTAATCAGGGCCAATGGACCTCTGACGGTATGACCATAGAGCAGTTCGAAGGGAGAGTAACCTACTCCCTCCTGAGGGACTTCTCTATAAGCAAAAAGAAGGCATGGCAATAGAAGGTCCCACTTACGCTTAAGGGGTTCTTCTAGAGCACCTATCATGCTCTTCATGGTTCGGTTGAACCGTTCTACCAACCCATTGGTTTGTGGGTGGTAAGCCTTTGAGAACTTGTAAGTTACCCCGCAGGTTTTCCACATGGCTTTCATGTAGTGGGACATAAAATTTGACCCCCTGTCAGAGATTACTTCCTTAGGAAATCCGACCCTAGTAAAAATACCAAGGAGGGCCTTAGCCACAGCCGGAGCTGTAACAGTCCTCATAGGAATTGCCTCAGGATACCTAGCAGCATGGTCTACTACAACAAGTATAAACCTGTTGCCTGAGGAGGTTGGAGGATCAAGGGGACCAACGATATCAATCCCTACTCTCTCAAATGGGACTCCCACAACGGGAAGAGGCACTAACGGTGCCACATTCTTGGACCCAACCTTACCAGAGATCTGGCAGGTATGGCAGCTTCTGCAGTGTTTTTCTACTTCGGCCCCCATCTTTGGCCAATAGAAGTAGAGCGAGAGCCTTTCCTTAGTCTTCTTGAAACTCAAGTGACCAGCCAAAGGAATCTCGTGGGCTAACTGCAAGAACTGTGGTCTGTTCTCTTGGGGTACTACAAGGCGTTTGTAGTCTCCAGGTGCAGACTCGGTCGGTTCACTATAGAAGAGGCCATCTTCCCAGTGCAACCTATGTTTCCCAGGCTCTTGCCCTTCAGCCTGAGTTTCTGCCTGATGGCGAAGACCTTCCAGAGTTGGACATTCTCTCTGTCCCTTACTGAAGTCTGCCCTGCTGGGTCCACCTTCTGCCAGTAACGACTGCAGCTCAGGATGGTCAACAGGATCCAGATCTCCAATGAGTTCCTGGCCTTCCATTAGCTCTTCTTCAGAGTCTAATTCTACCATACAGGGTTGTACTTCCCCCTCAGCCTCAGCTGGAGGTGGAGTTACGGGTGTGACGTTGGACAACCGCGGGGAAGTCCGTGTCGGCTGCATTGGAATGTGGGCTGTTGGTTTCGGTTTAGAAGTTTTAGGTTTCCCTTTTACTTCTGTGTTCCTAGAGACAGCGGCCGCCATTTCCAAAGGAGCAGGAGTGATTTCTTTCTTCATCATCTCCCCGAGAGTACCGCGCAGGGTCCTCTCTCTTGCAGGTCTGGTTAGCTCCTGTAACCATTTACTAGGAGGTCTGGGAGTATGCGATACAACTCCGAGAGTTTTCAAATCGTTACCCAACAGTACGCGTCCTGGTACCTCACTCTGTATGCTGACAGGTATCTTTACAGTCATGTCGTTACACTGGATGAGAACTGGTAATTGGGGAAGCATCTGCACAGGCCCTCCAGCTAACTTGGTGAGGCGTTTGGGTGCCTTAGCAACATCCTCAGCCTGAAAAAACGATTTATCCACCACAGTTATGCTGGCCCCAGTGTCCCTAATGGCAGGCGTCTCCTGACCATTCACCTGGACACTGTCCTTATAATACTCTTTAGTATTATCGGGGAGAGAATTATAGTCATCTAAATTCTGTTGTTCCCACAACCCCAGAGATACTAAAGAAACGCTGGCTGAGACCCCAATGGGTTCGTCAGCTAGCAGTAGAAAGTTTCCACTTTCCATTTGGACTTCCTCCTCTGGAGCGAAGGCTAAGGAGACAAGCTGGACCCCTGAAGGTTTACCCTTACATCTGGGATCTCCTTTCACATGATCAGTCGAGCCGCAAACAAAGCATTTCCCGAATGCTTTCTGGAATGGTGGCTTGTTCTGACCTCCTTCCGGTTTGGCACCAGAAGACACACTATTCTGCTGTGGTTTTCCCGGTGGCTTACCCTTCTGGTTTTGTTTGGGGCCCTCTTTGGAATGTGAGTTATTCGAAGTCTCCTTTGAGTCTTTTTTAGGCTGTTTTCCCTCGTCCTTTTTCTGAGTTGCCCCAGAATCCTTGTGAGTAGCCCTGTTGGCAACCCACAAGTCAGCAGTCTTAGCTAGAGCCCTGGAATCTAATTCCTTCGAATCAGCCAAGTGCTGTCTGAGCTCAGGAGAACAGGCATCATAAATCGACTCCAACATAAAAAGATTTCGCATACCCTCGTAAGTGTCAACTTTGTAACCCTTAATCCATCCCTCTAAGTTTTTCAACCCTTCACTCACCCAGGTAGCCCAAGGGGTACCATCATGCTTTTTGAGGGTTCTAAACCTCTTAAGATACTGGGAAGGGGTCTTCCCGAATCTAGCTATCAAAGCTAGTTTCACACTTTCGTAATCCGTCTTATCCACCTCCCCCAATTCCATTACCACATCAGTCGCAACAGGAGGAAGCCTAGAGAACAACCAGGGAAGCAACGCGTTCCCGGTGATGTCCTGGAGCCCATGATTGTATTCAAACAGTTTCAACCAATCCAACACATCCAATCTCGGTTCGTACATACCCACTAATTCCTTCGGCATCCGGGGTCTTTTGGGACTGGAGCTCCTAGAGGAACCAGAGGAGAGAGAAGCATTTTCCATAGACAACTTTTTCATTTGTAACTCATGATTAAGCTCTATTTCTCTGAGTCTTAACTCAGCTTGTTTCTGCTCAGCCTGGGCATTCATTCGTCTGAACTCGAGCTCTTGGTTTCGTTCAGATTGAGCCAAGAACCGTTTATATTCTAATTCGAGCTTCATTTTTTCAAGTTCAAAATAAGCAGGGTTACTTGTGGGACCTGGTATGGGCCCCGTAGGCACAGTTGGTAAGGCAGGTAGAGGAGCGGGGGAGACAGTTTCGTTAGCCTCGCCGTCCTCGTCAGCCTCTTCATCGCTATCATCAGAATTACGATTCAGATCAACACCATTACTGTTATCTACAGTTGCTGGAGAGTTTGGTTCCTCTGAACCAGTACCCAGACTTTGGTTCGCCAGCAATCTCTCTATCAGTTCTAACTTCTTGCCTTTTACAGGAAGATTCTCTTGTCTACAGAGAGCTCGCAGACTCTCAGTATTTTTATCTGACAAAGACTCTTGGCTGTAAATTTCCATCGTAGACATGTTTTTTGAAAGTTGCTTTTGTAAAGTTTTGTGGTTAGTCGTCCTACAGCGTCGAAAAACACTCTAAACTGTATACTCGATACTAATCCCACCGCTGTACACCAGTGTTAGGCGGAAACCTGTGCAGTTCCCTCTGGGACCACTGCAAAAGATTTAGGACTACAGGTGTTGCGATGAACCCACTTGGTAGCAGTCTGCGCCACACAGATTCACTTGGTAGCTGTGGCTGAGCAGTCAGACTTCCCTCAAGAAAAGTTGGTCAGTATAGGGAGTATACAAGATAGGGCAATTCTTTGGAGCAAAACAAGTAAGCACGCAACAAGGCTTAGTATAAAGATAGTAAGTTATTTATTTATAACAGAACGTCTATGAAAAATACTAAAGCAAATCACGGCAAACAAATCAAAATACAATTACTCTGCAGAATGGAATAAAGCTCAATACCCCGAAACACAATATCGACAACTCTAGGTTCTACGGCACCACTTATTTTCAGACAGAGGTGTATACCTCAACCCAGATGACACTCGAATATTTAGTGAGGAAGGGAGAGAAGAGATAGGCAGGTAATGAAGTCAACACGGTTCGTACTGAAGCGGGTAAAAATGCAAGGCAGGAAGGCATTAATCACAATAGATCACAAAGTTCAGCGGCCAGGCCCACTCGGTGAGAGGCAAGGCACGATGTCCTAGAAAGTCTCTACTGACGATGCACTCAAGTCTTGGTTAGCAAATTGTTTAGCGACAGGTTGAACCAGTTCAGAACAAAGAGTGAATAAAGCTTGGTGGCAACCCAACGGAACGGAGAGGAATCAGATACCTCACACGAACCGATCGAAAAGGGAAGCCAGGCGGTTACGGTACCTTGTTGTGGAGGGCAGCTCCGGCGGGGGCAGTTGTTCCTGGTGGTGGATGCACGACGGGTCTTGGCCAAGAGAAGAGATGCTCTCGTCGTCGAAGAGAAGATGTCCGGTGCACCACCAGGGAAGAAACCAGCCGCGGAGTGCTCCGTCACAAGGCACCACCTTTCGATCACGGTGCAGGAGTAGTGGCTATCCGGTTGCCGGGTGCTCTGCACGGGCAATTCGACCACTGCGTCCTGGGCGAACAAAAAGCACAAAGAAGAAGACTGGTTGTTCCCACCAGCCAGGGAAAGAGACTCTCCGGCAGGGAGATCTCTTCTGTTGTCGGGAGATTGTGAGACGATTCCGCAGGGCTCCACCGGAGGTGTCGTCGTGCAGGTCGGCTCAGCGTTACCCTCGTCGGATTCTTTAGGTCCAGTGGCGACTTCCGAAGATCGAGTCCCAAAAGCTCTGCTTTTATGCAGACGTCCCCCATTCATTCAGCCTAGCTGTCAATCAACACATGCTAAGTGGTGAGCGGGAAGGCTCACCACCTGGGCCAATCACTCCAGAGTGCGACCTGAGTTGGCAAGGCAACTCGGCCCAGGGTGCCTAAACCCCCTCCCACACCCTTGAGGTAACCCAGACAGAATGGCGCCACTTTTGAGGGTCTCTGTCCAGAGGCCCCCCAAAAGTGGAACAAACGGCTCAACCTTTGGTCTAGGAGTCACAGAGATAAACACAGACGCCATTTTACAAACCGAGTTCTGGCAGAAAATACCACTCGATAAACCTATTTAAGATAAGTAGATCGGTGGTACATTGGAGATTAACGAAAAACAGTATCAATCTTCAACAATGGGACGGATCCCATAGGGTTATGCTCGGGGTCGAACATAACAAGCAGTTTCCACTGCCACCAGCCAAAACTCGACGAGGGGGGACGGGACAGTGCCCCCTCGAGTAACAGATCCAGGAGTAATCGAATCACCCCTACTAGCACGTCCACAATAAGATGGTTGGTACTAGTTCTGTTAGCAAATTTAGGTCTAGTAAAGCCAATGGTGACTTTACATGCCCGGGGTGACAGTAGTCAGTCCCCGGGTATGGAGTCTATGGTGGGGGACCTGCTAGGGCGCTCCCGTGTCACGACACGTAGGGTGCAGAGTGACACACATAGAAAAACTGATGAGACCCTATGGAGTAAAAGACCCCATAGCCCATCGAACACATTGACATCTCAAAGGGATTACACACATACATGTCCAAGAGTGAGAGGAAAAGGGTCACACTCTTGGCAGGATGGAAAAAACAAACTCCAGAAATCCAGCAAAGCTGCTGGGGGACTCACTAGGTTAGGAAATTCAGCCTAACCAGAGAATTCTCCCTAACACCCACAAACTCAGGTCACTACTTAACTTGGTCTCGCGGTTTCAGATGGGGGGTAGGGAGACTGTGCAGCTATTATGCCGGCTTGATCAGGGCTGTCATCATACCCCAACGCATGTGTGAGTATTTCACCCATTTTTGATTCTTTAGGTTTCATTTTGGCTCTTGTATCTTCTTAACTAGCTCAAGACCGATCATGAGTGATATAACTCCTAGCAAGTGTTTAATCCTGCTGTAAATATATCTCCTGGCATGCCATTTAAAACTGGAATAAATTGTATTGGCATGTGGTGTATGACTGATACCTTTCCCTCTATGGTAGCGGCACCATGAGTCAAGCAATGCTTCAGTGATGATGCGCCAATATATTTGTGTCTGTTGTGTACTTCTTTTTCCTACCTGCATCAATTTTCTTATGAGCACATGCGTGGGTTACAGAGCAGAAATGTTCCTTTGTTGAATGGCGGGACTTATATATATTTATAAAGCACTGAAAGCCCGCAGACATATCTTATATGTTGCAATAAAGTAATGTCTGATGCCGTACTCATTTGTTCGGTTGGTGCCAGACACAATGCCTGAGAGGCAGGATAAGAATATATTCAAGTGGAAGTGATGTTTGCCTATGCATATGAACTCATTTAATTTCATGAGATTATGTCCCCATTATTTAAATGTAGACTTTTGTCGTACATTCCACGTGTGTCCTGCTGTCTAGTTCCAAGTTATCAGCATTGCAGAAATCATTTTCTGACAATACGCAACATGTTTCGGGATACAATGTTCTTTTTCAAGCACATAAAAATAATTGAAAAAACATCCAAAATGTTCTATCTCAGATTAACAAAAGAAAATGAAACCATTGCAGCATAAACCCCAAAATGTTGTTTGACCATAACTGGCAAAATAAAACCTACCTTCCGGAGTGTGAACTATTCATGCTGATGCAATCAAAAAGGAAATGGCTGACAATTTTACATAAAAATAAGGTTTAACATCAGCAAAGCAGAAACACACAATTTACTTACCATAACAATACCCGCCTATTCAATAAATGTATTCTTCCTTCCGGGATTTAGTGATTGCAGAAAAACACTCCAAAATGATTGCCCCTTTCTTAATGCATCTACCCAGTCTCACCCGGATGACATTTTTCAGGTTCCAAAATGTTATAATATAGTTGGCTTAGTGAGTATCCGTTTTATTCAGCGTGTTCTTGGGAGTCGAAATACCTATCATAAATTCAATGATATATATGGTCTTTGTTTGTTCAAGCATTCATACCTCATACACTTTGCCTCAAGGACATATCAGAGGTTACACGGCCCATTCTGGCAAACGCTTTGGGTTATGCTTAAAGCTATCCTTTGCTACCATCTATTGGTGTAGTATGGAATTACTTCTGATTAAATTGCCACTCAGTGGCAGAGGCAGCTTTTGATGCCAGGGTGTGTGGATAGCTCCTGAAGGGGCACCAGCATTCTAAATGATTCATGGGTGAGCCCTCACAGGGTGGTCAATGTTTTCAGTGAAAGGCTCTACATTCATCCTGGTGTTCTGAGGGGTTTCCCCCATGAAATGTTTTTTATTTTTTTTAAACTGTGCTTAAAGGATGCATTTTGCAGAACAATTTTAAAGAAAAAAATAAACGGAAAGACATTCAAATTATAATTGTTTCTCTACAGACCCAACTCTAATTTTCAGTCAATTTCATGATTCATGGGCTGTCATGCCTAGTGAATATTTTGAGCCGAGCGGCCTAAATATGTCCTCAAATTAGTTTAAGCGCCAACGCGTAGTAAAGGGAGCATAGAATAATTAAGTGGGGACATGTTTTTAAAATGATCTGATGAAATAATGCATTTTCAGCCGAATTTTTAACAAAAAAAGAGGTTATAAGCCATACAATGCACAGCTGGTGGTCATGGAAATATCCAGTAAATGCCATGCCACCATCACCACACTACGTAGGAGACCATGATATTATATTCATGAGACTGCAGTCACAACCTATCTATGCCGGTAATGTCCAATTTAAATCACCTGCATTTATTGCTTTATGCATATAATTTAAAGTGACCATAACACGCATAGACAGGTTGTGGCAGCAGCTTCATGCATGCGATTTAAAGCAACCATTACTGGCATAGATAGGGCACCCTAACTATGCCTGTAATGGTTACTTTACATCACATGCATGAAGCTGCTGCCAGAACAGTGGTGGCTGGTGAATTTTTTAATTGGAGGGCCGTAAACATTTCCCAGAAATATGCTAGAGCGACCATGCGTCACTTTAAATCACAAACAAGAAGGCTGAAGCGCTTCATGCATATGATTTAAAGTGACCATTACTGGCATAGATAGGGCAACATATGTATGCTAATGCTCTCTCGGGAGGATAGCTCAGGGGCAACGTGCACGCCTTGGAAGCAAAACAACAAGGAGTTCAATCCCCGGGTCCATGCTTAGAAACTTCTGGGTATCAAGCACATTATAAATAACCTATCATATCATATCAATAATGGTCACTTGAAATCACATGCACAAAGCTGGTGTCACAACCCATAGCAGCTGTAGAATTTGTTTATTGAGGGGTGTACATTTCTTTCCACAAATACGCAAGAGCGTATGGGGGAGAGTGTCAAGCAACCAAGAGGTGATCAGGGTGGGGTGGTTACAACTGTAATTTTGTTTTTAATATTGAGTTAAAATGGTGCATTGTACGGCACACTTTCTGTGACAAACTGGGCAAAAAGCTATACGGTTTGCAATTGTTTTATTTAGGATAACGCCAATCCAAAAATGCAAAAGATGTAAGTCCCAAATAGTGCACAGGAGCATTTCACAACGTATTTTCATGATGCCTTCGCCCACATTATATGCCAGTTCAAAAACATGTTCATCCTGGTTGTGCCCGTACATTTCCATGCTGGATACACCAATAATTGACAGGATTCCTATATAAGAACATACTCATGTTTGTTTTGCACACAATGCCAGTAATGATACGATAAGAAAACATGTCCTTCCTGACTCTGCCAATGTAAGGCAGCATCTCCACAAAAAATATTCCTGTTTGCTTTGCCTTAAAAAATTCCATGCCAAAATAAGCAAATATGTCCAAATTGGCTGCAGAGTTTAGTACAGTCTAAAGACCTACTAACATGTCATTTTGTCATAGATACCCAGAATAAAATGTCACGCCACAGAAAGAAATTACTAAACTGGCTGCACCAAAATGCCAGCGTAGCCACATAACAAGAATTAACATGATTGCTTTAGTATAGATGCTCATAATAAAACAATCATGCTAGAGTAGGAAAGGGCAAGACTGGTTGCCCGAAAAGGCCAGTGTAGCCAAGTAATAACACATACCATGCGTGGTTAATCCTAGAATCTCAGTAGAACACGTCATGCCACTGTACAAAAGGTTAGACTGGCAGTCCCAAAATGCCAGTCTAGCCAACTAACAACACATGCCATGCTCGGTTTATCATCGATTCCAAAGTAAAAGTCATGCCACAGCAAGAAATGGCTAGACCTGCAGCCCCAAAATATTACTCTAGCCGTGTAATACTACTTAACATGCTTGCTTTAGCATAGATATCCAGTAAAAAAAAAAAAAAGTCATGTCACAGTAAGCAATGGCTAGACGGGCTGTCCTGGGATGAAAGTCTAGCCAAGTCATAACACATACCATACTTGCGTTATCATAGACATCAAATAAAAAATGTCATATCACAATAAGAAAAGGCTATAATGACAGCCTTAAACTGCCAGACTAGCCACTTAATGGTTGATAAAAGAAAGGATGATGATTTTTTTACTCAGCATCTGTGGGAGATTCCTAGTAAACAATGTGTTTTTGGTGCACAACCATCCTTCCCATCAGCCCCCTGACCCAGCACAAAAACACACATGCATACATATTCACACAACACATTCACACACAACATTCACTCACTCATTCACACGCGCACCCATACTACATGGTCACACTCTTTCATGCGTGTGATTTATGGTGATCATTACTGGCATAGTAATGATCACTTTAAATCAAACGTATGACATTGCTGCCACAGCCCTTCTATAGTAGCGCATTAATGGCATAGATAGGTTGTGGCAGCAGCTTCATGCGTGTGATTAAAAGTGACAATTACTGGCATAGATAGGTTCTGAGTCAGTAGTCTCTGCAAGGGATTTACAGTGACCACCCATACAAGTTATATGGTTGGTCACTGTAAATCCCGTGCAGAGCTGATACAAACACACACACACAAACGCATGTGCAAGTGGACACACTCTGATCCAGCATACATTGTATACAAACATACAAATCTACCACTCCTTCAACTTATCATTCATGCACACACACACACACACACACGCCACTCACCGTTTTATTTTTAATATCTAGTGCTCTGAGTACCAGACCTGATAACATTAAAAAAAGACCCTGTGAGTGGTGTGCTGCACTCGTCTGTGCACCACTCACCATTTATTTTTCTTCAGGGCTAGCACTCAGTTAGTGCCAGTCCTGTCTGAGCGCCAGCCCTGTGCATGCACGGTGGAGTGCAATGTACACCAGTGAGGTGCTAGTAGAAGGGGCGGGCGACCACGCTTTCCACACCTGAGCCATGCCCCAACTGCTACCATAAGAACAATTTCCATGGGTATGGCTCTCGTTGCATAACCCTCAAAAGGAGTGTTCATCTTCGTGTGATTGAATATCTGAACAATCCAACTACTTTGAAAGATCCCTCTTTCTTGTATGGGCAAAAAAATCTTCCGAATTGACAGCACTTTACAATCAGGTAGTAAAAAGGTCCAATATTTTCCAGATACATTTTTAAAAATTGGCAGGCAAATCACAGATCTATGGCATACAATAAAACTGGTCTTTTATATGATGGCTTTTACTAATGCACAGCATGTGCCTCTGTTTAAAGAAGTGGAAGCATGCATACATTGCTTTTATACGGATTAAGTCATCATCAGTGGTACCTGGGCGAATAGCAGCAGAGCATATGGAAATGTATAAAGTAGCCGATAAAATGTGTCCCCTGACGGGCGGTTGTGGAGAGCTGTACAGACCATTTTATAATACATCTTTGCCATTCTTCAGCAAATGTTATGACGTACCAATAATAGACTGGAAGCCTGGAAATGTTCAGCTGAGGCTACATCGTGTCGGAAAGTAACAACAGAGCCGTGTTGGATCACTGCACTTGACCGGAGGCAAAATCACTGAAAATGAATGGCCCGATTCATGGAATTGTTTGCACAGTTCAAAGTGACTTTGCACTGTTGAAAAGTGACTCGACTGCCGACACACACCCTGATTTATGCAACTGGCAAAGTGTATTTTGTGCAGTGCAAAGTCAGTGCAAAGTCAGTACAAAGAAATGTTTGCAGTACAAAATGACTTTGCACAGACTTTGCACTGCAAAAATAATCTTTGCACAGTTCCATGAATCAGGGTCTGTGCACGCAGTGCAAAGTCACTTTTCAGCAGTGCAAAGTCAGTGCAAAGTCAGTACAAAAACATGTTTGCAGTACAAAATGACTTTGCACAGATTTTGCACTGCAAAAATAATCTTTGCACAGTTCCATGAATCAGAGGTTTGTGCTCGCAGTGTAAAGTCACTTTTCAGGAGTGCAAAGGCACTTTGAGCCGTGCAAAAAATGCAATGAATTGGGCCCTAAATGTCTTTCTAGATCTAGCTCTCTTTCTCTCTGTAACTAAATGTGTGTTTATGTTCACGTGTTTAGAGTTGTGAGCAAGTGCAGACGTGTGTGTTCATGTGTTCACAGTTGTGTGCATGCATGTGGAGGTGTGCACACACGGTGGAAGTGTCTGTTCGTGTGGAAGCTAATGAGCGCAGGAATCTGAGCATGCACCGGGTGTATGTTTGTGCATGTGTAAGTATTTCAATGTGTGTAGATGGGAGTACACATGCAGAGTTGCTGACAAGTCAGTGTGGCCCGCTGATTTCACTGCACATCGAATTTGTGTTGTTGATACACTTCTCTGTAAATTGACACCTGCACAGATCGCATTAACTAGGCAGGGAGTACATGGTTCTTCTACTGGTGCAACATGTACAATGGACACAGCCTTGGCTAGTGAAATGCAATGGACATGAATGGGGCCAGTGAACCCTGAGACAATAGGCCATGGCTAGTGACCACTGGAAATGACCGGGGCGGGGGGGCAGTGGATCCTGAAGTTCCTAGGGTAGGCCTACCCAGTCATGGGCAGTTGCCTTCTCTATTTTGAAATCATTGGTGCCGCATGGCTAGTGGGTCCGAGGAAACTACAGTATAACAAAAGCCCTGACATTCAGTTAAACCAACTTTAGTTAAGAGGGAATTAAGGTGAGCTGATAGGCCGGGAGCCTTAACTTTTTTAAGTCATTGTTGGAAAATTGACAATTGCCTCCTTGCTTCGAATTGAGGGGGTCCTCCCTTTACCCCCCACTATCCACTATCCTCTCTATTGAAAGGGGTGGGTCACCCTTGACCACCTGTGTGGCATCCCCTGCCCTCTCACCTTCCCTTCAACTCCCATCCTCTGTTCCCTTCCACCTTTCATGTCCACCCCTTCCAACTACTTCCCCACATTCTTCCAGCCCCCTTCCCACCTCATTAGCGGCACAGTAACTGTCCACCTGACAAGGCCAGCGATGTCAATACCTGCACTACCGTTAGCAGCACGGTTAAGACAGTGGGGGTCATTACGAGTTTGGAGGCAGCCATGATGCTATTAGCACCATGGCTGCCTCCAAAGTCGTGTCCGGGTCCTGGTTCTCTGAGTGGGGACTTACCATCCGGAAGGTTCCGGATCATTCCAACCTTGGAGGACCCAGTACGTCCCCATTCAAAAATCCCTTCCCCATTCCCATTCGAGCCCCCATAGGGATTAATGGGAATGGAGCGGGAGCTAATAACGGGCCCGTAAATTACAGGGTGGTTTTACCTGCTGACCTTAGTGGAACCCCCTAAGGGACCTTGGAATGCGGTGGTAAGGGCTTACCGGCACCGGCATCATTACTGGTGCCGTTAACCCCTTAGCCCTGCCCCCGTAATGACCCCAGTAAACGAAAAACGCCTCCACCAGGCTTCATTCTTGCACATTTCCTTCTTTCATGTATCAACTTTAACTTCAAATATTATTCGCATTAATTTCAACAGAAGGACATGGTGGTTGAGTAAATGGCAGAAGCCTGGCACCTCTGCAAATGTACAAATGCGGGTTCAGAAAATGGATAAATCTGAGCCCCTAACTAGGAAGATGTATCCATCATAGCAGGACCTCCTACGCCTACGCCTGTGGATTGTGAAGGAAGGCTTGTAAGGAAATGGTCTGCTTCACGTGAAAATCTGAGGCACAGCATTTGGATGTGTTTGTAGAACTACCATGACCTTTGATCATTTGGCTAACATTCCTATCTAGAGCAGGGGAGAGTGGGGGGCATGAAATGCATGGGTAAGGGCTCAGCCAGGGACTATCCATGCATCTGGATAGTGCCCACGTAAAATAAAGGATGACATATTTTGCAAATCACACACATATTCATACAAACCAGTGTAGTATGTGGCTAAATGCATCCTTTGAGTGGGAGGAATCCATTGTGGCATGTGGAACCTGAAGAAGTTGTGTGTTGCAGGGATTACTCTTGGGACGCACAGGGTGTAGCCCTAACTGCAAAGGTGCCTCTGTACTGCTATGCTGTACTATCTTTTTACCTGCCCTCTAATCAATGAAGGGACGATAGCTCAGAGACTACCTAACCTCTGATCCTCACGGGTGGGTAGCTCATGGGCTGCGTGCTCGCCCTGGAAGCAAGACATCACGGAGCAACACAGGTTCGATCCCCAGGGCTGCGGTTAAAAACCTCTGGTTATTAAGTGTGTTATAAATAACCAATCATATCAAAGCAGTACTTACTAGACTCCAAAATGCTTCCCAATTTACCTTATGTGCCTGGATACTGCATAGTGCTGGAAAGATATATGATGCTATTGCATACTGGGCTCGGGTTCACCACTTAGCCAACGCGCGTGAATCTGGGCATACCATTTAACCTCATTCTATTCATTAGGAGTCCCTAGAGGGGATTCAGTTGGCAGCTTATGTTATTAAAAATGCCTCAATTATGCTTTAATACACTGTATAATGAAAGTGTGGCCATTACTGTATTGGCCACCAAAACGTTATGTGGCTCTTTTCTTACTCATTGCAAATTCTTCTATGTCCCTTAATCTATCACACTCTGTGGGGGGTGGGGGCAAAGCGGCGGGATGACGGGAAACATGGAGGGCACTCTGGGATGGGCCACACCTGTCTTTGTATCTTAGTTTGGGGGAGAAATACATATGGTCCTCACTGATCTGGGAACTGGCGCGGGGTGGACCGCCAGGGATTGCGGCATGCCAGATGTTGGAGCTGGCATGGAAACAGGGGTGGGCTGCACTAGTGTTTTTGGAAGGTGGCACAGAGGGAATGGGGGCAAGGAGGAATATAAGTGGACCTTGCTACAGTGGTCCAGAGCATGACATGTGGAGCTGGGTTGCTCAGGCAGTCGCAGTGCAATCATCGCTAACCTCCACTTCTCCAGGCCATAAACCACTGAAAACAGAACGCGACTCCTGCCCCAGCCAATCAAGACGCTGTATGAGTGAGTGGCTTGGATTCAGGAAAGGAAGTTGTTTTGGATTTTCTAAATGTGTAACAAAACTTGAGAACATTGCTTACCACCAATTTCGGTCAACATTATTTGGAGCGGAATCAATAGTTATGGTTGCGCCAGCAAATTGCCATATGGAAAGAAGCCTTGAAGAGATTATAATTAATTGTCTATTCAATTTGTTTGATCTTATTGATAGTTAAAATGTTTGAATTGGGTATGATGTATTTTAATATAGCAAATGACTGTTTCTCTTTTAAATTCTATGATGATGTTATTGATGGAACTAACAATTTTATTCTTTTGTATGTGCTTAAAGTTTGTATTTTCTAGATGCACACAAAACAATTAAAAAAAAAATCTAAAATGTTGACTTACTAGTGGAATCTGACTTGATGCACTGGAGCCATGTCAGGTGCAAGAAAGTCAATTTACCGAAGTCAGATTTAGGGATGCTCACGTGTCGCCGCCCTGTGGGTGGGTGCGGCGCAGGTACGGTGAGCGTTTGCCATAACGTGTAAAGAATTTTGTGTGATTATGCATGTCTGTATGGAGCATAGTTCACCACTATTTGGGGCGTCTGTTCACATGATGGCAAGTGGCCTGACAGCCCTCAGGCCTGCAGAAAGTGGCCTCCCTTGTTGCCATTTCCCGAGGCTATGCATTGGAGTGTGGCTGACGCAATTCTTTGACTGGGCCTTCATATTACCCACTGAACTGCACTGGGCAGAGAAGAGCTGGAACACGAAACCCACACGTAGGCATTCTTGTGAGGATAACGCATGGTCTACAGGAGGAGCACCTGATCCTGCCAGTCTACTTGCCCATCGTCTAGTCCTTTTGGAGGATGATATGATAGGTTATTCATAACGCGCTTAATACCCGGAGGTTTCCAAGCGGGGACCGAACCTGTGGTGCTCCATGTCGTCTTGCTTCCAAGGCCCGCACGTTGCCCGGGTCTGCAGAGGATGGGTAAGAGCCATCCATTGCCTAGAAAGGGTGTCAAAGAGCTATAGACATTAACAGCTGGGGAGCTGAGTTTCAAGGGTACTCTAGGAGCAGGTCCTGGTTAGTGGAATTAAGGTGTTTCACTTGGGGATATTGGTTCTTTGGGGGGCAACATGTGGGCTACGCAGAGGAAATTAATCACCAGTTAGACCCATGGAAGTAACAAACCTTTGTCTTGTCACAAAGGAGTTAAAGCCCGAAACAAGGACCACCTGATGGGGGAAACAGCACCTCCTTTCAACAATCAAGCCAGCTTGCGTTTCACAAACCACTGCTTCAATGTGTTTTGTGAAGGCCCTCATCTCAAAGAACGAATTTTCCGCTAATTGAGGAACGTGAGTCCTGCGAGCAAAGCATTGGAAGCTTTCCTTTGTCAGCTCTTGCTGAAGCAGGTTTATTGAGTTTGTGACCTGAATTTCTGTAAGGGCCCCGATCACAATCGCGAAAATGACATGTTTTAGGCGATTTATAATAATATATGTTACAGTAGGGAGATGGCTTTGCAGTCTCCTCCAGGTATCTTTGTAATGTGTATGCAATTGAGTTTTATTTTAAAGCATTATTTTTCTCTTTCAATAGAGCAGTCCATGCATTGCCTTATTGTTCTCTCAATGTTCATCTGTGCTGCTTATATAATTGACCACCCACACACAGATTGTGCAGCCGAGGTGCATTGCCCTTGACAAGTTAATGAAAGCAGACTGTGTTTCTTTCGAAAACCCAGTCTCTCACTTGAGCATGATTATATCAGCTCAATTTAGTGGAGGGTTCACTTAGCGCATGCTGACCTCGGATCTGCCCGCCTGCTTAGTGCACGCTGTCAACTGTGTCGGAATTGATGGGTAGACATGCAGTTTAGGAACAAAAAAAGTGGGGGCTTGAATTCGGTGGAAACAAAAGGTCCAATCTGACATGAACCTTTTTTTTGCAAACTTGTCAGAACGATGAAGATAAGGAATGTACCTATTCAGCGGAGGACCGTGGAGTGGCAAAGCAACACCCGCGCTGGGAGAAGGGAAAGGTTGAAACGCACAGTTGCACCCATTTCTGTGAGTTGTCACTAACTGGCCGATTCATGGAATTAATGTGCGAAAGCGTGCAAAAGCGTGCGATTCGCAGTGCCAGTGCGAAAATCGCAGCGGAACCCGCGCACAGTGATTCATGGAAGTTCGTGCGTGTGTAAATCCCAGGATGTGCGCCAAAACTCTGTGTGGCGCACGCTGGCGCACAAGTCTCCAAACAGTGTGCGCTACACGCACAGCGAAATCGCACATAGCGCGGTGCACAAAACAAAAGTAGGAGGAACAGAGGGCGTGACACGCGGAATGGGGAACAACGCTTGAAAATGTGGGCGTCACGGGGGAAGTACAGGAGGCAAATGCGCGGAACGCCCACACGCACGTTCAAAACACGTATTCATGGATTCGAACGGGGCTAACGCGTGAACCAAAAAAGACGCGCTAATCCTGAAACACGGGCGCCAGCAGAAAGCAGGTGTAAGTGGACCCGCGCAGCATAAAAGTGCGCACAAACAACAAACAAGCTCAGACGCCAGGATGAATATACCGTTCCTAGCAGCAGTGGTCGTGGGATACCGCAGGAGGTGGAGGAGGATAGTCAGGTACAGAATTTTCAAAAACAGAACCAGCCTTTTTGGGATGCCTGATGACCAGGTGTATGGGAGGTACAGGTTTCCACCTCACATAATACTCGACCTGGTGAGTGAGTGGGAGGATGACCTCACATCACCCACCCTGTGCTCCCAAGCACTCAGCCCCCTGGAGAAGGTCCTCAATGTACTGCACTTCTTGGCCACTGGATCATTTCAGCGGACAAGTGCTATAGTGGGGGGGTGTCACAGGCCACGCAGTCACGCTGCCTACACCAGGTCTTGGCCATCATGACTGCACGCCCATCAGTCCGCAGGCACATATACCTGCCCAGAACACCTGCAGAAAGGCAGGCTGCCGTCCAGGATTTCTACGGGGTGGCACAATCCCCCACAGTCCTAGGTGCCATTGATTGCACCCATGTGGCTCTACGTCCCCCCAGGGCATCAGAGCACATCTATAGAAACCGCAAGCACTGGCATTCCATCAACGTCCAAGTAGTATGTGATGCCAAGGGAATCATCATCTCAGTATATGCCAACTATCCAGGATCCACCCACGACAGTTTTATTTACAGAATGTCAACACTAAACCGGGACCTAGAAGCTGGGAGGCATGGCGATACATGGCTGTTCGGTCGGTGACTATAAATGCCACAGCACATGCATGCATGTCAGATACTGAGTAATGTCACAACCCCACTAATGATACCCATCACCACCTCCCCAGGGGACAGTGCCTACCCTCTGAGCACCCACATGATGACGCCAATTCAGAACCCACCACGCCACCCGAGGTAAGATACAACACAGCCCACATTGCAACCCGGGGCATAGTGGAGCGCCCATTCGGAGTGCTCAAGTCACGCTTTCGCTCCCTTGACCGTTCTGGTGGGCAGCTGTTATACGCTCCCCCAGTAGTGTGCAGGATCATAGTGGCAGCATGTGTCCTGCACAACGTTGCAACAGGCTGGGCCTGCCCGTGGACATGGTGGTGCCCCCACATCCCCAACCACATGCACGCCCGCTGCGCATGGGAAGGGAAAGGGCACGGGGTGAGGCAGCCCGTACGCAGCTGGTGGCTAATTACTTCACCTAAAATCACACCCCTGTGGAGTGCACACAGCCCTGGCACATACCATCTGACAATCAATGATGATGACATAAGGGACAGTCAACTGTCACAACCATAACAGCCTGAGATTGGTCACCTGGAAGTGTTACATTGTGTGCATCCCTACCTACACAAACACCACCAATGCTGTATCATCAAAAGACATATTTCTATGCTGCTAAATTCACTACCCCCTTGCAAAATACAACATGACAACAGTGCCATGTCAACCAACCCCTCCCCAGCACCGCCACCCAACACACCATGGCATGTCATGCTATGTGAGAGCAAACAAAGCAATCCCCAAAACATGACACAAGTGTCACAAAGTACAGTGTCCCTAATGGAAACTGGCCACACACAATATGCTCCCAGTAATGTAGAACTAACAACACACATGACCAAATACTTACCAACAATACAATGCAGCTACACAACCTCAAACATAGCATAAACATGACAGTACTAAGTTAAAGTAGTGGTAGTCTTACAACCTGATTATGCCAGCACATCAACCACTTCCAAATGTACAGTGCTGCTGCCAGGCAAATGTGTAAGTGCACTGCTTACAACATGAACTCCATCTCCAAAGTTGAAGGGCCTTGTGAAGACATGAGGAAAGAACCTGAAAATTAGGAGGAAGACATGGATGCACAAGCACATATCAATACACCATGCAGAGTACAATACAACAACAATATCCACTAGGAATGTATACACAGTATTGACTACAGACTGCCCACACAGCTCATGGGAGTCCAACATCACTGTGTAAGTCACTGTCACTTGGGCACACACTTTGCAAGCCCATGGAAACGGGAAGCAGGAGGGGTGTGTGTCTCATGAACCCAAGCATCTAACCCAAACTCCGGACAAGCCTGCATGTGCCCAGCCGGAATACAGTGGATGCCCACGGGAGCCACACAAAGCAACACACTGTATAAAAAAATAAAATAATCAAAAATCAAAAATGGCCATGTGGGGGTCAGGGGGGGGCCACCCAGGAGGTCCGGGGACAGGGTGCGCACCAACAGCCACCTTTGTGTATGTTGGGGAAAAAACACCTCCATGGGCTCATGGCCTGCACGGCTATGCCAGTGCGAGGGAAGAACTGCTGCTGTCTCTCTCATCACCCTGTGATGCTGCCAAAGGAGGTGGTGGTGCTATGGGAGGCAGCCCACGCAAAGCCCTGGTATGGTCCTCCATGGCAGCAAGCATGCGGGTGTGGAAGGTCTCATTCTGGAGGATTATAGTGCGGAGATCCCCATGCACCACCTGACGTGATGCCCGGATCTCCTCCCGAGTTGCCTGCATCTCAGCTGAGAGCGAACGTGTGAGCCGCTCCAGCTGCTGTTCTGTCCTCAAGTTAGTGGAAGCCTCAAGGCCAACAAGAGTCTCCCTGAGGTGATGGAGTTCTTCCCTCAGGCTTCCCTGTGGCCCTGGGACTCTATTGATATCGATTGGCGTAGAGTATCCAGTGCCGCCCGTCTGTCCCTGTTGGACGCCAACATGTCCTCCCTGTGTGATTGGCAAATGGAGTCTGTTGCCTGCTGTAGTTGCTCCATCTGCCTTTCAGGGGGGACAATGGAAGTGGCCACCCTCTCCATTGCTTGAGCCATCATCTCAACTGATGCTGCCTGTTGGGTTGCCATACCGTACATGTATTGTTCCCATGCGGCTTTGCCTGGTGGCGTACGGCCAACGCGTCGGCGGGCACCACACCTGTTTGGGGCAAGGCAATCTGCACCTTGCTGTGCCGGCACTGCCTGAGGCTGCAGGACTCCATTCCCCCTCTGATCTGCTGGCCCAGGAACAGGATCAGATGTTGTGGAGTGTGACCCTGCATCCGTAACCGCCAAAGGCGGACTTACCAACACTGATATCCCCATAGAGGGTTCTACCCCTAGTGCAGGTGGGTTGGACAGAACAGAATCCCTGCCAGAAACACTTACCTGCGACGCCACATAGGTCTCATCATCCGAATCAGCACCTGAATAGAGGTCTGGGGAGGTGCCCCCAGAGACACCCCTGGACAGAATGGTCTGCAGCAAGATTGGGTTCTCACCCACCACCACACCACGTCCCCCACTGGTGCCCGGTCGTGCCTGAGATCCCTCCTAGGTCTGCACCATCTCCTCAACCTCAACAGCATCAAGTATGTCATCCCCTGCAAAAACATGAAAGACAAAAAATGGAAACATGCATTAGCACCATAGCACACAAATAGCCCTGACAAGCTACAGAACCAGTATATGATTTACACATGTCCCACATGACTATAACCCTCCCATGCATGCACTGTCACTGAGTTGGAAAGGGAGCCAATAGGCAGACACTGATGACACCAAGATGGAAGAGCAACACATTTGCTGCATGCTGGGTAGCACTGCCATCACACATTGGCCTGTGAGTGGCATGTCCAATACACATACATGACACATGCCACCACACAGATTGCATGTACCATAGCCATGGTACATTCCACAAGTACATCCATATGTCAGTGAATGAATACTGTCAGCCATCGATGTGAGATGGACATGATGAAATGAAAAATGCTACATAGTGTGACAAAATAGGCATGTGCTACACACTGCAACACATCCAGTGTACAAAAATACAGCGATTGCAGGCCGATGTACACATCAATGGTTGTGCACTTCAGCATGACAAGAAACAACTATCATGTTCCACATTCAAACAGGCCCCAAAAATGTATGTGATCAGGCCAATACTCAATCAGCCTGAATGGTCAAATCATTCACCTAACAAGGTAACACATGTGGGCCAATGTGGGGTTCATCACTGACAGAAGCATGTCACAAATGTGACAATAGGGCTGAGGAATGCGTAGCAAAAGTGGGAGAATTGAAGCAATCAGCCTGAACGAACACTGAAAAATACAAACAATGTTGTTGCAAGAGGCCACTTCAAGGGCAACTGCCGTAATGTTGCGCTAAATTACTACTGTGGGCAGAAGGGATACTGTCACACCCAAATCCAAGGCTGCTGAATGTTTTGGATGAAGCACATGGGTGACCCATACCACTCAGGCACACACACCCTCACCTGGCACTCAATCAGAACCCGTCACCCAAACAACATACACATGCATTACACACACATGCATGGGCACTCACCGAACAATGCATCATAATCAGGTAGTTCTCCCACACCTTGAATCTGTTCCTCTGTGACGAAGGCCCCAGAAACAGACTCATGTTCAGTGAGTTTGTTGTCCTCTTGTGGAGACCCACCGCCAGTCACCAGAGTAGCTGCATGATTTGAGGCCAGCTTGTTCTTTGCTCTGCGTTTCAGGTCATTCCACCGCTTGTAGCAATCATCAGCTGTGTGCCTCACAAATCCAAGGGCACTTATGCGGTCCGCGATGTTCTGCCAGTGTGCCCTACGTTGACCAGGTGTGGTCTTGCACCCTGCAGTCACCACCATTTCGCGGGTATGTACTGACACATAGGCCACAAGTGCATCAAGTTCCGGATCATTAAAGCAAGGCTTCCTTGAGGTACCGGAATGTGTATCTGTGTCTGGGGTCTCAGCCTGTCGTGTCAGAGCACCCTTCTTCCTCTTCTTTAAAGGTGGAGCAGAGCCAGAGTGGCTTACGCCGCTCTGGTCAGTAGGGGCAGAATCACTGGTGGACTGGGTAGTAGGAGTGTGAAAATGCACAATGACCATAGGTCTTGATGCAGGCATTGGTTGCAGGGTAATGTTGGCAGGGGGAACGTCAGTTTGATGGACCTGGACTGACACTGTCCTGGCTGGGAGAGTCAGAGCTGGGGCGGATGGAGCTGCAGCTGCCCCTGCAGCCTCCTCACCCTGCATACTTGGGGCAGCAGATGACATAGCTGCCCCAGATCCACGTGGCTTGGTGACAACAACTTGCACCGCCACACGTGGCCTAGACTTGCTGACATGGAAGTCAGCCATGGAGTCATCCCGTGCCTCGTCAGGTGCCACAATGGGCTGGTCCAACAGGGGCTGAGCTGAGATGGTGTCAGCCATGTTTCCCTCAACAATGGGGGGGGCATGGGTGTCCCTGATTGTTCCTCCACACATGGGGGTGTAGGGGCACCCTGAAAATCCCGGCCACGTCCCCTACCGTGCCCACAATGCCCACCTTTTGAAGGTCGGCCACCTTTGCCTCCCTTACCGCTTGGTCGCCTCCCAACCATGGCACTGATGTTGTTGTGCGTATGGGAGTTGCAGTAAACTATTGTCCTGGGCAATTGGGGGTCAAAGGGGTAGGATACCTGATGGAATTCGTACCCTAGTGCTCTAACAAGGCTGTCTATGACCCCTGGGGTAAGTTGACGGGTCACACAACGCACAGGCACCCCAAAATCAAAAATTAATGTGCACGCAACCCCTCATAGTCGACGTGCGTGAAAAAATGAACCCGCACTACGCTGTGGCACCCAGAAACAAAAAACTAAGCATACGTGTAATACACACAGCCTACAATGACCTCTGAAGGGGAACACGACACACGGGGTAAGCACAGTTGCTAAGTACGTGCGGAACTCACCGTCTGCCTGGAAAAAGAACGAGAAAAATACGCGCATGTGCGCGTTAGCAACACCCCTGCCAAAAGAAGAATTGTACGTTGTCTGAGGAGACAGGACAAAAGGAGAAGTGAACTCTGTTTGAGGAAACAGGCCCAACAAAAATTCAGAAAAGAGCTGTCAGAGGTAACAGGGAGTACGAACTAGAAACGCTGTGAAGTAATCGCGTGTGAACCGACAAGAAGTACAGATTTCACCCACTCGCTCTCCACGAAAAGCACGTACAAGGAAATGGCGTCCTACATGTAGCTTTTAAACCAGCCCACACGTACGCGTCAGATACGCGTGTACGCGGGCGTTTTCCTCCAATTACACGCGATGACACTCGGACGTGCAGTTTTTCCACTTGTGCTCTGTCATCACGTGCTATGAGGGAAACACCCGCGCGCGTAATGTAAGTTACACGCTTACGCGCTAAGGGCCTATGGTCCAATGAAATCACGTGTGTGTGCTGACGCACTTACGCGCTAAGGCCCTTCCTCGAATTACACGCTGACGTGCAATTTTTTCACGTGCCAAATCACTCTGTTTCAAGCTGGCCATGCGAAAACACATGGAAAGCACCCTCAGGAAGAGTCTGCAGGCTGCTTGTCAGCGCGTTGAATGACGTTGGTGAGGCGGACTCAGGCAGGGCGGAGCGGTGTCTGGATGGAGGGTGCTGGGCTTGAGGAGGCAGAGCGGACTCTCCAGGCGGGTGCAGGGGGTGAGTGTGCATGGAGGAGATGGGAAGGAAATCAAAGGGGAGTGAGAAGGCTTAGTAAAAGGGGGGGTGAAGGAGGGGGAGAAGAGAGGGAAGACGCTGACTGTGAAATCTACATCTGTGGAGGGGGGAGGAGGGAAGTGAGGGGCGAGTTTGTAGCAGATCTCCATAGAGGAATGATGGAGGGGGGCTGGACCGGGGAAACTCTATGTCGTGGACTCAGGAAAATTGTGCTTTGGAGGGGCTGGAAGCCTCAGGGAGCGGTGTGTCTGGGGAGGAGAAGATGCAGTGTGACAGTGTGTGGAAGGTGGTGTTGAAGCCTGATAATCGCGAGAAGACGTTCTGGGGAGAATCCGATGGAGATTGCTAGATGGGTGAAGGCGGCTGTGGGGGATGTTACTCGGGTGCTAGTGGTGGCTGGGGGCTGGTTGTTGGTGGAGGGGACGGATGCTGGTAGTAAGGCTAAGATTCTGGAGGTACGCTGTCTGGGTAGGCATGCGGTGTGAGTGTTTGACCAAAGTGGTGTGTCGTGTAAGGGGGTGCTGTATGGAGTGCCAGTGTCTGTGAATATGTCTGAGGTGGAGGAGCAGCTGGCGGGTGTGGGGGTGGTGGAGGCGTGGAGGTTGGGGAGGAGAGATGCACATGGGGATGTGGTGTCTACGACTGTGGCAGTGAGGTTTGCGAGAACGGAGTGCCCGGAGGTGGTGGAGATGGGTTATCAGAGGTTCTGTGTGAAAGAGTATGTGGCGATGCCGTTGAGGTGTTATAAGTGTCAACAGTTTGGACATGTGGCAAGAGTGTGCACGAATGAGAGGCATTGTGGGTCTTGTGGAGGAGATCATGATATTAAGGAATGCAAGGTGGAGACCCCGGAGAAGTGTGTGAATTGTGGTGGAGAGCACTCGACTGCGTTTAGGGGGTGTGAGAGACACAGGGTGGTGAGAGAGGTGGTGCAGGTGAGGGTGGCGGAAGGTTTATCATATGCAGAGGCTGTGGCAAAGGTGAAACCGGTACGGGTGGTGAGTGAGGTGTGTGGGAGGGAGCCGGTGGTGGATGAGACTGTGGGAAGGAAGAGTATGGTGGGTGAGGTGAAAGGCGTGGAATTGGTGGTTGTCCCGAAAACTGAGTTTATGTGCTTTATGGTGAGTGTGCTGGAGCTGGTTCAGGGGAATTTGTCTGTCATTATGTCAGATCTTACGAAAGGAGTGGTGGAAGCGGGGAAGAGGTTTTTGAGTGTTGTGGATGTGTTGGAAAAGAATGTGTTCAGGATGGTTACTAAAGTGCGGAAGCAGAGTGGGGTGTCGGCCTGAGGATTTTGCAGTGGAACGCGAGGAGTTTGTTGAGGAATGGGCAGGAGTTGAAAGCGGTGCTGTGTGGGGAATTGAATGTTGATGTGGTTTGTATTCAGGAGAGGTGGTTAAGGGCTGATCTGAGGTTTGTGATTCTGCGTTTTGAGTTGTTTCGTAAGGATAGGTTGGAGGGGTGAGGGGGGGTGTGGCTCTGGCAGTTCGGAAGGGGTTGGTTGCAAGAGAGATTGTGGTGGATGGAGCAGTGGAGTCTATCGGGGTGGGGATTCGGGTAGGTGGATCGGAAGTATTGGTGTTAAATTATTATAATCCATGTGAGGTGGTGGAGGTGGGTGTGCTGTCTGGAGTGATAAGGGGACATGTGGGGCCTTGTGTTTTGTGTGGCGATTTTAACAGTGCCAACACGTTGTGGGGTAGTGATTGGACAGATGCGAATGGGGATCTGTTGGAGGACATGGCGGATGAATTGTGTCTGTTTTTGCTGAATGATGGTTCGGGTACGCGGGTGGATGTGAGGACTGGGAAGTTGTCGTGTTTGGATTTGACCTGGGTGTCTGCTGTGATTGCGTGAGAATGTGATTGGGAGGTGCGTGAGGATGGGGATATGGTGAGCGACCATTCTGGTATTTTGGTGACTGTGAGGGGTGAGGTAGGGATCAGGCCACGGATGTCTGGGAGCCGGTTGAATTTTAGGAAGGCTGATTGGGATATGTATAAGACAGTGTGTCGGGAATTGATTGTTCCTCGAGGTAGGGATGGGGGGGTGGATGAATGGAATGAGCATCTGGTGCAGGGAATGAGAGCAGCGTCTGTGGCAGCAGTTCTGGAGATTGAGAAGGGGAAGGGTGGGAAGGTCGAGGTTCCTTAGTGGTTGGTGGAATGTTCGAGGGCTGTGGTGGCGCGTAAGAAGGCTAGGGCCAGGGCGGTGAGATCAGGAATGTTGGTGGATTTGGTGGCATATAAAAAGGCTAAGGCGGTGGTGCAGAGGGTAATTAGGGAAAGGAAGCGTGGATATTGGAGGGGCTATTGTGGGTGCCTGGGGAATGATTCTGGTGTGGGTGAGGTTTGGAAACAGTTCAAGCGGATGTCTGGATTGATGAGGCCGCAGGGTGGTGTGTCAGTGTTGTTGAAAGGGGAAGAGGTGGTCAGTGAGGATGGGGATAAGGCGAATTTGTTGGGGGAGCATTTTGCGGGGGTTCACAGTTCAGGGCACTTCCCATAAGCGGTGAGGCTAAGTATGGGTGTGGTTGAGGAGGAGACGCGGGAGTTGTTGGCGGATGTTGGGCCTTGGGAGGAGCAGTATGAGGTTCCGTTTTCTATGGTGGAGCTGGATGGGGCGATTCGGAAGGGGAAGTGGTCTAGCCCAGGGGTGGATGGGGTCATGTATGTATTTTTGGAGAAATTGATAGTGGAATGTAAGTTAGAGGTATTGGCTCTGTTCAATGAGATCTGGAAGAGTGGAGTTTTGCCGAAGTTGTGGAAAAGAGCGATTGTGGTGGCGATTTTGAAGGGTGGCAAGGTTCCTACGGAGTTTAAGTCGTATAGGCCGATTGCACTGACTGTTGTGCTGTGTAAGGTTATGGAACGGATGGTGGTTGAGCGGTTGGGGTTTTATTTGGAGTCAAATGGGTGTTTGAGTGATTTTCAGAGTGGGTTCAGGAGAAATCAGTCGGTGGCTGATACGTTAGTGAGTGTTAGGCGGAAACCTGTGCAGTTCCCTCTGGGACCTCTGCAAAAGATTTAGGACTACAGGTGTTTGGCAGTAAACCCACTCGGTAGCAGTCTGTACCACACAGATTCACTTGGCAGCTGTGGCTGAGCAGTCAGAATTCCCTCAAGAAGAGTTAGGCAGTATGTGCAGTATACAACATAGGGCAATTCTACACAGTAAGACAAGCAAACATGCAACAAGGCTTCGGTGTAAAGATATAAAGGTATTTATTTATAACAACACATCTATGGAAAACACTCTGGCACTAATACGGCAAGCAACTTCAATCACAATTACTATACGAAGAAAAAAAGATCAATCCCCCTAACAATAGTTTAACAAGTCTAGGTTCACCAGCATCACTTATTTGCAGATAGAGGTGTATGCTTTAACCTAGATGGTATTCTAGTATTCGTTAGGACGGGAGAGAAAAATAAGGCAGGTTATTAAGTCAACTCGGTATCAATACTTTTCGGACAAATGCAAGGCAAGTAAGGCAAAGTCTACTGCAGATCACAAAGTTCAGAGGCCAGGCCCACTCATAGAGAGGCAAGGCGATATGTCCCAAAAAGTGTCTCAGTGGAAATGCGCTTCGAGTCTTAATCGCAAAATTGTTATGGAAAGATTGGACCGGTTCAGAACAACACGTTAAAGAAAGCTTGGAGGCGACCCAATGAAAAGGCGTTTAGGATTAAGACACCTCACTCGATCCGGCAGAAAGGGAAGCCAGGCGGACACGGTACCTTGTTTGTGGAGAGACAGCTCCGGCGGGGGCAGTTGTTCCTGGTAGTGGATGCAAGTCGGGTCTTTGCCAAGAGTAGAGATGATCTCGTTGTCGAAGAAAAGTGAAGATCATTGCACCACCAGGGAAGAGACCAGCCGCGGAGTGCTCCGTCACAAGGCACCACCTTTTGGTCGCAGTACAGGGGTAGTGGCTATCCGGTTGCCGAGGTGCTCTGCACGGGCAATTCGACCACTGCGTCCTGGAGCGAAGAAAAAGCAAAGGGGGACTGGTTGTTCCCACCAGTCAGGGGAAGAGACTCTCCGGCAGGGAGATCTCCTCTGTCATCGGGAAGTGGTGAGTCGGTTCAGCAGGGCTCCACCGGAGGTGTCGTCGTTGCAGGTCGGCTCAGCTTTACCCTCGTCGGATTCTTAGATCCTGTGGCGACTTCTGAAGATCCAGTCCCAAAAGCCCTGCTTTTATGCAGAAAACCCCCATTCATTCAGCCTAGCTGTCAATCAAAACACGCTAAGTGGTGAGCGGGGTGGCTCACCACTTGGGCCAATCACACCAGAGTGCGACCGGAGTTGGCAAGGCAACTCGGTCCAGGGTGCCTAAACCCCATCCCACACCCCTGTGGTAACCCAGACAGAATGGCACCACTTTGGAGGGCTTCTGTACAGAAGCCCGCCAAAAGTGGAACAAAGGGCTCAACCTTTGGTTTAGGAGTCACAGAGACGAACACAGCCATTTTAAAAACCGAGTTCTGGCAGAAAATACCATCCGATAGACTTAATTAAGATAAGTAAACCGGTGGTATGTTAGAGATTAATGAGAAAAAGTATCAATCTCCAACAATGGAAAGAATCCCATAGGGTTAGGTTCGGGGTCGAACATAACAAGTAGTTTCCACTGCCACCAGCCAAAACTCGACGAGGGGGAATGGGACAGTGCCACCTCGAATAACAGACCCAGGAGTAATCGAATTACCCCTACTAGCACGTCCACAATAGGATGGTTTGTTCTAGTTCTGTTAGTAAATTTAGGTCTAGTAAAGCCAATGGTGACTTTACATGCCCGGGGAGACAGTAGTCAGTCCCCGGGTATGGAGTCTATGATGGAGGTCCGCTAGGACGCCCCAGTGCTACGGCACGGAGGGTGCAGTGTAACACACATAGCAAAACATATGAGACCCTATGGAGTAAAAGACCCCATAGCCCATAGAACACATTGACATTCAAAGGAATTACACACATTCATGTCCAAGAGTGGGAGAAAAAGAGTCTCACTCTTGGCAGGATGGAAAAAAACAAACTCCAGAAATCCAGCAAAGCTGCTGGGGGACTCACTAGGTTAGGAAATTCAGCCTAAACAGAAAATTCTCCCTAACAGTGAAGTTAGTGACTGGGGTGGAGGAGGCATTGTGTGATGGGATTTGGTGGGAGCGTTCTTTTTGGATTTGGAGAAGGCGTATGATATGGTGTGGAAGAGTGGGTTGTTGGTGAGACTGTTGGAGATGGGTGTGAAGGGGAGGATGCTTCGGTGGATTAGGGCGTTTTTGGCTGTTAGGACCTTTCAGGTGAGGGTCAGGGGGGTGCTGTCTGAAGTTTGGAAGATGGAGAATGGGACACCGCAAGGGAGTGTGATTAGTGCAATGCTGTTTAATGTGATGGTGGATGGGTTGATTCGGGCTTTGGCAGGAATCGGGTGTCAAGTGGATTTCTTCGCAGATGCTGGTCTGGTATGGGTAAGAGGGCGGAGTTTGTTGTTGGTGCAGAGTCGGCTGCAAGCTGCGATAGTGCGTATGGAGGAGTGGTGTGGGAAATGGGGCTTTTCGGTGTCTGTGGATAAAAGTGTGAGTATGGTTTTCTCGAGGAAAAGGGTGCAACAGGAGTTGAACTTGGTTTTGAAAGGTGTGAGGGTGAAGAGCGTAGAGGAGTTTCGGTACTTGGGGGTGATTTTGGATAGGAAGTTGAACTGGAATTTGCAGGTGGATGGTGTGGTGGATAAGTGTAAACGTAGGTTGAATTTGTTGCGGCCGGTGTCTGGGAAAGAGTGGGGTGCGCAGCAGAAGTGTTTACGAATGTTCTATAAGGGGTTGATTTTGAGTGTGATGGATTTTGGATGTCAGGTGGCAGTGGGTTTCACAGCGAGTCAGAAGCTTCGGTTGGATAGGGTGCAGGCAAGGGCATAGAGGGTGTGTTCGGGTGTGATGAGGTCCTCTCCAGTGAATACGATGTAGGTGCTTGTGGGGGAGATGCCGTTGGGGTTGAGGAGGGATGCGTTGAATATGAGGTGGTGGGTGAAGTGCAGTGCGAAAAGTATGGCTCATCCGGTGCGTGAATGTTTGAAGTATAATTGGAGGTTTGACTACTATGGGGACCGGTGGAGGAGGAAGGGGGGCACTTTGGGGTTTCACATGTGGGAGAAGGGGGTGCAGTGGGGTGAGGGCGAGTTGTTGGCTGGGACGGGTACGGATTTGGTGAGATGGCCGATGTGGATGATGGGGTCTCCAAAGGTGTGTTTAGAGTTGGCGAGTGTGGTGTCGAAGAAGCAGGGTATGCGGGGCAGACTTTGGGTCAGGCGTATGTGGCAGGGAAGGAAGGATGTAAGGTTTTCACGGATGGTTAGAAAGATCCTATGTCTGGGAGTGTGGGTATGGCGTATTATCTGGAAAGCACTGGGGAGTATAAAATGGGGCGACTGACGAATGATGTGTCTATTTGAAACGGCTGAGTTGGTGGCGATTGCATTGGCGATTGATAGGGTGTGCGAGTTGGGGTATGAGAAGGTGGTGGTGTTCTCGGTTTCATTGAGTGGGTTGCAGGCGATTGTGGCAGGGGATGGTGATAGGAAGGATGTGATTTTGCACATCAGGAGGAAGATTGATCGGTGTGTGTGTGGGGGAATGGATTTGGAGTTGGCGTGTGTCCCCAGTCACAGTGGCATTTTGGGTAATGAGTTGGTGGATCTGGCGGCGGGTGAGGGTATGAGAAGGGGAGCGGTTGATGTGAGGTTGCCTTTGAGTGTGGATGAGGTGAAGGCTGTGGTGGTGAGACGGGTCATGGATGAGTGGCAGGAGAGGTGGGTGAGTGGGGTGAAGGATGGATGTTTGGTGTTCTTGGGAAAGTGTCGGTGAAGGTGGATGCGGGGAATCTGGAATGGAGGAGGGGGAGGAGGAGGTGATGCTGAATTGGTTGAGGATAGGGCATGTTGGGCTGAATGACTGTCTGTTTCGAGTGGGGAAGCGAGAGTCGAGGGACTGTGTGGTGTGTGGGGTGCCTGAGACTGTGGGACATTTTCTGCTTAGGTGTGAGAGACATGTTGAGGAGAAAGAATTGATGAGGGTTTGGTTGTCTGCGCTGGGTGTGGCTGAGCTGAGTGGGAAGGCTTTGCTGGGAGGTGACGGGGTGAGAGGCAGGAGGAGGAGCAGTGTGCTGTTGGATATTTTGAGGCAGACGGGGCGGTGGGAGGAGTTGTAAGTTTATGTGAGCTAAGTATTGATTGGTGGGTTTGGTGCACATCATCCTTTAGGATGGGGAAGCGCCTGCGTGGGTCCGCCCACGCATCCGATAATTAAGAAGAAGAAGAAGAAGAAGAAGAAAACACACGGAAGACCAAGCTCCTGCCCAGAAGGCCGAATTACTGCCCCCCAGAGCCCCTAGCACGCTCCCACCTACCATCTGCTGCTGCCTGACTGCCTGCTCCCCACGTGTCCTGCCATTTGCTGCCTGCATGTCAGCCATGGGTGTAGTTGCTGTGACCACCCCTGCTGGAACCGAAGATTCCCGACTGTGATTGCATCGCTCCACAGCCCAGTCCCAGGACCCAGTTGCCCACCCACTCCTGCCTCTGGGGTTGCCATGTCCAGCACAACACCATCTGGCAGCACTGGCAGCCCCCAGCCAGAGAGGCAGAGGGCCACCAGCTTCACTGCCACCGAAGTTGGTGTCCTGGTGGAGCAAGTCCTGGGGCAGTATGATGCCCTCTTTGGAAGTTTGCGCGCCGACAATGAAGGACGGACCAGGATCTGGATGGACATCGTGACTGCCATCAACGCGGAGGGGGTGGCAGTCCGCGACTTACATCATGTTAAGAAGCGCTAGGAGGACTTCAGGTCCAGGACCCTCAACAAGGCCCGGCGCCTCGCTAAGGCAGCGGATGCCAAGGGGCGCCGGGACCAGCTGCCGAACCATCAAATGAGGGTCCTGGAACGCATATGCCCAGCGCTCTACGTCCAGATCCTTGAGAGGCAGACCCGTCTGGAGTCGAGCGGTAAGTGTACATGCATGTTGATAGTATGCTGTGCGTGTCGTGGTGTGCCAGTAGTGTGCAAGTTGCACATGTGTTTATGTAGGGCCATGTAGGGATGTGTATGAACATGGGCGTGAGGCTCCCACATGTGAGTCCTCTCAGTTGTGAGACACATTGATGGTTTATGTGTTGGTAAGCATGCTGGGCAAATGCAGGTGTGGGAGCACACATGTTTGAATTTCTGTGTATGTACATTGGCATGGTTGTGGCATGGATGGTGGTTCATAATGCATGTATCTGCACTGTGTACATGTGCATGTATGTGTATCTGACAAATGTGCAACTGTGATGCAACATGGATGCACGTGACACTGATATGTAGAAGGATGAATGGCAGATGTGACATGTATGGCAATCTCATCACTGCAACAGTTGGAGGAGATGTAGACATTCATGTAAGTTTGGTGGCGTGTGTGCATGTCTAGTGCACTCCTTGTGTTTCAAGTGATGTCAGGCTCACCTTTGGCTGTTCATGCTGTTGTATGTGTATGGATGGTGCTGCCTGGTGCAATATTGCTGTTGAAATGTTCATGTGTGTGAGTTAAAATGACATGTGTCTCATGGAGTGTGATTCCGTGTCTGACGTTAAACATTGCCACTCATGTACAACTGTCATGTGTGTATCAGTCCATTGTACAGTGCCCTGATGCCTGGGTTTTATCTCTCCCTGTCTGCAGCATCAACTGAAGAAGAGGGCGGAGAGGGTGCTGTGGAGCACAGCGGCAGGGATCGTCCCGCCAGCCGGAGACGCAAGGCCCGGCTCCCCTCCCAGATTGTCATCTCTTCGGGGAGTGAGGAGTCTGGTGCCGCGTCCCAGGCCGCAGCTGCTGAGGGTAGGTCCAAGAGGCAGGGGTTGGAGGTGAACTCCTCGGCAGCAGAAGGTGCAGCTGAGACCCGACAGGGTCCGACGGAGGAAGATGGCATGGCGTCATCCAGGTTGGTGGGGGGTTTGGTGGAGGAGGAGGACGTGGAAGGGACACACACGGGGTCTGGAGGTGGGGATTCCACTGGTGCTAGTGGTGCAGTGCAGGACCTGGGACAGAAGGCAGCACAGGCCGCTGCGGAGGTGCCTCTGTGCAATCCTGTCTCTGATCCTGTCACTGCATCATCTGGCACCAGCAGGGATGCCTACGTCAAGACCCGTTCTCAGGGAGGGGATGAGCGCACAACAACTGGCCTTCCTCTCCCTGCGGACGTGGCTATCCGGGACCGTGTTGAGCCTGCCCTGGCCAGGATAGCGTTGCGTCAACGGGGCATGCGAGGTGACGTGCAGTTTTTTCATGAAGAAACTGCACATCATCTCGGGTGCCTCTTTGACCGCGTTGACCTGCTGGGACGGACCACCAGATCTGGATTCCTCAGTGTGCTGGACCTCCTTGCGACCCCTCCTCACCTGAACCCCCTACCGCCAGTCGTCCTCCATGCCATCTTCCCACCCATGTATCACCTGGGTACCCTGTGAAGCTGCCTCTGACCCTGCGGCCAGGCTGGTGGAGGACACATCCCTGCCACAGTCGGGAGTCGCAACAACTGCACCCCAGCTGGAGGTGGATGTGCAGGCAGCAAGAGCCAGGGCAAAGGCAGAGGCACAGCAGCAGCAGCAAGGTGGGAGCCATCATGGCTCGGGGCCTTTGACATCGGAGGGGCAGGCATCGGCCAGAGGGCAGGAGGACCCAGGACTGGAAGTGTCTTCCGTGTGTTAGCGGTTAGGCCATGCTATAGATGCGGAGCGGCAGCGGGCAGAAGAGGCACGGCTCACGATGGTCAGGGCGGAGAACTCCACGCGGAGGGCCCTGAGGCGGGCCGAGTAACTCGAGGCAATTCGCAGGGAGTTGGAGGAGAACATGTCGTCGTTCCTGCGAACCCTTGGGGCCATGGAAGAGGACCGCCTCCAGGACATTGAGCAGGAGTTTGATGATGCCCTGGCCCGGGACATCCAAAAGTGAGCCGTCGGACTAGCCCGCTGCCCTTGTAAATAGTTTTTAGAGTTAGGTTTCCTTTTCGTTTTCCTTTTATTTGTGGTCAATGGACAATGCCACACAAATTTGTATATAGTTTTATTTTTAGGTAGTTTGTTAGGTAGATTTCATTTATTTGGTTGGGATCATGGACCCTTTACATTCTTGGACAATGGATTGTATATAGTTTCATCATGTATTCATTTTTTATTTTTTTTTGCATTATGGACATGGAGCAATGGATTTATTTTTTCCGGACAATAGATTGTAAATAGTTGGACTATGTATTGATTTCTCTTTTTTCTTTATTATGAACATGAAGCAATGGAGATTTTTTTTTTACATTTCCTTTGAATTTGCGTTGTTGGAGGGTGTTAGGCAGAAACCTGTGCAGTTCCCTCTGGGACCACTGCAAAACGTTTAAGACTACAGGAGTGAGCAGTAAACCCAATTGGTAGCAGTCGGCACCACCCAGCTTTACCTGGTAGCTGTGGCTGAGCAGTCAGACTTCTCTCAAGACGAGTTAGGCAGTATTTAGACTATACAGGATAGGGCAATTTACACAGTAGAACAAGCAGACACGGATCAGAGCTTGGGTGTAAAGATATATAATTATTTATTTAAAGACACAGCTATGAAAAACACACTGGCACTAATATGGCAAACAACTTCAATCACAGTTACTATAAGTATATATCAATCCCTTAACAATATTTCGACAAGTCTAGGTTCAAAGACACCACTTATTTGCAGACAGAGGTGAGTGCTTAACCTAGATGGCACTCTAGTGTTCGTTAGAAAGGGAGAGAAAAAGGCAGGGTATGAGACCAACTCAGTAGCAACACTTTTACAAAGCAAATGCAAGGCAAGCAAGGCAGGGTCTACTGTAGATCACAAAGTTCAGAGGCCAGACCCACTCGGAGAGAGGCAAGGCGGTATGTCCCAAAAATACCACAGTGGAAATGGACTTCAAGTCTTTGTAGCAAAATGTCACAGAAAGGTTGGACCAGTGTTAGAACAAAAGTTAAGAAGGTCTGGAGGCGACCCAGTGGAAAGGTAAGGATTTAAGACACCTCACGCTAACCGTTTCAAGGGAAGCCAGGCGGACACAGTACCTTGAAAGTGAAGAGACAGCTCCGGCGGGGGCAGTTGTTCCTGGTGGTGGATGCAAGTCGGAGCTTAGCCAGAAGAAGAGATGATCTCGTCATAGAGGAAAGTTGAAGATCGTTGCGCCACCAGGGAAGAGACCAGCTGCAGAGTGCTCAGTCACAAGGCACCACCTTTTGGTCGCGGTTCCGTGGTTAGTGGCTACCCGGTTGCCGGGGTGCTCAGCACAGGCAATTCGACCACTAGACATCCCGGAAGAGAAGAAATAGTAAGGGACTGGTTGTTCCCACCAGTCGAAGTGAAGAAGACTCTCCGGCAGGGAGATCTCCTCTGTCGTTGGAAAGTGGTGAGTCGGTTCAGCAGGGCTCCACCGGAGGTGTCGTCGTTGCAGGTCGACTCAGCTTTACCCTCGTCGGATACCTGTGGCGACTTCTGAAGTTCCAGTCCCCAAATCCTTGCTTTTATGCAGAAAACCCCCATTCATTCAGCCTAGCTGTCAATCAAACATGCTAAGTGGTGAGCGGGGCGGCTCACCACTTGGGCCAATCACACCAGAGTGCGACTTGAGTTGGCAAGGCAACTCAGTCCATGGTGCCTAAACCCCCTCCCACACCCCTTGTGGTACCCATACAGAATGGCACCACTCTGGAGGGCTCCTGTGCAGAAGCCCGCCAAAAGTGGAACAAAGGGCTCAACCTTTGGTTTGGAGCTACAGAGGCGAACACATATGCCATTTAAAAACCGAGTTCTGGCAGAAAATACCAACCGGTGAATTCATTTTAATTTAATATACCGGCGGTATGACCGAGGCTATATAGAAAAAGTATTAGCCTCGAACAATGGGAAAATCCCATAGGAATATATTTGCGGTCGAATATAAAAAGTAGTATCCACTGCCACCAGCCAAAACTCGACGAGGGGGGGCGGGACAGTGCCCCCTCGAACAACAGACCCAGGGGTAATCGAATTACCCCTACCAGTACGTCCACAATAGGATGGTTTGTGTTGGTTCTGTTAGTAAATTTAGGTCTAGTAAAGCCAATGGTGACTTTACATGCCCTGGGAGACAGTAGTCAGTCCCAAGGTATGGAGTCTATGGTGGAGGTCACCTAGGACACCCCAGTGTTACGGCACAGAGGCTGCTGTGTAACACACATAGCAAAACACATGAGACCCTACGGAGTAAAAGACCCCATAGCCCATAGAACACATTAACATTCAAAGAAATACCACAAATCATGTCCAAGAGAGGGAGAAAAAAAGTCTCACTCTTGGCAGGATGAAAAAACTCACTAGGTTAGGAAATTCAGCCTAAACAGAGAATTCTCCCTAACACTCGCCCCCCACAGACTAAGGGACAGGAGGATTTAATCCACTCCTAGATGAATCTCATACCTCTAGTCGATGACATACATCCTAGAGAAACCATCAGCATTTTGGTTTTGACACCCTGACCTGTGCTCAATGGTGAAATCAAACCCTTGCAGGCAGATTGACCATCTCAGTAAATTCTGGTTTTCCCCTTTCATTTGCATTAACCATCTCAAGGGTTGGTGGTCAGTCTGAATGACAAAAGTAGAACCATACAAGTATGGTCTAAACTTCTTCAGAGCCCACACAATAGCAAAGCACTCTCTTTCGATTGTTGCTCACCTTGTTTCAGGATCGTTCAGCTTGCGGCTGATGAAGCAAACGGGGTGCTCCCTACCTTTCCCATCCAGTTGACTGAGTACTGCACCTATTCCTACATTTGAAGCATCTGTCTGCACAATGAAAGTTTGGTGGTAATCAGGAGCTCTGAGTACTGGGGCTTGGCAAAGAGCCTTTTTCAGGTTTTCAAAGGCCTGATTGCACTCCTCATTCCATCTAACCTTATTATGGAATTTTGGAGAGGATATGACATTCAGAGGTGAAGCTATGGTCCCATAGTTCTCAATGAAATTCCTGTAGTAGGTGTTGTCCAATTTTGCACAGCTTCAATCTTACTGAGCAAAGGCCTTATTTCTCCACCTCCTACCTCATGTCCAAGATAGACTACCTTACTCTGTGCAATTTGGCATTTACTCGCCTTTATGGTCAGATTGGCTTGTCCAAGAGCCTGCAAAACATCTCTTAGGTGGTCTACATGTTCTTCCCAGGAATTGCTGAACACTGCTATGTCATCCAAGTATGCCATGCAGAAGTCCTCCATCCCATTCAGAACCTGGTTTACCATCCGTTGAAATGTAGCAGGTGCATTTTTCAATCCAAAAGGCATTACCTTAAACTGGTATAAGCCAGCTGGGGTAGAAAATGCAGTTTTCTCCTTGGCATGGTCTGTCAGGGCTATTTGCCAATAGCCTGACTTCAAGTCAAATGTGCTGAGGAACTTGGCCGAACCAAGTCTATCCACCAACTCATCTGTTCTTGGCAAAGGGTGGGCATCAGTCCTGGTGACTGCATTAAGAGCTCTATAGTCCACACAGAATCTAAGTTCTTTAGATTCGGCCTTTTTTACTAACACAACTGGGCTAGACCATGGACTAGTAGAGGGCTCTATTACCCCGAGATCAAGCATCTTGCTGACCTCACCTTTGATGTGGGTTCTTACATTTTCTGACATTCTGTATCCTCTGCTTTTGATTGGCAGACAGTCACCAGTGAGTATGTCATGCTGGCCCCAAGGGGTCAAGCCTGGTGAAAGTGAGAACAGAGAGGCAAACTGACTCAGCATAGATTTGCACTCTTCTTGTTGCTCAGGTGTCAGATTTGAAGAGAGATTTACTCCTTCAACTTTTTCATCTAAAGGTAAGCCTCTGAGGAGATCATGAAGAGCTTCACTCTCTTCTTCTTCCTCTGATGATGCTAGAAGCAACGCTCCTACATCAGGACTTGAGACATACGCTTTGAGTCTGATGGTGTGGAAGACTGTTGGAGCCTCCTTGGGATTGCCCAAGTTCACCAGATAGTTGACCTCTCCAAGTTTACCCACAACTCTGAAGGGTCCCATCCATTTGTCTTGCAAGGCCCTCTGCCTTGTTGGGATCATAACGAGAACTAGCTGCTCTTGAGTGAACTCAACCATGTTAGCCTTTTGATCATGCCAGTTCTTGACCAATGCTTGTTCAGCTTTCAAGTTATCACTTGCTTCTGCCATCATGTGTGACATTCTCCTCCGGAGACCTATCACGTAGTCAGTCACTCTGACTGGCTTGGGGGAAGGAGCACTCTCCAACCCCTCCTTAATCAGGGCCAATGGACCTCTGACAGGATGACCATGGAGAAGCTCAAAGTGAGAATAACCTACTCCCTCCTGAGGGACTTCTCTATAAGCAAAGAGAAGGCATGGCAGTAGAAGATCCCAGTTTCGTTTAAGGGCGTCCTCTAAAGCACCTATCATGCTCTTCATGGTTCGGTTGAACCTTTCAACCAATCCATTGGTTTGTGGGTGGTAAGCTGTTGAGAACTTGTAAGTAACTCCACAGGTTTTCCACATGGCTTTCATGTAGTGGGACATAAAGTTTGACCCCCTGTCAGAGATTACTTCTTTAGGAAACCCAACCCGGGTAAAAATACCAAGGAGGTCCTTAGCCACAGCCGGAGCTGTAACAGTCCTCATAGGAATGGCCTCAGGATACCTAGCAGGATGGTCTACTACAACAAGTATAAACCTGTTGCCTGAGAAGGTTGGAGGATCAAGGGGACCAACAATGTCAATCCCTACTCTCTCAAATGGGACCTCCACTATGGGGAGAGGCACTAAAGGTGCCACATTTTTGGAGCCAACCTTACCAGAGGTCTGGCAGGTGTGGCAGCTCCTGCAGTGTTTTTCTACTTCGGCCCCCATCTTTGGCCAATAAAAGTAGAGAGAGAGCCTTTCCTTAGTCTTCTTGAAACTCAAGTGACCAGCCAAAGGAATCTTGTGGGCTAACTGCAAGAACTGTTGTCTGTTCTCTTGGGGTACTACAAGTCGTTTGTAGTCTCCAGGTTCAGACTCTGTCTGTTTACTGTAGAAGAGGCCATCTTCCCAGTGCAACCTGTATTTCCCAGACTCTTGCCCTTCAGCCTTTTGCCTGGTGGCGAAGACCTTCCAGAGTTGGACATTCTCTCTGTCCCTTACTGAAGTCTGCCCTGTTGGGTCCACCTTCTGCCAGTAAAGATGAAAGGGGCCCCTAGGGGTCCCTCGCGATATGGAAACAAGGCAATAACCATACACAAAAGGATGCGCCAGACACGCGTTTCAAATTCCCAATGCTAGGGTTTATTGCAAGCAAAATAGTCCCAATTGGCCAACTGTGGTCTCACACCCCGCGACGTGTATTCTCTAGACCTCGAGGGACGCAAGAGAGCGAATTACGTACATCAGTTACATATATACACAATGCATATCATACAATCAGCTATGACATGTTTAACACCCCCCTTTTATTGAGTTTCTTTGAACTCGGGATGATGATGGACATTTCCGACGAGTATGACAATTATGAAACTTTTGATGTCTATTCTAGTAACAATGTGCAATTTAGATAGTGTGGAGGCATCTTCTAGTTGTTGAACAGAACACAGTGCTTCTGTTCTTGGAAGCAAGCTGCACACGGGGGAGTCACATTCCAAGCTTTGCTATCTATGAGGTGCTATTCGTGTACTGGTAACTGACACGCTCTAAAGGGTTTTGTGAAGGGGGCCGTAAGAAGAGCATAATTCAAGCCTTTAGCTGCTTTATTCTAACATATTCTACCACAGTACGAGACTGGCTGGCAGCTGTGAAATGATTAAATGCCCTGCAGCTCTCCCTCAAGGCTACAGAGAGGGAGTGTGGGCATTCCTTTCTGGGCTGCTCATGAGGACTTTCAACGAACTCCTCAGTCCCGCGGCCTTGCCCTTTCATATTCAGACAGCAATGTTAACAGTTGAGCAGAGTAAGCAGAATTCGCAAGAATTGCAAGCTGCAAAGCAGTTTAGACAGAAAGCAATGAGCAATGGTTAACAATCAAAATGGCGATTCTTGCTACGTTTTAAATGGCCGCTTGTTGTTCAAGCATAGCAGTCTGTATTTCTATAATTCTGTGCATAAAACGGTTGGCCTTCGGTTATCAAGATACGTCTATCATCCAAATGAAGGGTATTCATTATTCCAGATTGACAAACCCTCCTTTTGGCCGTATGCCAAACGTCTTATTCATTCATTGTATCCTCCTCTGATGAGGATAAGTCTGGGGTATCTATGTCTGAACCTTTCGTGCTATCATAAGCATCATCTTCATCATTAATGTCTATAGCCATGAATTGTTTTACTGTTTTTGTTTCATCAGTGTCTCTGTTATTTCGACCATGCGTTTGTTTTCCTCTTGACACCATGTCCATACATCCCTTTGTACATCCCTCAGTTATCTCAGTGCAAACTATTGGTAGGCATTGTATGCAACAGCAACATGTTATGAATATACCAAGTACCACCATTAGTATCGAAATTAGCTTCCATCCCCAGGACCGCAATAGTCCCCAAACCCAGGATCCTATCCCCAACCCCCTTCTTCATTAGAGAGTGTGGAACTAAGGACATGTAATTTCCGGAGTGCTTTAAATATCGTAGGGGAGTAATCATCTATAAACACACAGCATGCAGTTTTTACGAGTTTGCAAACTCCCCCACGATCAACTAATATTATGTCAAGAGCCATTCTGTTTTGTAGTGCCATTAGCCTAATTCCTTTTTCTTCCAACGTCATGTTGTATAAGATATCCGTTGTTGTATCTATTGTATTTTTTAGTATTCTGGACAGTTTCCTTATGTTATAGGAATTTTCTATTTGGGCCAAGAATGGTATAAACGATTTGGCTACATCCATTGCTAACATTCCATCTTCACTACTCCTTCGGGTTCTACCTTTTAATCTCCTCACTACTTCTGCAGTTTCTAAGAGGAACACTCCTGGGAATTGTAGACCCAAGTAACACGTACCTCCCCAGTTTCTAGGTAACCATGGATATGCTTTTTCCCCATATATAAAGTAAACAGGGTCCCCTACGTACACGGGTTCTATTTCGTGCTTTAAAACCACTGTGTTCAGGCAGCTGCTAAACGTTCCTACTTTATAGGAACCTTTTTTCTTTAAACATAGGGGAGCAGTTTTGGGGCTGGAATCCACTGTATAGGCAGGGGGAACAGCTTCTCTATTCCATTCATCCCATATTCGAAATTCATTACTGATGTTTCTTCTGCTGGGGGGGTCGGTCTATTCTGCCTTTGTAATCTATTTAGTCTTGTTGTCTTTCGTGTATTTTTCCTCATGGGATCTGGTGAAACACGCAAGCTTTGTGGAATATGGAACAACCCACAGGTCTCATGATCACTTCCTCAAATTCATTCATATTGGTCTCATCTAGCTGACCCGTATTACTCTTGTTCCATTTCCCAAAGAACATTGCACTCAACGATACTTCACATTAATAAACCAATGATAACGGTTGTACATACCAGCCTATCCCTTTCCCACCGTGCTGTGGTAAATGGGCACAAACCCAGCAATCTTTTTTCTTTAAAACCACATGGGTCATGTTCATGATGAGCAACAATGTATTGTTGCCATATCCTTCTCTATGTCTTTCTTCCATTGGGGACAAAGTACCATTGATTACATTAACCAGGCTTTCAGTAGCTGCTTTTGGCAAAAGTGTTTCTAATGGGTGCGCAGACTCCAGGAACCATAGTGTAATAGCTATTATTGTTGGTACTACCATACTTAAGAAACACAGGACCAATGTCCAAATCAGTACCTTATTCCTTTTACCATGCTTTTTCCCTAAATGTACAGTCTCTAAAACTATCATCTTTTAAGCAGGGGTGCAGGAGGAGGCTGAAACCGGTCTTGATTTGTTCTTCATCGTCCTTCTTCTTGCTGACAAAGTTCGTCGCAAATGTCTCTCGTTCTTGATGCCAAAAGTTCAATGAAAATGTCACAGTTCAATTCTGCTAACCCTTTCACAGCCTAGATCACTTATCCCCTCCGAGCAAGATTAGTTGTTCTTTCTCCAACTGCTCAGACGATTTCTGAACAGTTCTTTATTGACAGAGTACTATGTGCATCCAGCTTGTCCCGCTCTGGCTTAGGACACATGTACTCTATCAGCCTTAGTACTTATGTGCGTCCAGCTTGTCCTGCTCTGGCTCCTGACACATGTACTTTATTATAAGCGCACCGAGGAGCCGTGAGTCTTGAATTGTCCGACTTGCACATCTCTCACACTTCTCTCCTATACGCCCCTGTATCCTACTCCGTCCGTGAGTGGAACCAAAGGCAAAAGAAAAGCACCAAAGATCTGTGGATCACTTTGCCTGTCGAGGCCGCAAATTATACCGTTTCACTCCTGGTATTGTATGATCCGTGAATAGTGCCGTTGCACTTCCAGTATCAGGCTCAGTGTCAGCCTGCGGCACAATGATGGGTAGCGATGAGCGCCGTGGCAATGATGTAGTTTCTTTCTCTGGCCTTGGTGCGTTTGCAGAAGCTGGTGGGCGTCAAAGGGGTACACGCGTTGTTTCTGCTCGTGTTTGCAATGCAGAGTTGGTGTCGCTCGGCAGTGATGTTGTTTCTGCTGAGCAACGTTGGGGCACTTTTTGCCCTTTCCCCTTCCTGGCAGCCTCCTCAGACTCTGTTTCGAGTTTCACTTCTCGCTTAGGCTTTGTTTCAACTTTCACTTCTCGCTCAGGCTGATGCTGTGGCAGTGGACTGGCAACAGTTTCTTTCGTTTCCGAGACCGTTTTCTTTTTCTGGTCGTCAGAAGTTGTCAGCAGTCCTGGGAATCTTTTGACATGTGTCACATGGATCCATGCCTTGCGACCGTCCACTCGAATGGCCGTCTCTGTCGCCAAAAGTACTTGGTAGGGGCCGCGCCACCTGGGTGCTAATGACGTCTTCTGTTGAAAGTTTTTAATCAGGACCCAGCTTCCATGCTCCAACGTGTGCCCCGGTCCGGTGTATCGCACTGGTAACGCCTCCTGCACCTGCTGATGAATCAAATGCAACTTCTGCATTAAAAGGCCGCAGTACGTGCTTAACACAGGATGCTCGACCTCACATAATCTTTTGGGCTGCGGTGCGCACCATACATTTGCCGGTCTCCCCATGATAATTTCATAAGGAGAGAGCCCAGTTTTAGCCTGCACAGACGTGCGCATGCACAATAGCGCTAGGGGTAATGCATCCACCCAACTCAAGTTGCTCCCAGCACAGATTTTAGCTATCTTTGACTTTAAGATACCATTATGTCTCTCAACAAGTCCGGCGGAACTCGGATGCCTGGAGCTGTGGAATTGCTTGTCAATCTGCAGACCTGCACAGATCTGTAGTACTACTGCGCCCACAAAGTCTGGGCCGTTATCTGACCGGGGAAGCCCGAACCGGGAGAAATACTCCTTCAACATTACTTTTGCCGTTGACATGGCAGTACAGTCTTTTAAAGGATATGCCTCCACCCACTTGCTAAATGCACAAATCACCACTAACACATATTTGTAGTTCTGGCACCTTTCCATTTCTATGAAATCAAAATGGATCACCTCGAATGGCATAGAGGGTGGGCCAAAACTACCTACTGGCGTCACGGTTCCCTTCCCTACATTGTGTTGCAGGCACGTAATACAATTCTGCACTAGCCTTTCTGCATTCTTTTTTATGTGCTCATTTTTCCATACTGTGGATAAATGCTGTACCATCTTCTTCACGCAAATGTGGGTAGGGCTATGCGCCATTGTAACCATTGCGGTTACGTAACAATTTGGCAACATCCAGTTCTTGGTCTCTTTGTCCACCCAACATCCTTCCAAATCTAACTCAGCAGAGCCCTCAGCCCAGTCGTGGCCTCAGCCTGCATTTCTTTGACTGTGGCAACTCCATTCTCTATAATACAAGGTACTTCCTCAGTCTGTACTGTCATCATTTTATTTCCCAAATCAGTGGCTGTTTGTTTCGCAATCCTGTCTGCAAATGTGTTCCCCTCTCCCACTTTACATGTTACTTTTTTATGCACCTCACATTTTACTATAGATAGGCACTTTGGAAACGTGAGTGCAGACAACAATCGTACAATCAAAGGCCCATGCTGAATCCTGGCCCCATGTGATGTCAAGAAACCCCTCTCAGCCCAGAGTCGACCAAAGTTGTGAACCACCCCGAATGCGTACTGACTGTCAGTATATATGTTTACATTCAAATTTTCAGAGAGTTCACAGGCTCGGGTCAGTGCTATTATTTGTGTGGCTTGTGCCGAATTGTAGGGGATTCTTCTGCTTTCTACAACACTCTCTAGGGTAATAATTGCATATGCGGCCGTTGATGTGCCATCAGGTAATTTAAAACAAGAGCCGTCACAAAACAACTCCCCATCCGGCTCTTTTTGTGGGGTCACTCAAATCAACTCTTCCCTTTGTCTCTTCTTCAGTGACCATTTAACAATCATGGGGTGGTGATTCGTTGTCACCAATTTCTGCTATGGGCAGTGGCATTAATTCTGCAGGATTCAATGCACTACACCTCATAATTTGGATGTGGGGTGCAAACAAGATGAGCTCATATCTTGTTAGTCTAGCAGAGGTGAGGTATTGTGTCTGTGTTCTGTTTAATAGAACGTCTATGGCATGTGGCACCATCAGAATTAAAGTATGCCCCAATACCGTTCCTTCCGTTTGTTTCACTGACGCAGCAGCCGCTGCAACAGATCACAAACATCGGGATAGTGCGCGCGCTACAGGGTCCAGCGCGGAAGAATAATAGCCGCACGGCCTATTTCTTCCACCTTGTTCCTGTGTCAAAACTGCCAATGCACATCCTTCACTCTTGCTCACAAATAGTCTAAATATTTTCTTGTAGTTTGGTGTGCCTAAAACTGGCGCGGAACATAATGCAACTTTCAATTGTTCAAACGCCTTCTGACATTCCTCATCCCACTGTAAAGGCATCACTGCATCCTTTTTAGTTAATTTTATCATCGGCTTCACAATCAACGCAAAATTACTGATCCACTGCCGACAATAAGAGGCCATGCCTATTACAGCTCTCACTCCATTTTGAGTTTTTGGAATAGGCATACTAGAAATACTTTCTATGCGTTCTGGTGTTAATCTTCTCCCTTCATTCGAAAGTAGGTAACCCAAATAAGACACCTCCTTTTGATTATACTGGAATTTCTTCAAACTTGCCTTGTGACCATGGGTCGCTAGGTGTGTCAATAGTAATATAGTTGTTTCTTTGCAGATCTCTTTTGTGCCAGCAGCTAGTAACAAGTCATCTATGTACTGCAAGAGTGCGCAGCCTGTTGTTAGTTCTAGCATATCTAGCTGTTCCTTTAGTGCCCTGCTGTAAATGCTCGGGCTTTCTGTGTATCCTTGTGGAATGCGTGTGAATGTGAATGATCGACCTCCTAGAGTGAACGCAAACAGATATCTACTGCTTTTATCCACTGGAATGCTAAAGAACGCGTTCTTCAAATCAACTACACTGAAGTATTCTGCAGTGGCCGGTATCATTGTCAGTATTGTTGTGACATCTGGGACCAAAGGGAGTTGTGGGTCTACCACTTTGTTCAATGCGCGCAGATCAATTATGAAACGATATGGTACTTCATTGCCTCCTTTCTTGTAAACTGGAAGAATCGGGCTGTTGCACGTGCTACCTGCAATTTCTTCAACCACCCACAATCTCACCAGGTCAGTAACAATACTCTTTAATCCCTTCTCACCTTCAACAGAAATTTTATACTGGGGAATTCGTGGTAATGTAACACCTTCTTTCAAAGTTATTTTTGCTGGCTCTATTTTCAAGCATCCTACATCATTATCATGCATTGCCCACAGACAGGTTGGTACTCTACTTAGCTCTTCTGGTAACGCTTTTGACATAAATTCCGTCACTGGTGCATCGTGAGGCCAAATCGTGAGGAACACCCCATCTGCCGTACAATGTATAACTGCCCCCAATTTTCTCAACAAGTTTAATCCTAGCAAGTTCTCCCCACAATTTTCTGTCAGAAGAAATGGACACTGTTCCGTAAATGGTCCAATTGTAATTGGGACAGCTTCGGACACGGGGTTAATTACTGGTGTACCTGCGAACCCTACAGAAACACTCTTTTGCCCCGACAGTGGGATCTCCAGAACCAAGTGGTGGTCTATCGAACACTTATGTGCCCCTGTATCTACAAGGAAATGGTGCTCCTTATTCCCGACTCTTATTTCTACGTAGGGTCCTCTCTGATTCATGGGAATAGACACTGGTTCCGACCCCTGCCGTGGGCTGTCCTATTGCGAAAATAACACATCGTCCGATGTGTAGTCACTGCTGCTGCTATAATACGTGTTTGGCTGTGTATCAAAAATATTCCCATTTCCCCCTCAGTGTTCTCCACTCTGATCATTTCTCTGTTGGCCCTGCCCGCCCTGAATTTGGTTCAGAACACTTTGGTTCAATGCCTGGTTCTGTTGAGCTTGGTTTTGACCATAGGATTGGTTTTGATTACCTCCATTGGTATATCCCTGCTGCTGCTGCATGCTATTTCTGCTTGGGCCATTTGACCCCTGATGTCCTCTATGAGGCCTTCTCTGGCCAAACCCACCTCTATTCTGTAGGTGCGGGCATTGTGCTCACCAGTGTCCTTCCTCTTTACAGTACGCACATTGATTTAATCCCAATGACACCCCGTGCATATTATTCAAATTTCCCCTGCCTTGTGCATTTCCTCTACCTCTATTGTATCCAATTACCTGCTGCAGTAACACCCTCGTTTTTAATGTACTCTATCCTTCATCTCTCTTTCTTTTGCCACATTTACCCTGTTCTCGTAATATTGGGCTATGTGTAATATCTCACTCACCGGTTTTGCTGCCCAGGCACTTTCCGACGCCATTAACATATCTTGAATTGGTAATATTAGTCCCCTCACATATTTATCAACAAATAGCCTGTAACGCTCACCTGATTCCCGTAGAGGCGCCGGTCTTGACTGGGCGTATGCCGTATCTTCAAAGGTGATGTGTTACACACGGCTGGCTCTTTGGGCTGGACCTCTGTGCACTGTATGTCTGACTCGAAGGGTAAGATGTCTGCAGATAGAAAATATGGGATTAATGAACTGGGTTATTGAATGTCTCTCTCTTCTTCCCTTTCTCTTCTCCTGTAGAACCCCAAAGGTCAGCGCTCTCACCTTAGGTAAGTGAACGCCGTGCTCTCCATTTGCCTCGGGGCAGGGTGCTGTAACCAGTTTCTTCACTGGATAAGGAGAGCAGGCCACTTGACTTCAGAGGACTGCTGTCCGTCGTTTACTGCACGAACGGTAAGTTTCGAGTAATTCTAATGTCTTTAAAAGTCTTTAGTAATGATGTCTCTTGTTTTGCAGGGTTCCGGCGATGGCGGATGACGGGCTGAAGTGAGTTGAAGATGGAGCCTGTGTGATGAATAGAAGCGCCTGGAAGCACGTAAGTAAGCGCTTGTTGCCTGCTTCACGATGCGCTCTAACTGTCTTTTTATTTTGCAGGTACAAGTTCGGAGCGGCTGCAGGGTACCGGAATACCCACTGGGTTAGATGTGGAAAGGAGTAATGGCACGTGAGTATTAAAGTTCCCCAATGTCTTTAAACGCACCTTGTTTTTGTCTTTCAGATGCGGGATGCAGCGCCGAAGGCCTCCGGAGCGTGCGAAGAGTTGGTGAGCTTTTGTCTTTCAGATGCCGGAATGCAGTGCGAAGACCTCCGGAGCGCACGAAGAGTAGGTAAGCCTTTGTCTTTCAGATGCCGGAATGCAGCGCGAGGCGTTGATGACAGCCGATGGACCAGGTAAGTGAAGCGCTGTCACTGAAGACCGTAATGCTAACCTGTTCTTTCTTGTCTTTATAGGTGTTGCTGAAGACTGGATTCAGGATGGTAAGCCTTTTTCCTTAGGCCCAGGATCAGATGCAGAAGACACGATGAGCGTTCTGCTGCAGAGGATGCAGAATAACGCAAAGCAAGATTCATCCATCGGGTGTGGTTTAAATAGCCTCCTGTAGAGCTTAGGTGTCTCCTTCCATGGCCACGCCTAGGTAAGAAAAGAGTTCCTGCTTTCCAGAAGAGTTCCAGTGTTCTGAACCTAGGGAGTGGCTCCTGCCCCACCCAACAGGAAAAGTAGTTCCAAACAGAAGAGGATCAGAGGCTCAACTGGCAGGCAAGTAAGCAGCATTGTCTGCTGCAGGTAAGTCCACCCAAGCATTATGAGCCCGGCGCTTCCAGCGCTGGGACTGGGCATATTTATGAGCCTGGTGCCACTGGCGCCAGGACTGGGTCCAAAAGGTCCCAATTTGGACTGGTTGGCCCTCGGAACCTGGGTTATGGATCTGCTTCCAAGGGAGTTGGGAAAACCCTGAACTTTTGGAAGAAGAGATCATGACAGTACCCCCCCTCAAGGCCCCTCCCAAACCGGGCTTCTCCGGGGGTTTTGGCTTGTCAGGAAATGTTCGGTGAAATCTTTTGATTAGGTGAGGAGCGTGGACATATTCAGCAGGTTCCCAGGATCTCTCTTGGGGGCCGTAGCCTTTCCAGTCAATTAGGTAAAATAGTTTAGATTTGGAGATCTTGGAGTCCAGAATGCTTTTGACTTCAAACTCGAGTTCTCCATCAACTAGGATGGGTTTTGGAGATTTAGTTAGTCGGGTTTGAGGTTGCACGGGTTTTAATAGAGAGACGTGGAAGACCGGATGTATCTTCATGTGCGGGGGCAAGTCCAACTTGACCGCTACTGGGTTTACTATGGTAGTGATGGAATAGGGACCAAGGTATCTTGGGTTGAATGTGCGTGGCCCTTTTAGAGGTAGATATTTGGTGGATAACCAGACTTGATCCCCTACTTGATATTGAGGGGCTTCCTTCCGATGTTGATCTGCTCCTTTCTTGTATTGTTCTTTAGCCCTTTGAAGGTGAGAAACAGCTTCCTTAAAGGCTTGGGTGATTGTAGAATGCAGGTAGTCTACTGCTGGTGTTTCAAGATCTAGGAGGGGATCCAACTCCGAGGTTCGAGGGTGACTGCCGTATAAAAGAAAAAACGGGGTTTTCCCAGTTCCCGAATGGACAGAGTTGTTGTAGGCATATTCGGCTATCCAAAGGATGTCTTTCCAAGTGTTTTCAGTTTGTTGCAGCATGCAGCGTAAATACTGTTCCAGAGTTTGATTGGTCCTCTCCGTTTGTCCGTCGGTCTGAGGGTGGTGACTGGTCGATAGTCTCACATCAATTTGAGCCGACCGACAGCAACTTCGCCAAAAATGAGAAATAAATTGACTACCTCGATCCGAAATTAGAACCGAAGGAAAACCGTGCAGTCGGACGATGTTTTCGAGAAATTCTCGGGCCAGAGTTGCTGCTGTTGGCAAGCCTTTGAGCGGAATGAAATGCGCCATCTTGGAGAATAAGTCCACGATTACTAGAATCATATTGTATCCGGAGCATGGAGGTAGATCGGTGATGAAGTCCATAGAAAGCGTATGCCAAGGGCGAGGTGGGATGTCAATAGGGCGTAAGAGGCCTGCTGGTCTTTCCTTTTGACTCTTGTTTTGGGCGCATACTCCACAGGACATTATAAAGTCTCTGATATCTTTTTTCTAAGACGGCCACCAGAAGTAGAGCTTGATCTTTTCTGAGGTCTTGGCCATACCGGGATGTCCTTCCATTAAAGAATCGTGATAACAAGAGATTACTTTTTTCTGTAAATCTGTGCTGGGCAGGTATAATCGTTCTTGGAAATACAATAAGTTGTCCTTTACTGCAAAGTCCTTTCCCTGCAGATGCCAATTCTGTATGTCTGCTGGAGTTACAAGTTGCCTGGCTTTATCCTTAACTTCCTCTATGGATTGTGTAGCGATTACACCCAGAATTCTTTGTTCGGGAATGATTGGTACAGGTTTAGGGTTGATCAAATGTTCTTCCATCCCATCCGAGAAAGGGCATCAGCTTTACCGTTTTTTGTACCAGGTCGATAGGTAATTATGAAGTCAAACTTGGCAAAGAATAATGCCCAACGGAGTTGTCTAGAGGATTGGGCTTTTGCGGTTTTCAAATATTGCAGGTTTCGGTGATCCGTAATCACAGTAACGGTGTGTCGGGCCCCCAGCAGATAATGCCGCCAAGCCTTAAAGGCAGACTTGATAGCCAGAAGTTCCTTGTCAGTAATCGTGTAGTTGATTTCAGGAGGCGAGAATTTGCGGGACCAAAATGCCACGGGATGCAACTGATTGGTTACCGGGTCCTTTTGTGATAGAACTGCCCCCATGGCAAGGCTTGAAGCATCAGTTTCCACGATGTAGTGGAGTTCGGGGCGAGGGTGTTTTAAGATTGGTGCAGAGATAAATCTAGTCTTCAAATCCTGGAAAGCTTGTTCCGCCTCGGTAGACCATTCAAAACGTTTGTTTTTCTTTAACAAGGCAGTGATGGGCTGGACTATCCGAGAAAATTCGGGGATAAACCTGCGATAAAAGTTAGCGAAGCCTAACATGCTTTGCACACCTTTTACGGAGGATGGTGATGGCCATTTGAGAACTGCATCGACCTTCTTTGAATCCATACGCACTCCGCGAGGTGATAATATGAATCCCAAGAATTCAACTTCAGTCACGTTGAAAACACATTTTTCCAACTTAGCGAAAAGTTTGTGTTGACGCAATCTTTCGAGGACCATTTTCACGTGTTTCCGATGTTCAGATTCCGATGAAGAATAAACGAGGATGTCGTCAATGTAAACAACAACACACACATCTATGAGTTCTCTGAGGACATCGTTCATAAAATATTGAAAGGCGGCCGGGGCATTGCAAAGTCCGAAGGGCATGACCTGATATTCAAATAGCCCATATTTGGTGCGGAAGGCCGTCTTCCATTCATCGCCCTCTTTTACTCGTACCAAGTGGTAGGCTCCTCTAAGATCCAGCTTTGTATATATGCATGCTTTTCTGACTTGGTCCAGGAGTTCAGGGATCAAAGGTAACGGATATCTATTCTTGACGGTGATCTGGTTCAGGGAGCGATAATCTATACAAGTTCTAAGGTCTCCTTCCTTTTTTGGAACGAAGAACAAAGCTGAAGAAGCAGGGGACTTGGAAGGACGAATAAACCCATTTGCCAGGTATTGATCCAGGTATTATCGAAGGTGAAGGTTCTCAGGCTCGGTGAGGGCATAAATTCTACTACAAGGAGGAGTAGATCCAGGTATCAGGTCTATCTGGCAGTCATAAAACCTATGAGGAGGTAGAGAGTTAGCCTGATCCTTCCGGAAGACATCTTGGTATTCTAGGTATTCGGGAGGTAACTGGGGAGTCTCTGAAGAAATTGCTGCCAGTGCAACACCAGGTGGAGGGTGACAAGTAGAGACACATTCTGGAAACTGGACCGTTCTTGCTCGCCAATCGATCAGAGGATTGTGTTTCTCTAACCAAGGTATTCCTAGAATAATCTGAAACTGAGGAGCCTTGATCACATCGAACACGATCTTCTCATGGTGTCCATCTTGACTTACTAGCGTCACTTCTTGAGTGGTATGCGTTACTGGTCCGGAGGCTATCTCCGTTCCATCCACCGTAGTAATGACGTCCTTTACAGCCTTGGGACAAAGAGTTAGATTCATCCTCAAAACCATTTCATGATCCACATAATTGCCGATGGCACCGCTATCGACGTAAGCTTCAATTGCATGTAATCAATCCGGATTATCAGGGCTAATGAGGACCATAGGTATCACGAAATGCGAGGTCACGGAACTGGTTTTCACGCTCGGCAAGAGGACCTCTATTCTTGTCGGGCGAGGTTGTTTCCCTGCTCAGAGTTTGTAACTTTGGTAACTGCAGCTCCTACTGCCTTCTTGGCAGGTTTCACCGGACAGTCTCGAAGAAAGTGCCCTGAGTTTCCGCAATAGAGGCATAATTGCAACTGTTTTCTCCTTTCCCGTGCCTTTTGTGTTAGAGGACCTTTCAGGCCCCCTATTTGCATGGGTTCCCCGGAGTCTACTCCTTTGGAAGGAGTTGGCGGTTTGGAAAATACTCGAGCATCAAACTTGGAACGATCGGCCTTCCTGTTCTGCAGTCTGTGATCTATTTGAACGACTAAGTCTATATAGTCCGAACAATCTTGTGGGGGATTCACTACTTGGGCTAACACATCTTTGAGCTCTCCACGTAGACCTCTATAAAACAGCGTAATCCTTTTGTCCTCTGGCCATTGAGTTTCCACTATCAGTCTGTTGAAAGACGCAATATAAGCCAAAAGGTCTTGATTACCTTGTTGCAACGAAAGAAGCTCATTGTCCAAGGCCTGCCCCTGTGAATGTCTTGCGAACAGTTTTTCCATACTGAGTTGAAAAGCTTGAAAATCATGGAGGACCGGATCATCTTGATTTACTAGAGGGATCGACCAGTCTGCCGCATTGCCACTAAGGTACGAAAGCACGAAAGCTACTTTAGCTTGATCAGTTGGAAAGGCTGCTGGCCGGCATAAGAAATGCAACCGGCACTGATTGATAAATACTGCAAACCTCTTTGGGTCACCAGAAAATCGTTCGGGCGGAGCCAGAGGTACATTCCCAGGTAGGTTGATCTGCACTGGATTCATAGAGGATGTAGAAGGAAGATTTCCCCCAGATGCGGGTAACGGGGTCTGTCCGGCTTGTGACTGTAGCAATTGTCTAGCGAGATCATCTGTTCGCTCCTTGGAAATAATCAGTTCCCTTCTTAGAGTGTTCGTTTCCTGACGGGCTGCATGCACTTCTGCCCTTAGTTCCCCAAGTAACTGGGCTAGCTGGTCGGTATCCGAGGTTTCCATAGCGCCTGGACGGGAGTTTTGCGGTAGGCTTTGCGTTCTGTAACGCTCACCTGATTCCCGTAGAGGCGCCGGTCTTGACTGGGCGTATGCCGTATCTTCAAAGGTGATGTGTAACACACGGCTGGCTCTTTGGGCTGGACCTCTGTGCACTGTATGTCTGACTCGAAGGGTAAGATGTCTGCAGATAGAAAATATGGGATTAATGAACTGGGTTATTGAATGTCTCTCTCTTCTTCCCTTTCTCTTCTCCTGTAGAACCCCAAAGGTCAGCTCTCTCACCTTAGGTAAGTGAACGCCGTGCTCTCCATCTGCCTCGGGGCAGGGTGCTGTAACCAGTTTCTTCACTGGATAAGGGGAGCAGGCCTCTTGACTTCAGAGGACTGCTGTCCGTCGTTTACTGCACGAACAGTAAGTTTCGAGTAATTCTAATGTCTTTAAAAGTCTTTAGTAATGATGTCTCTTGTTTTGCAGGGTTCCGGCGATGGCGGATGACGGGCTGAAGTGAGTTGAATATGGAGCCCGTGTGATGAATAGAAGCGCCTGGAAGCACGTAAGTAAGCGCTTGTTGCCTGCTTCACGATGCGCTCTAACTGTCTTTTTATTTTGCAGGTACAAGTTCGGAGCGGCTGCAGGGTGCCGGAATACCCACTGGGTTAGATGTGGAAAGGAGTAATGGCACGTGAGTATTAAAGTTCCCCAATGTCTTTAAACGCACCTTGTTTTTGTCTTTCAGATGCGGGATGCAGCGCCGAAGGCCTCCGGAGCGTGCGAAGAGTTGGTGAGCTTTTGTCTTTCAGATGCCGGAATGCAGTGCGAAGACCTCCGGAGCGCACGAAGAGTAGGTAAGCCTTTGTCTTTCAGATGCCGGAATGCAGCGCGAGGCGTTGATGACAGCCGATGGACCAGGTAAGTGAAGCGCTGTCACTGAAGACCGTAATGCTAACCTGTTCTTTCTTGTCTTTATAGGTGTTGCTGAAGACTGGATTCAGGATGGGAAGCCTTTTTCCTTAGGCCCAGGATCAGATGCAGAAGACACGATGAGCGTTCTGCTGCAGAGGATGCAGAATAACGCAAAGCAAGATTCATCCATCGGGTGTGGTTTAAATAGCCTCCTGTAGTGCTTAGGTGTCTCCTTCCACGGCCACGCCTAGGTAAGAAAAGAGTTCCTGCTTTCCAGAAGAGTTCCAGTGTTCTGAACCTAGGGAGTGGCTCCTGCCCCACCCAACAGGAAAAGTAGTTCCAAACAGAAGAGGATCAGAGGCTCAACTGGCAGGCAAGTAAGCAGCATTGTCTGCTGCAGGTAAGTCCACCCAAGCATTATGAGCCCGGCGCTTCCAGCGCTTGGACTGAGCATATTTATGAGCCTGGTGCCACTGGCGCCAGGACTGGGTCCAAAAGGTCCCAATTGGGACTGGTTGGCCCTCGGAACCTGGGTTATGGATCTGCTTCCAAGGGAGTTGGGAAAACCCTGACCTTTTGGAAGCAGAGATCATGACATAGCCTTTTCCCCGACTCTGTGCTCACATCCTGCCCACTGAAGTCTGTGAATACTCCTTCAAATCTATTGAAATAATCCGTTACTGGCTCATCCTTGCCCTGCACACATGTAGTTAATTTGTCCCACTGAATCCTTCTTTCTGGAATTATTTCTCTCAATCTTCGCATTATCCGTTCTGGTAGATCTGCCATGCGGGTTCCCGGATTTTTCCCTACTTTTTTATTTTTGTCCTCCAATAGTAACTCCGCCCATGTGGCGCCAAAAGCCCCCATGTCATCTGCAGTCCTTATCTGTTTCCATATATCTGCTGGCAAAATGACTGGGAAAATCAAATCTATATCGCTCATAGTAAGCACTGCTGATCTCAGGGTTGACTCTGCTTCCTTGTAGAAACCTGCTGGATTCTTTCTTATATCGGGAATCGTCTGTTTTATAGAATTCACCTCTTGCCTGGAAAAGGGGACATGCACATACTGGGCGGTGAAATGGGCTGGTGTTACCTGCGCTCCTACTGTACCCGTCGCACGGACCTCTACTTTTGGTACAAACGTGGGCGGAACCTCTCTCATTGGAAATGCCCCACTCACGATCCCTCCCCCTTCTCTTATGTTCAATAGTATTCCTAAATCCAGTGATAGGCCCGTTTCTCCTGTACTTCGCTCGAATACTCTCTTGTATACCGCTAGTATCTCGTGTGGGCTAGCCTTATTGTTTTTTATATCCTTGTCTATTAAATGTTCAGCCATCGATTGCAGTGCCTTTCTTTTCATTGGCATGGAATATTCGTCAAATATGTCATGTATGACCATTGTTGGGATACTAGGATTCGACATCCACTTTATCGCTTCCCGTATACATACTTTCAGCTTGTCGCCCCTCTGTACAGATGACATTGAATGTCTCCGCTGTATGTATGGTTCTACCGTCCCTCTCCCATCTCTTCTAATATCCCAACCCCTGTGCCCAGGTGCAGCAAACATTTCAGCATAATCATTATCCAACTCATTTTTAAGATCAAAAAGTCAATTCACATGTTCCTTTACTTCTTCATCCTTTATTCTACAACATGCTAATTGGTTCAAATCTAAAAATCGTTGTGGCGGTAACCAAGTAACTTTTTCCATTCTCCCACCAAAAATGTCCCCATGTATTCCAACACTACCTGTCTCTCGTTGATTCTTCGGTACCCATATAATGAGGCCAATGCTGCCGTCCCATCATTTCCTTCTATGTACATTTCTGCCTCTTGCTGTAATTCAACCTTTCTGTGCTGATCGCGCTGCGAGTTACCCGTCCAAATCCTGTTCCTTCAGCCCCGCCTCTCGCCTCCCCGGTCTCAATTTCGACTTCGGGAGGGGTGGATGGTGCTGAATCTGTCTCTGGAGCGGAAGGTGCGGATGGGACAAGTGACACAGGTGGCATCTGTGAAGGGCCTTGCTGGGTGCTGGGAAATTGCGCGTGTGCGGTCTGCGCTTGTGGGAGGGCTCGAGCTGTGGGTGGGGCGTGGGTTAATGCTTGCATGAGGGGAAGTGCTTGGGCTGCGGGAGGGGGTATGAGAGCTACTGGTTGGGCCTGCGCAGTCACTACTGGCGTGTTTGGTTTCGATCCTGGTTTTGGGCCTCGACCCGTATGGGTTAACAAATGTTCCATTAATTCGTCTGCTATGTGTAGTTCCCGCTGCGGGTATATTCCTTCTATGTTCATTTGCTCACGTCTCCCTTCCCGTCTTAGACTTGCCGTCCACTCCTCCTCCTCCTTTTCTTCTGCTACCTCAAGCTTCGATTTGTGCCTACGCGCATGCTTCTCTCTACTCCTAAGTCGGAGCATTGCTTCCCTCCTCCAATCTTTGATAGTCTCAAAAGCACCCACACCATATTTTGCATACATATCATAAGCCGGCGTTCCCCCAGGTGGTGCACTTTGGCCATTTTCCAAGGACTGTCTACCGCAGCGGAAAAGCCCTGCTAAAGTCGACAGTACTCCACGCATGTTTTTAACCTTCCCCTTGGTTAACCAACCTTACTCTGGATGTTTGAATTTGCAAAATCAACACTCTACCAATAATCAGGGTTTTGTTTGAATCGGGGAATGACTCCCCTGATAAAACAAGTCGCCTGTGTCCTGACGCAACCCCTCCCAACGTCGTGTCTGCGCTTCTCTGGCTCTGCCTCGTTTCAGTAGCCTCGCCTCCTTTGCCGTCTAGCCCGGTACGTCGATCAGGGATCAGATGTGTGCAGATCTGCGAAGGAATCTCTCCTCGCTTCTACAGGGCGCCCCGTACACCTCTAGATTCCGGCTCGATCGTCCCGTCCTCGCCGTTCTTCCACCTCTACGCCGTTACAACGTCTACGAAGGGGTAAGTGGGGGAGGGTCCCTATTCGGGCGCCATCTTCAAAGGGGCCCCCAGGGGTCCCTCGCGATATGGAAACAAGGCAATAACCATACACAAAAGGATACGCCAGACACGAGGTTCAAATTCCCAATGCTAGGGTTTATTGCAAGCAAAATAGTCCCAATTGGCCAACTGTGGTCTCACGCCCCGCGACGTGTATTCTCTAGACCTCGAGGGACGCAAGAGAGAGAATTACGTACATCAGTTACATATATACACAATGCATATCATACAATCAGCTATGACATGTTTAACACCCCCCTTTTATTGAGTTTCTTTGAACTCGGGATGATGATGGACATTTCCGATGAGTATGACAATTATGACACTTTCGATGTCTATTCTAGTAACAATGTGCAGTTTAGAAAGTGCGGAGGCATCTTCTAGTTGTTGAACAGAACACAGTGCTTCTGTTCTTGGAAGCAAGCTGCACACGGGGGAAGAGTCACATTCCAAGCTTTGCTATCTATGAGGTGCTATTCGGGTCGTGGGAACCGACACGCTCTAAAGGGTTTTGTGAAGGAGGGCCGTAAGAAGAGCATAATTCAAGCCTTTAGCTGCTTTATTCTAACATATTCTACCACAGTACGAGACTGGCTGGCAGCTGTGAAATGATTAAATGCCCTGCAGCTCTCCCTCAAGGCTACAGAGAGGGAGCGTGGGCTTTCCTTTCTGGGCTGCTCATGAGGAGCTTCAACAAACTCCTCAGTCCCGCGGCCTTGCCCTTTCATATTCAGACAACAATGTTAACAGTTGAGCAGAGTAAGCAGAATTCGCAAGAATTGCAAGCTGCAAAGCAGTTTAGACAGAAAGCAATGAGCAATGGTTAACAAGCAAAATGGCGATTCTTGCTATGTTTAAAATGGCCGCTTGTTGGTCAAGCATAGCAGTCTGTATTTCTATAATTCTGTGCATAAGACGGTTGGCCTTTGGCCATCAAGATACGTCTATCATCCAAATGAAGGGTATTCATTTTTCCAGATTGACAAAGACTGCAGCTCAGGATGGTCAACAGGATCCAGATCTCCAATGAGTTCCTGGCCTTCCATTAGCTCTTCCTCAGAGTCTAATTCTACCACACAGGGTTGTACCACCCTCTCAGCCTCAGCTGGAGGGGGAGTTACTGGTGTAACTTTGGACAACCGAGGGGAAGTCTTTGTTGGCTGCACTGAAGTGCTGGCTGCTGGTTTCTGATTAGAAGTTTTAGGTTTCCCTTTCGCTTCTGATTTCCTTGAGACAGCAGCTGACAAATCCAGTGGAGCAGGAGTGATATCCTTCTTCATCATCTCCTTGGGAGTACCTCTCATGGTTCTCTCCCTTGCAGGTCTGGTTAGCTCCTGTAATCGTTTACTAGGAGGTCTGGGGGTATGAGACACAACTCCAAGAGTTTTTAAATCGTTACCCAACAAAACTCGTCCTGGTACCTCACTTTGTATGCTGACAGGTATCTTCACAGTCATGTCATTACACTGGATGAGAACTGGTAATTGGGGAAGCATCTGCACAGGCCCTCCAGCTAACTTGGTGAGGCGTTTGGGTGCCTTAGCAACATCCTCAGCCTGAAAAAAAGATGTATCCACCACAGTTATGCTGGCCCCAGTGTCTCTAATGGCAGGAGTCTCCTGACCATTCACCTGGACACTGTCCTTATAATACTCTTTAGTATTATCTGGGATAGAATTATAGACATCTACATTCTGTTGTTCCCACAAACCCAGAGACACTAAAGAAACACTGGCTGAGACTCCAATGGGTTCATCAGCCAGTAGTAGAAAGTTTCCACTTGCCATTTGGACTTCCTCGTCTGGAGCGAAAGCTAAGGAGACAAGTTGGACCCCTGAAGGTTTACCCTTGCATCTGGTATCTCCTTTCACATGGTCAGTAGAGCCACAAACAAAGCATTTACCAAATGCTTTCTGGAATGGTGGCTTGTTCGGGCCTCCCTCTGGTTTGGCACCAGAAGGTACACTATTCTGCTGTGGTTTTCCTTGTGGCTACACCCTTATGGTATTTTTTGGGGCCCTCTTTGGAATTTGAGTTATTAGAATTCTCTTTTGAGTCTTTTTTAGGCTGTTTTCCCTCATCCTTTTTCTGAGTTGCCCCAGAATCCTTATGAGTAGCCCTGTTGGCAACCCACAAGTCAGCAGCCTTAGCTAGCTTCCTGGAATCCAATTCCTTTGAATCAGCCAAGTGCTGTCTGAGCTCAGGAGAACAGGCATCATAAATTGACTTCAACATAAAAAGATTCTTCATACCCTCATAAGTGTTCACCTTGTAACCCTTAATCCAACCATCTAAGTTTTTCAACCCTTCACTCACCCAGGTAGCCCAAAGGTTACCATCATGCTTTTTGAGGGATCTAAACCTCTTAAGATACTGGGAAGGGGTCTTCCCAAATCTAGCTATCAGAGCTAGTTTCACACTTTCATACTCTTTCCTATCCTCCTCCCCCAACTCCATTACCACATCAGTTGCAACAGGGGGGAGCCCAGAGAACAACCAGGTAAGTAGCTCATTACCTGTGATGTTCTGGAGCCCACGATTGTACTCAAACAAACTCAGCCAATCCAACACATCCAACTTTGGTTCATACATACCAATTCATTCCTTAGGCATCCGGGGTCTTTTGGGACTGGAACTTCTAGAGGAGCCAGAGACAGAAGCAGTTTCAACAGAAAACTTTTTCATTTCTAACTCATGCTTGAGCTCCATTTCTCTGAGCCGAAGAATTTGTTGCATTTCTTGGTGTTTCTGTTCAGTTTGAGCAGTAATCCTTCTGAATTCCAAGTCTATTTTCATTTTTTCTAGTTCAAGGTCTTGAGGACTTAGTGTGGGACCTGCTATAGGCCCAGTAGGTACAGCTGGTAAGGCAGACAGAGGGGTAGGGGAGACAGTTTCATTAGCCTCTCCTTCCTCTTCAGCCTCTTCATCACTATCATCAGAACTTTGATTTAGATCAACACCATTACTGTTATCTACATTTGGTGGAGAAGTCGGTTCCTCTGAACCAGTACCCAGACTTTGGTTTTCCAGCAATCTTGCTATTAGTTCTATTTTCTTGCCTCTTACAGAAAGATTCTCTTGTCTAAAGAGAGCTCTCAAACTCTCAGTATTTTCACCTGACAAGGACTCTTGACTGTAAACTTCCATAGTAGACATGTTTTTTAGAAAGTTGCTTTTTAGTGCTAAGCTTTGTGGTTAGTTATCCTAAAGTGTTAAAAAGCACTCTAAACTATATACTCGATACAAATCCCACCGCTGTACACCAGTGTTAGGCAGAAACCTGTGCAGTTCCCTCTGGGACCACTGCAAAAAGTTTAGGACTACAGGAGTGAGCAGTAAACCTAATTGGTAGCAGTCTACACCACCCAGATTTACCTAGTAGCTGTGGCTGAGCAGTCAGACTTCTCTCAAGACAAGTTAGGCAGTGTTTAGAGTATACAAGATAGGGCAATTTACACAGTAGAACAAGCAGACACGGATCAGAGCTTGGGTGCAAAGATATATAATTATGTATTTAAAGACACATCTATGAAAAACACACTGGCACTAATATGGCAAATAACTTCAATCACAGTTACTGTAAGTATATATCAATCCCTTAACAATATTTCAACAAGTCTAGGTTCAAAGAGATCACTTATTTGCAGACAGAGGTGAGTGCTTAACCTAGATGGCACTCTAGTATTTGTTAGAAAGGGAGAGAAAAAGGCAGGGTATGAAACCAACTCAGTACCAACACTTTTACGAAGCAAATGCAAGGCAAGCATGGCAGGGTCTACTGTAGATCACAAAGTTCAGAGGCCAGCCCCACTCGGAGAGAGGCAAGGCGGTTTGTCCAAAAAAAAACCACAGTGGAAATGCACTTCAAGTCTTTGTAGCAAAATGTCACAGAAAGGTTGGACCAGTTTTAGAACAAAAGTTAAGAAGGTATGGAGGCGACCCAGTGGAAAGGTAAGGATTTAAGACACCTCACGTTAACCGTTTCAAGGGAAGCCAAGCGGACACAGTACCTTGAAAGTGAAGAGACAGCTCCGGCGGGGGCAGTTGTTCCTGGTGGTGGATGCAAGTCGGAGCTTTGCCAGAAGAAGAGATGATCTCGTCGTAGAGGAAAGTTGAAGATCGTTGCACCACCAGGGAAGAGACCAGCCGCGGAGTGCTCAGTCACAAGGCACCACCTTTTGGTCGCGGTTTAGTGGTTAGTGGCTATCCGGTTGCCGGGGTGCTCAGCACGGGCAATTCGACCACTAGACGTCCTGGAAGCGAAGAAAAAGCAAGCGACTGGTCGAAGGGAAGAAGACTCTCCGGCAGGGAGATCTCCTCTGTCGTTGGGAAGTGGTGAGTCGGTTCAGCAGGGCTCCACCGGAGGTGTCGTCGTTGCAGGTTGGCTCAGCTTTACCCTCGTCGGATTCTTAGGTCCTGTTGGGACTTCTGAAGTTCCAGTCCCCAAAGCCCTGCTTTTATGCAGAAAACCCCCATTCATTCAGCCTAGCTGTCAATCAAACATGCTAAGTGGTGAGCGAGGCGGCTCACCACTTGGGCCAATCACACCAGAGTGCGACTTGAGTTGGCAAGGCAACTCAGTCCAGGGTGCCTAAACCCCCTCCTGCACCCCCTGTGGTACCCATACAGAATGGCACCTCTCTGGAGGGCTCCTGTGCAGAAGCACGCCAAAAGTGGAACAAAGGGCTGAACCTTTGGTTTGGAGTTACAGAGGCGAACAAATACACCATTTAAAAACCGAGTTCTGGCAGAAAATACCAACCGGTGAATTCATTTTAATTTAAAAAACCGGCGGTATGACCGAGGCTATATAGAAAAAGTATTAGCCTCGAACAATGGGAAAATCCCATAGGAATATATTCGCAGTCGAATATAAAAAGTCGTATCCACTGCCACCAGCCAAAACTCGACGAGGGGGGACGTGACAGTGCCCCCTCGAACAACAGACCCAGGGGTAATCGAATTACCCCTACCAGTACGTCCACAATAGGATGGTTTGTAGTGGTTCTGTTAGTAAATTTAGGTCTAGTAAAGCCAATGGTGAGTTTACATGCCCTGGGACACAGTAGTCAGTCCCAGGGTATGGAGTCTATGGTGGGGGTCACCTAGGACACACCAGTGTTACGGCACGGAGGGTGCTGTGTAACACACATAGCAAAACACATTAGACCCTACGGAGTAAAAGACCCCATAGCCCATAGAACACATTAACATTCAAAGAAATACCACAAATCATGTCCAAGAGTTGGAGAAAAAGAGTCTCACTCTTGACAGGATGAAAAAAGAAACTCCAGAAATCCAGCAAAGCTGCTGGGGGACTCACTAGGTTAGGAAATTCCGCCTAATCAGAGAATTCTCCCTAACAGAGGGTGACTTTGGACAGTTTTTCTTTCTAATTTTTTTGGATTGTTTATCATTTTCATTCAATCATCTTTTTCACATGCTTTTCATTTCATGTTTCATATTTTGGTATGCTTTCATTTCATTTTTGATTTTATGTACATAATACATTTTCATTATTTAGTTCCATATGTGGGATTCGCTCATTGGGTTGATGCATGTGAAAATGTGGGTTTACACAAGCAATGCCAACCAGTGTATGTGTGTGACGGACATGTGTTGATGTACATAGTTGACTTTTGGTTTGTGTCAGGAGATGGGCATTTCACTGCTGGGGGGTGGAGGTGCAAGGGGACATGAGTGGGGGCCTGCTGGCAGGTGCCCCTCAGTGCTGGGGGGGTGCAAGGGGACATGAGTGAGGGAGTGCTGGCAGGTGCCCCACAGTGCTGGGGTGTGGGAGTGCCAGGGGACATGAGTGGGGGCCTGCTGGCAGGTACCCCACAGTGCTGGGGGGGTTCAAGAGAACATGAGTGGGGGCCTTCTGTCAGGTGCCCCACAGTGCTGGGGGGTGGGGGTGCAGGGGGACATGAGTGGGACATGAGTGGGGGCCTGCTGGCAGGTGCCCCTCAGTGCTGGGGGGTGGAGGTGCTGGTGGATATGAGTGGGGGCCTTCTGCCAGGTGCCCGTCAGTGCTGGGGTGTGGGGGTGCTGGGGGATATGAGTGGGACATGAGTGGGGGCCTGCTGGCAGGTGCACCTCAGTGCTGGGAGGTGGGGTGCAAGGGGACATGAGTGGGGGCCTGCTGGCAGGTTCCCCACAGTGCTGGGGGGTGGGGGTGCAAGGGGACATGAGTGGGGGCCTGCTGGTAGGTGCCCCACAGTGCTGGGGGGTGCAGGGGGACATGAGTGGGACATGAGTGGGGGCCTGCTAGCAGGTGCCCCTCAGTGCTGGGGGGTGGGGGTGCTGGGGGACATGAGTGGGGGCCTGCTGGCATGTGAGCCTCAGTGCTGGGGGGTGGGGGTGCAAGGGGACATGAGTGGGACATGAGTGGGGGCCTGAAGGCAGGTGCCCCTCAGTGCTGGGGGTGGGGGTGCAAGGGTACATGAGTGGGGGACTGCTGGCAGGTGCCCCACAGTTCTGGGGGTGGGGGTGCAAGGGGACATGAGTGGGGGCCTGCTGGCAGGTGTCCCTCAGTGCTAGGGGGTGGGGGTGCAAGAGGACATGAGTGGGACATGAGTGTGGGCCTGCTGGCAGTTGCCCCACAGTGCTGGGGGGTGGGGCTGCAGGGTGACATGAGTGGGACATGAGTGGGGGCCTGCTGGCAGGTGCCCCTCAGTGCTGGGGGGTGGGGGTTCTGGGGGACATGAGTGGGGGCCTGCTGGCAGGTGCCCTTCAGTGCTGGGGGGTGGGGGTCCAAGGGGACATGAGTGGGGGCCTGCTGACAGGTGCCCCACAGTGCTGGGGGTGGGGTGCAAGGGGACATGAGTGGGGGCCTGCTGGCAGGTGCCCCACAGTGCTGGGGTGGGGGTGCAAGGGTACATGAGTGGGGGACTGCTGGCAGGTGCCCCACAGTTCTGGGGGTGGGGGTGCAAGGGGACATGAGTGGGGGCCTGCTGGGAGGTGTCCCTCAGTGCTAGGGGGTGGGGGTGCAAGGGGACATGAGTGGGACATGAGTGTGGGCCTGCTGGCATGTGAGCCTCAGTGCTGGGGGGTGGGGGTGCAAGGGGACATGAGTAGGACATGAGTGGGGGCCTGAAGGCAGGTGCCCCTCAGTGCTGGGGGTGGGGGTGCAAGGGTACATGAGTGGGGGACTGCTGGCAGGTACCCCACAGTTCTGGGGGTGGGGGTGCAAGGGGACATGAGTGGGGGCCTGCTGGCAGGTGTCCCTCAGTGCTAGGGGATGGGGGTGCAAGGGGACATGAGTGGGACATGAGTGTGGGCCTGCTGGCAGTTGCCCCACAGTGCTGGGGGGTGGGGCTGCAGGGTGACATGAGTGGGACATGAGTGGGGGCCTGCTGGCAGGTGCCCCTCAGTGCTGGGGGGTGGGGGTTCTGGGGGACATGAGTGGGGGCCTGCTGGCAGGTGCCCTTCAGTGCTGGGGGGTGGGGGTCCAAGGGGACATGAGTGGGGGCCTGCTGACAGGTGCCCCACAGTGCTGGGGGTGGGGTGCAAGGGGACATGAGTGGGGGCCTGCTGGCAGGTGCCCCACAGTGCTGGGGGGTGGGGGTGCAAGCGTACATGAGTGGGACATGAGTAGGGGACTGCTGGCAGGTGCCCCTCAGTGCTGGGAGGTGGGGGTGCAGGGGGACATGAGTGGGACATGAATGGGGCAGTGCTGGGGGGTGGGGTGCTGGGGGACATGAGGGGGGCCTGCGGACAGGTACCCCTCAGTGCTGGGGGGTGGGGGTGTAAGGGGACATGAGTGGGAGATGAGTGGGGGCCTGCTGGCAGGTGCCCCTCAATGCTGGGGGGTGGGGGTCCAAGAGGACATGAGTGGGGGTCTGCTGGCAGGTGCCCCACAGTGCTGGGGTGGGGGTGCAAGGGGACATGAGTGGGGGCCTGCTGGCAGGTGCCCCACAGTGCTGGGGGGTGGGGGTGCAAGCGTACATGAGTGGGACATGAGTAGGGGACTGCTGGCAGGTGCCCCTCAGTGCTGGGAGGTGGGGGTGCAGGGGGACATGAGTGGGACATGAATGGGGCAGTGCTGGGGGGTGGGGTGCTGGGGGACATGAGGGGGGCCTGCGGACAGGTACCCCTCAGTGCTGGGGGGTGGGGGTGTAAGGGGACATGAGTGGGAGATGAGTGGGGGCCTGCTGGCAGGTGCCCCTCAATGCTGGGGGGTGGGGGTCCAAGAGGACATGAGTGGGGGTCTGCTGGCAGGTGCCCCACAGTGCTGGTGGGTGGGGGTGCAAGGGGCCATGAGTGGGGGCCTGCTGGCAGGTGCCCCACAGTGCTGGGGGGTGGGGGTGCAAGGGGACATGAGTGGGGGCCTGCTGGCAAGTGTCCCTCAGTGCTAGGGGGTGGGGGTGCAAGGGGACATGAGTGGGACATGAGTGGGGGCCTGCTGGCAGGTGCCCCTCAGTGCTGGGGGGTGGGGGTGCAAGGGGACATGAGTGGGGGCCTGCTGGCAGGTGCCCCACAGTGCTGGGGGTGGGGGTGCAGGGGGACATGAGTGGGAGATGAGTGGGGGCCTGCTGGCAGGTGCCCCTCAATGCTGGGGGGTGGGGGTCCAAGAGGACATGAGTGGGGGTCTGCTGGCAGGTGCCCCACAGTGCTGGTGGGTGGGGGTGCAAGGGGACATGAGTGGGGGCCTGCTGGCAGGTGCCCCACAGTGCTGGGGGGTGGGGGTGCAAGGGGACATGAGTGGGGGCCTGCTGGCAAGTGTCCCTCAGTGCTAGGGGGTGGGGGTGCAAGGGGACATGAGTGGGACATGAGTGGGGGCCTGCTGGCAGGTGCCCCTCAGTGCTGGGGGGTGGGGGTGCAAGGGGACATGAGTGGGGGCCTGCTGGCAGGTGCCCCACAGTGCTGGGGGTGGGGGTGCAGGGGGACATGAGTGGGACATGAGTGGGGGCCTGCTGGCAGGTGCCCCTCAGTGCTGGGGGGTGGGGGTTCTGGGGGACATGAGTGGGGGCCTGCTGGCAGGTGCCCCTCAGTGCTAGGGGGTGGGGGTGCAAGGGGACATGAGTGGGACATGAGTGGGGGCCTGCTGACAGGTGCCCCACAGTGCTGGGGGTGGGGTGCAAGGGGACATGAGTGGGGGCCTGCTGGCAGTTGCCCCACAGTGCTGGGGGGTGGGGGTGCAAGGGGACATGAGTGGGGGCCTGCTGGCAGGTGCCCCTCAGTGCTAGGGGGTGGGGGTGCAAGGGGACATGAGTGGGACATGAGTGGGGGCCTGCTGGCAGGTGCCCCTCAGTGCTGGGGGGTGGGGTTGCAAGGGGACATGAGTGGGGGCCTGCTGTCAGGTGCCCCACAGTGCTGGGGGGTGGGGGTGGAAGGGGACATGAATGGGGGCCTGCTGGCAGGTGTCCATCAGTGCTAGGGGGTGGGGGTACAAGGGGGCATGAGTGGGACATGAGTGGGGGCCTGCTGGCAGGTGCCCCTCAGTGCTGGCGGGTGGGGTTGCAAGGGGACATGAGTGGGTGCCTGCTGTCAGGTGCCCCACAGTGCTGGGGGGTGGGGGTGGAAGGGGACATGAATGGGGGCCTGCTGGCAGGTGCCCCACAGTGCTGGGGGGTGGGGGTGCAAGGGGACATGAGTGGGGGCCTGCTGGCAGGTGCCCCTCAGTGCTAGGGGGTGGGGGTACAAGGGGGCATGAGTGGGACATGAGTGGGGGCCTGCTGGCAGGTGCCCCTCAGTGCTGGCGGGTGGGGGTGCAAGGGGACATGAGTGGAGGCCTGCTGGCAGGTGCCCCACAGTGCTGGGGGGTGGGGTTGCAGGGGGACATGAGTGGGACATGAGTGGGGGTCTGCTGGCAGGTGCCCCTCAGTGCTGGGAGGTGGGGGTTCAGGGGTACATGAGTGGGACATGAATGGGGGCCTGCTGGCAGGTGCCCCTCAGTGCTGGGGGTGGGGTGCTGGGGGACATGAGTGGTGGCCTGCGGACAGGTGCCCCTCAGTGCTGGGGGGTGGTGGTGTAAGGGGACATAAGTGGGACATGAGTGGGGGCCTGCTGGCAGGTGCCCCTCAGTGCTGGGGGTGGGGGTGCAAGAAAACATGGATGGGGGTCTGCTGGCAGGTGCCCCACAGTGCTGATGGGTGGGGGTGCAAGGGGACATGAGTGGGGGCCTGCTGGCAGGTGCCCCACAGTGCTGGGGGTGGCGGTGCAAGGGGACATGAGTGGGGGCCTGCTGCAGGTGCCCCTCAGTGCTGGGGGTGGGGGTGCAAGGGCACATGAGTGGGGGCCTGCTGGCAGGTGCCCCACAGTGCTGGGGGGTGGGGGTGCAGGGGGACATGAGTGGGACATGAGTGGGGGCCTGCTGGCAGTTGCCCCTCAGTGCTGGGGGTGGGGGTGCTGGGGACATGAGTGCCCCTCAGTGCTGGGGGGTGGGGGTGCAAGGGGACATGAGTGGGGGCCTGCTGGCAGGTGCCCCTCAGTGCTGAGGGGTGGGGGTGCAAGGGGACATGAGTGGGACATGAGTGGGGGCCTGCTGGCAGGTGCCCCACAGTGCTGGGGGGTGGGGGGTGAAAGGGGATATGAGTGGGACATGAGTGGGGGCCTGCTGGCAGGTTCAGTGCTGGAGTTGCTGGGGGACGTGAGTCGGGGCCTGCTGGCAGGTGCCCCTCAGTGCTGGGGGGTGGGGGTGCAAGGGGACATGAGTGGGGGCCTGCTGACAGGTGACCCGCAGTGCTGGGGGGTGGGGGTGCAAGGGGACATGAGTGGGGGCCTGCCGACAGGTGACCCACTGTGCTGGGGGTGGGGGTGCAAGGGAACTTGAGTGGGGGCCTGCTGGCAGGTGCCCCACAGTGCTGGGGGGTGGGGGTGCAAGGGGACATGAGTGGGACATCAGTGGGGGCCTGCTGGCAGGTGCCCCTCAGTGCTGAGAGGTGGGGGTGCAGGGGGACATGAGTTGGTGCCTGCTGGCAGGTGCCCCTCAGTGCTGGGGGGGTGCAAGGGGACATAAGTGGGACATGAGTGGGGGCCTGCTGGCAGGTGCCCCTCAGTGCTGGGGCGTTGGGGTGCAAGGGGACATGAGTGGGGGCCTGCTGGCTGGTGCCCCACAGTGCTGGGGGGTGGGGGTGCAAGGGGACATGAGTGGGGGACTGCTGGGAGGTGCCCCACAGTTCTGGGGGTGGGGGTGCAAGGGGACACGAGTGGGGGCCTGCTGGCAGGTACCCCTCAGTGCTGGGGGGTGGGGGTGCAAGGGGACATGAGTGGGACATGAGTGGGGGCCTGCTGGTAGGTGCCCCTCAGTGCCGGGGGTGGGGGTGCAAGGGGACATGTGTGGGGGCCTGCTGGCAGGTGCCCCACAGTGCTGGGGGTTGGGGGTGCAGGGGGGACATGAGTTGGGGCCTGCTGGCAGGTGCCCCTCATTGCTGGGGGGTGGGGGTGCAAGGGGACATGAGTGGGGGCTTGCTGGCACATGCCCCACAGTCCTGGGGGGAGTTGGTGCAAGGGGAAATGAGTGGGACATGAGTGGTGGTCTGCTGGCAGGTGCCCCTCAGGGCCTGGGGGGGTCCAAGGGGACATGAGTGGGACATGAGTCGGGGCCTGCTGGCAGGTGCCCCTCAGTGCTGGGGGGTCGGGGTGCAAGGGGACATGAGTGGGGGCCTGCTGGCTGGTGCCCCACAGTGCTGGGGGGTGGGGGTGCAAGGGGACATGAGTGGGGGCCTGCTGGGAAGTGCCCCACAGTGCTGGGGGGTGGGGGTGCAAGGGGACATGAGTGGGGGCCTGCTGGCATGTGCCCCTTAGTGCTGGGGGGTGGGGGTGCAAGGGGACATGAGTGGGACATGAGTGGGCGCCTGCTGGTAGGTGCCCCTCAGTGCTGGGTGGTGGGGGTGCAAGGGGACATGAATGGGGGCCTGCTGGCAGGTGCCCCCACTAGTGCGGGGGGTGGGGGTGCAGGGGGACATGAGTGGGGGCCTGCTGGGAAGTGCCCCACAGTGCTGGGGGGTGGGGGTGCAAGGGGACATGAGTCGGGGCCTGCTGGCAGGTGCCCCTCAGTGCTGGGGGGTCGGGGTGCAAGGGGACATGAGTGGGGGCCTGCTGGCTGGTGCCCCACAGTGCTGGGGGGTGGGGGTGCAAGGGGACATGAGTGGGGGCCTGCTGGGAAGTGCCCCACAGTGCTGGGGGGTGGGGGTGCAAGGGGACATGAGTGGGGGCCTGCTGGCATGTGCCCCTCAGTGCTGGGGGGTCGGGGTGCAAGGGGACATGAGTGGGGGCCTGCTGGCTGGTGCCCCACAGTGCTGGGGGGCTGGGGTGCAAGGGGACATGAGTGGGGGCCTGCTGGCAGGTGCCCCACAGTGCTGGGGGGGTGCAGGGGGACATGAGTTGGGGCCTGCTGGCAGGTGCCCCTCAGTGCTGGGGGGTGGGGGTGCAAGGGGACATGAGTGGGGGCCTGCTGGCAGGGGCCCCTCAGTGCTGGGGGGTGGGGGTGAATGGGGACATGAGTGGGACATGAGTGGGGGCCTGCTGGTAGTTGCCCCTCAGTGCTGGGGGGTGGGGGTGCAAGGGGACATGAGTCGGGGCCTGCTGGCAGGTGCCCCACAGTGCTGGAGGCTGGTGGTGGAAGGGGACATGAGTGGGGGCCTACTGGCAGGTGCCCCTCAGTGCTGGGGGGTGGAGGTGCAAGGGGACATGAGTGGGACATGAGTGGGGGCCTGCTGGTAGGTGCCCCTCAGTGCCGGGGGGTGGGGGTGCAAGGGGACATGAGTGGGGGCCTACTGGCAGGTGCCCCACAGTGCTCGGGGTTGGGGGTGCAGGGGGACATGAGTTGGGGCCTGCTGGCAGGTGCCCCTCATTGCTGGGGGTGGGGGTGAAGGGGACATGAGTGGGGGCTTGCTGGCAGGTGACCCTCAGTGCTGGGGGGTGGGGGTGCAAGGGGACATGAGTGGGACATGAGTGGGGGCCTGCTGGCAGGTGCCCCTCAGTTCTGGGGGGTGGGGATGCAAGGGGACATGAGTGGGGCCTGCTGGCAGGTGCCCCTCAGTGCTAGGGGGTGGGGGTGCAAGGGGACATGAGTGGGACATGAGTGGGGGCCTGCTGGCAGGTGCCCCTCAGTGCTGGGGGGTGGGGGTGCAAGAGGACATGAGTGGGGGTCTGCTGGCAGGTGCCCCACAGTGCTGTTGGGTGGGGGTTCAAGGGGACATGAGTGGGGGCCTGCTTGCAGGTGCCCCACAGTGCTGGGGGCTGGGGGTGCAAGGGGACATGAGTGGGGGCCTGCTGGGAAGTGCCCCACAGTGCTGGGGGGTGGGGGTGCAAGGGGACATGAGTGGGGGCCTGCTTGCAGGTGCCCCACAGTGCTGGGGGCTGGGGGTGCAAGGGGACATGAGTGGGGGCCTGCTGGGAAGTGCCCCACAGTGCTGGGGGGTGGGGGTGCAAGGGGACATGAGTGGGACATGAGTGGGGGCCTGATGGTAGGTGCCCCTCAGTGCTGGGGGGTTGGGGTGCAAGGGGACATGAGTGGGGGCCTGCTGGCAGGTGCCCCAGAGTGCTGGGGGGGTGCAGGGGGACATGAGTTGGGGCCTGCTGGCAGGTGCCCCTCAGTGCTGGGGGGTGGGGGTGCAAGGGGACATGAGTGGGGGCCTGCTGGCAGGGGACTCTCAGTGCTGGGGGGTGGGGGTGCATGGGGACATGAGTGGGACATGAGTGGGGGCCTGCTGGTAGGTGCCCCTCAGTGCTGGGGGGTGGGGGTGCAAGGGGACATGAGTCGGGGCCTGCTGGCAGGTGCCCCACAGTGCTGGGGGCTGGTGGTGGAAGGGGACATGAGTGGGGGCCTGCTGGCAGGTGCCCCTCAGTGCTGGGGGGTGGGAGTGCAGGGGGACATGAGTGGGGGCCTGCTGGCAGGTGCCCCTCAGTGCTGGGGGGTGGAGGTGCTGGTGGATATGAGTGGGGGCCTGCTGGCAGGTGCCCGTCAGTGCTGGGGTGTGGGGGTGCTGGGGGACATGAGTGGGACATGAGTGGGGGCCTGCTTGCATGTGCACCTCAGTGCTGGGAGGTTGGGTGCAGGGGACATGAGTGGGGGCCTGCTGGCAGGTTCCCCGCAGTGCTGGGGGTGGGGGTGCAAGGGGACATAAGTGGGGGCCTGCTGGTAGGTGCCCCACAGTGCTGGGGGGTGGGGGTGCAGGGGGACATGAGTGGGACATGAGTGGGGGCCTGCTGGCAGGTGCCCCTCAGGGCTGGGGGGTGGGGGTGCTGGGGGACATGAGTGGGGGCCTGCTGGCAGGTGACCCTCAGTGCTGGGGGGTGGGGGTGCAAGGAGACATGAGTGGGACATGAGTGGGGGCCTGCTGGCAGGTGCCCCTCAGTTCTGGGGGGTGGGGATGCAAGGGGACATGAGTGGGGCCTGCTGGCAGGTGCCCCTCAGTGCTAGGGGGTGGGGGTGCAAGGGGACATGAGTGGGACATGAGTGGGGGCCTGCTGGAAGGTGCCCCTCAGTGCTGGGGGGTGGGGGTGCAAGAGGACATGAGTGGGGGTCTGCTGGCAGGTGCCCCACAGTGCTGTTGGGTGGGGGTTCAAGGGGACATGAGTGGGGGCCTGCTTGCAGGTGCCCCACAGTGCTGGGGGCTGGGGGTGCAAGGGGACATGAGTGGGGGCCTGCTGGGAAGTGCCCCACAGTGCTGGGGGGTGGGGGTGCAAGGGGACATGAGTGGGGGCCTGCTTGCAGGTGCCCCACAGTGCTGGGGGCTGGGGGTGCAAGGGGACATGAGTGGGGGCCTGCTGGGAAGTGCCCCACAGTGCTGGGGGGTGGGGGTGCAAGGGGACATGAGTGGGGGCCTGCTGGCACGTGCCCCTCAGTTCTGGGGGGTGGGGGTGCAAGGGGACATGAGTGGGACATGAGTGGGGGCCTGATGGTAGGTGCCCCTCAGTGCTGGGGGGTTGGGGTGCAAGGGGACATGAGTGGGGGCCTGCTGGCAGGTGCCCCAGAGTGCTGGGGGGGTGCAGGGGGACATGAGTTGGGGCCTGCTGGCAGGTGCCCCTCAGTGCTGGGGGGTGGGGGTGCAAGGGGACATGAGTGGGGGCATGCTGGCAGGGGCCTCTCAGTGCTGGGGGGTGGGGGTGCATGGGGACATGAGTGGGACATGAGTGGGGGCCTGCTGGTAGATGCCCCTCAGTGCTGGGGGGTGGGGGTGCAAGGGGACATGAGTCGGGGCCTGCTGGCAGGTGCCCCACAGTGCTGGGGGCTGGTGGTGGAAGGGGACATGAGTGGGGGCCTGCTGGCAGGTGCCCCTCAGTGCTGGGGGGTGGGAGTGCAGGGGGACATGAGTGGGACATGAGTGGGGGCCTGCTGGCAGGTGCCCCTCAGTGCTGGGGGGTGGAGGTGCTGGTGGATATGAGTGGGGGCCTGCTGGCAGGTGCCCGTCAGTGCTGGGGTGTGGGGGTGCTGGGGGACATGAGTGGGACATGAGTGGGGGCCTGCTTGCATGTGCACCTCAGTGCTGGGAGGTTGGGTGCAGGGGACATGAGTGGGGGCCTTCTGGCAGGTTCCTCGAAGTGCTGGGGGTGGGGGTGCAAGGGGACATAAGTGGGGGCCTGCTGGTAGGTGCCCCACAGTGCTGGGGGGTGGGGGTGCAGGGGGACATGAGTGGGACATGAGTGGGGGCCTGCTGGCAGGTGCCCCTCAGGGCTGGGGGGTGGGGGTGCTGGGGGACATGAGTGGGGGCCTGCTGGCAGGTGACCCTCAGTGCTGGGGGGTGGGGGTGCAAGGGGACATGAGTGGGGGCCTGCTGGCAGGTGCCCCTCAGGGCTGGGGGGTGGGGGTGCTGGGGGACATGAGTGGGGGCCTGCTGGCAGGTGACCCTCAGTGCTAGGGGGTGGGGGTGCAAGGGGACATGAGTGGGACATGAGTGGGGGCCTGCTGGCAGGTGCCCCTCAGTGCTGGGGGGTGGGGGTGCAAGAGGACATGAGTGGGGGTCTGCTGGCAGGTGCCCCACAGTGCTGTTGGGTGGGGGTTCAAGGGGACATGAGTGGGGGCCTGCTGGCAGGTGCCACACAGTGCTGGGGGTGGGGGGGCAAGGGGACATGTGTGGGACATCAGTGGGGGCCTGCTGGCAGGTGCCCCTCAGTGCTGGGGGGTGGGGGTGCAGGGGGACATGAGTGGGGGCCTGCTGGCAGGTGCCCCTCAGTGCTGGAGGGTCGGGGTGCAAGGGGACATGAGTGGGGGCCTGCTGGCTGGTGCCCCACAATGCTGGGGGGTGGGGGTGCAAGGGGACATGAGTGGGGGCCTGCTGGGAGGTGCCCCACAGTGCTGGGGGGTGGGGGTGCAAGGGGACACGAGTGGGGGCCTGCTGGCAGGTGCCCCTCAGTGCTGGGGGGTGGGGGTGCAAGGGGACATGAGTGGGACATGAGTTGGGGCCTGCTGGTAGGTGCCCCTCAGTGCTGGGGGGTGGGGGTGCAAGGGGACATGAGTGGGGGCCTGCTGGCAGGTGCCCCACAGTTCTGCGGGGTGGGGGTGCAGGGGGACATGAGTTGGGTCCTGCTGGTAGGTGCCCCTCAATGCTGGCGGGTGGGGGTGCAAGGGGACATGAGTGGGGGCCTGCTGGCACATGCCCCACAGTGCTGGGGGGTGGTGGTGCAAGGGGAAATGAGTGGGACATGAGTGGGGGCCTGCTGGTAGGTGCCCCTCAGTGCTTGGGGTGGGGGTGCAAGGGGACACGAGTTGGGGGCCTGCTGGCAGGTGCCCCTCAGTGCTGGGGGTGGGGGTACAAGGGGACATGAATGGGACATGAGTGGGGGCCTGCTGGTAGGTGCCCCTCAGTGCTGGGGGGTAGGGGTGCAAGGGGACATGAGTGGGGGCCTGCTGGCAGGTGCCCCACAGTGCTGGGGGGTGGGGGTGCAGGGGGACATGAGTTGGGGCCTGCTGGCAAGTGCCCCTCAGTGCTGGGGGGTCGGGATGCAAGGGGACATGAGTGGGGGCCTGCTGGCTGGTGCCCCACAGTGCTGGGGGGTGGGGGTGCAAGGGGACATGAGTGGGGGCCTTCCGACAGGTGACCCACAGTGCTGGGGGGTGGGGGTGCAAGGGGACATGAGTGGGGGCCTGCTTGCAGGTGCCCCTCATTGCTGGGGGGTGGGGGTGCAAGGGGACATGAGTGGGGGCCTGCTGGCAGGTGCCCCACAGTGCTGGGGGGTGGGGGTGCAGGGGGACATTAGTAGGGGCCTGCTGGCAGTTGCCCCACAGTGCTGGGGGGTGGGGGTGCTGGGGGACATGAGTTGGGGCCTGCTGGTAGGTGCCCCTCAATGCTGGCGGGTGGGGGTGCAAGGGGACATGAGTGGGGGCCTGCTGGCACATGCCCCACAGTGCTGGGGGGTGGTGGTGCAAGGGGAAATGAGTGGGACATGAGTGGGGGCCTGCTGGTAGGTGCCCCTCAGTGCTTGGGGGTGGGGGTGCAAGGGGACACGAGTGGGGGCCTGCTGGTAGGTGCCCCACAGTGCTGGGGGTGGGGGTGCAGGGGGACACGAGTTGGGGCCTGCTGGCAGGTGCCCCTCATTGCTGGGGGGTGGGGGTGCAAGGGGACATGAGTGGGGGCCTGCTGGCACATGCCCCACAGTGCTGGGGGTGGTGGTGCAAGGGGAAATGAGTGGGACATGAGTGGGGGTCTGCTGGCAGGTGCCCCTCAGTGCTGGGGGGGTGCAAGGGGACATGAGTGGGACATGAGTGGGGGCCTGCTGGCAGGTGCCCCTCAGTGCTGGGGGGTCGGGATGCAAGGGGACATGATTGGGGGCCTGCTGGCTGGTGCCCCACAGTGCTGGGGGGTGGGGGTGCAAGGGGACATGAGTGGGGGCCTGCTGGGAGGTGCCCCACAGTGCTGGGGGGTGGGGGTGCAAGGGGACATGAGTGGGGGCCTGCTGGCAGGTGCCCATCAGTGCTGGGGGGTGGGGGTGCATGGGGACATGAGTGAGACATGAGTGGGGGCCTGCTGGTAGGTGCCCCTCAGTGCTTGGGGGTGGTGGTGCAAGGGGACATGAGTGGGGGCCTGCTGGCAGGTGCCCCACAGTGCTGGGGGGTGGGGGTGCAGGAGGACATGAGTTGGGGCCTGCTGGCAGGTGCCCCTCAGTGCTGGGGGGTGGGGGTGCAAGGGGACATGGGTGGGGGCCTGCTGGCAGGTGCCCCGCTGTGCTGGGGGGTGGTGGTGGAAGGGGACATGAGTGGGGGCCTGCTGGCAGGTGCCCCTCAGTGCTGGCGGGTGGGGGTGCAGGGGGACATGAGTGGGACATGAGTGGGGGCCTGCTGGCAGGTGCCCCTCAGTGCTGGGGGGTGGAGGTGCTGGTGGATATGAGTGGGGGCCTGCTGGCAGGTGCCCGTCAGTGCTGGGATGTGGGGGTGCTGGGGGACATGAGTGGGACATGAGTGGGGGACTGCTTGCAGGTGCACCTCAGTGCTGGGAGGTGGGGTGCAAGGGGACATGAGTGGGGGCCTGCTGGCAGGTTCCTCGCAGTGCTGGGGGTGGGGGTGCAAGGGGACATAAGTGGGGGCCTGCTGGTAGGTGCCCCACAGTGCTGGGGGTGGGAGTGCAGGGGGACATGAGTGGGCATGAGTGGGGGCCTGCTGGCAGGTGCTCCTCAGTGCTGGGGGTTGGGGGTGCTGGGGGACATGAGTGGGGGCCTGCTGGCAGGTGACCCTCAGTGCTGGGGGATGGGGGTGCAAGGGGACATGAGTGGGACATGAGTGGGGGCCTGCTGGCAGGTGCCCATCAGTGCCGGGGGGTGGGGGTGCAAGGGGACATGAATGGGGGCCTGCTGGCAGGTGCCCCTCAGTGCTAGGGGGTTGGGGTGCAAGGGGACATGAGTGGGACATGAGTGGGGGCCTGCTGGCAGGTGCCCCTCTGTGCTGGGGGGTGGGGGTGCAAGAGGACATGAGTGGGGGTCTGCTGGCAGGTGCCCCACAGTGCTGGTGGGTGGGGGTGCAAGGGGACATGAGTGGGGGCCTGCTAGCAGGTGTCCCTCAGTGCTAGGGGGTGGGGGTGAAAGGGGACATGAGTGGGACATGAGTGGGGGCCTGCTGGCAGGTGCCCCTCAGTGCTGGGCGGTGGGGGTGCAACGGGACATGAGTGGGGGCCTGTTGGCAGGTGCCCCACAGTGCTGGGGGGTGGGGGTGCAAGGGGACATGAGTGGGGGCCTGCTGACAGGTGCCCCACAGTGCTGGGGGTGGGGTGCAAGGAGACATGAGTGGGGGCCTGCTGGCAGGTGCCCCACAGTGCTGGGGGGTGGGGGTGCAAGGGGACATGAGTGGGGGCCTGCTGGCAGGTGCCCCACAGTGCTAGGGGGTGGGGGTGCAAGGGGACATGAGTGGAACATGAGTGGGGGCCTGCTGGCAGGTGCCCCTCAGTGCTGGGGGGTGGGGGTGCAAGAGGACATGAGTGGGGGTCTGCTGGCAGGTGCCCCACAGTGCTGGTGGGTGGGGGTGCAAGGGGACATGAGTGGGGGCCTGCTGGCAGGTGTCCCTCAGTGCTAGGGGGTGGGGGTGCAAGGGTTGTTAGGGAGCATTCTCTGTTTAGGCTGAATTTCCTAACCTAGTGAGTCCCCCAGCGGCTTTGCTGGATTTCTGGAGTTTGTTTTTTTTCATCCTGCCAAGAGTGAGACTCTTTTCCTCCCACTCTTGGACATGAATGTGTGTAATTCCTTTGAATGTCAATGTGTTCTATGGGCCATGGGTTCTTTTACTCCATAGGGTCTCATATGTTTTTCTATATGTGTTACACCGCACCCTACGTGCCGTAACACGGGGGCGTCCTAGCGGACCTCCACCATAGACTCCATACCCGGGGACTGACTACTGTCTCCCCGGGCATGTAAAGTCACCATTGTCTTTACTAGACCTAAATTTACTAACAGAACTAGTACCAACCATCTTATTGTGGACGTGCTGGTAGGGGTAATTCGATTACTCCTGGGTCTGTTACTCGAGGGGGCACTGTCCCGTCCCACCTCGTCGAGTTTTGACTGGTGGCAGTGGAAACTACTTGTTATGTTCGACCCCGGACATAACCCTATGGGATTAGTCCCATTGTTGGAGATTGATACTTTTCCTCATTAATCTCTAACGTACCACCGGTCTACTTATCTTAAATAAGTTTATCGGATTGTATTTTCTGCCAGAACTCGGTTTTTAAAATGGCGTCTGTGTTCGTCTCTGTGACTCCTAAACCATAGGTTGAGCCCTTTGTTCCACTTTTGGCGGGCCTCTGTACAGAGACCCTCCAAAGTGGTGCCATTCTGTCTGGGTTACCACAGGGGTGTGGGAGGGGGTTTAGGCACCCTGGACCGAGTTGCCTTGCCAACTCCGGTCGCACTCTGGAGTGATTGGCCCAAGTGGTGAGCCTCCCCGCTCACCACTTAGCGAGTGTTGATTGACAGCTAGGCTGAATGAATGGGGGTTTTCTGCATAAAAGCAGGGCTTTTGGGACTGGATCTTGAGAAGTCGCCACAGGACCTAAGAATCCGACGAGGGTAACGCTGAGCCGACCTGCACGACGACACCTCCGGTGGAGCCCTGCAGAACCGACTCACCACTTCCCGACGACAGAGGAGATCTCCCTGCCGGAGAGTCTCTTCCCCTGACTGGTAGGAACAACCAGTCCCCTTTGCTTTTTTTTCGCCTCAGGACACGGTGGTCGAATTGCCCGTGCAGAAGCACCCTGGCAACCGGATAGCCACTTCCCCTGTACCGCGACCAAAAGGTGGTGCCTTGTGACGGAGCACTCCGCGGCTGGTCTTTTCCCTGGTGGTGCACCGGACTTCACTTTTCTTCGACGACAAGATCATCTCTACTCTTGGCAAAGACCCGCCGTGCATCCACCACCAGGAACAACTGCCCCCGCCGGAGCTGTCTCTCCACAACAAGGTACCGTGTCCGCCTGGCTTCCCTTTCGATCGGTTCGAGTGAGGTGTCCTAATCCTCGCCTTTCCGTTGGGTCGCCTAAAAGCTTTTTCTCACGTATTGTTCTGAACTGGTTCAATCTGCCAATAACAATTTGCTACAAAGACTCGGACGCATTTCCACTAGAGACTTTTTGTAACATATCGCCTTGCCTCTCTCCGAGGGGGCCTGGCCACTGAACTTTATGATCTATTGTGTTTCTTGCCTTCGTGCCTTGCATTTTATCCTTGAAGTATTGAACTGTGTTGATTTCGTAACCTGCCTATCTTTCTCTCCCGTCTTAACTAATTGTAGAGTGCCATCTAGGTTGAGGTATGCACCTCTGTCTGAAAATAAGTGATACCGGTAGAACCTAGACTTGTTGAACTATTGTTAGGGGGATTGATCATTTTCTTCTGCGTAGAGTAATTGTAATTGAAGTGTTTTGCCGTGATAGTGCCATAGTGTTTTCTATAGATGTTCCGTTATAAATAAATACCTTAATATCTTTACACTGAAGCCTTGTTGCGTGTTTGCTTGTCTTACTGTGAAGAATTGTCCTATATTGTATACTCCACATACTGGTCAACTCTTCTTGAGGGAAGTCTGACTGCTCAGCCACAGCTACCAAGTGAATCTGTGTGGTACAGACTGCTACCAAGTGGGTTCACCGCCAAACACCTGTAGTCCTAAATCTTTTGCAGTGGTCCCAGAGGGAACTGCACAGGTTTCCGCCTAACACTGGTGTACAGCGGTGGGATTTGTATCGAGTATACAGTTTAGAGTACTTTTCGAAGCTTTAGGATAACTAACCACAAAGCTTAGCACTAAAAAGCAACTTTCAAAAACATGTCTACGATGGAAACTTACAGTCAAGAATCCTTGTCAGGTGAAAATACTGAAAGTTTGCGAGCTCTCTGTAGGCAAGAGAATCTTTCCGTAAGAGGCAAGAAGTTAGAACTAATAGAGAGATTGCTGGTGAACCAAAGTCTGGGTACTGATTCAGAGGAACCAATTTCTCCAGCAAATGTATATAACAGTGATGGTGTTGATCTGAATCGTAATTCTGATGATAGCGATGAAGAGGCTGACGAGGATGGAGAGGCTAACGAAACTGTCTCCCCTGCTCCTCTACCTGCCTTACCAGCTGTACCTACGGGGCCCATACCAGGTCCAACAAGTAACCCTGCTTATTTTGAACTTGAAAAAATTAAGTTCGAATTAGAATACAAACGGTTCATGGCTCAATCTGAACCAAACCAAGAGCTCGAGTTCAGACGGATGAATGCCCAGGCTGAGCAGAAGCAAGCTGAGTTAAGACTCAGGGAAATAGAACTTAATCACGAGTTAGAAATGAAAAAGCTGTCTATGGAAAATGCTTATCTCTCCTCTGGTTCCTCTAGGAGCTCCAGTCCCAAAAGACCCCGGATGCCGAAGGAATTAGTGGGTATGTATGAACCGAGACGGGATGTGTTGGATTGGTTAAAACTGTTTGAGTACAATCATGGGCTCCAGGACATCACCGGGAATGCTTTACTTCCCTGGTTGTTCTCTAGGCTCCCTCCTGTTGCGACTGATGTGGTAATGGAGTTGGGGGAGGCGGATAAGATGGATTACGAAAGTGTGAAACTAGCTCTGATAGCTAGATTCGGAAAGACCCCTTCCCAGTATCTTAAGAGGTTTAGAACCCTCAAAAAGCATGATGGTACCCCTTGGGCTACCTGGGTGAGTGAAGGGTTGAAAAACTTAGAGGGATGGATTAAGGGTTACAAAGTGAATACTTATGAGGGTATGAAGAATCTTTTTTTGTTGGAGTCGATTTATGATGCCTGTTCTCCTGAGCTCAGACAGCACTTGGCTGATTCGAAGGAATTGGATTCCCGGACGCAAGCTAAGGCCGCTGACTTGTGGGTTGCCAACAGGGCCACTCATAAGGATTCTGGGGCAACTCAGAAAAAGGATGAGGGAAAACAGCCTAAAAAAGACTCAAAAGAGAATTCGAATAACTCAAATTCCAAAGAGGGCCCCAAACAAAACCAGAAGGGTAAGCCACCGGGAAAACCACAGCAGAATAGTGTGTCTTCTGGTGCCAAACCGGAAGGAGGTCAGAACAAACCACCATTCCAAAAAGCGTTCGGTAAATGCTTTGTTTGTGGCTCGACTGACCACGTGAAAGGAGATCCCAGATGTAAGGGTAAACCTTCAGGGGTCCAGCTTGTCTCCTTAGCCTTCGCTCCAGAGGAGGAAGTCCAAATGGCAAGTGGAAACTTTCTACTGCTAGCTGATGAACCCATTGGAGTCTCAGCCAGCGTTTCTTTAGTATCTCTGGGGTTGTGGGAACAACAGAATTTAGATGTCTATAATTCTATCCCTGATAATACTAAAGAGTATTATAAGGACAGTGTCTAGGTGAATGGCCAGGAGACTCCTGCCATTAGGGACACTGGGGCCAGCATAACTGTGGTGGATAAATCGTTTTTTCAGGCTGAGGATGTTGCTAAGGCACCCAAACGCCTCACCAAGTTAGCTGGAGGGCCTGTGCAGATGCTTCCCCAAATACCAGTTCTCATCCAGTGTAACAACATGACTGTAAAGATACCTGTCAGCATACAAAGTGATGTACCAGGACGAGTTCTGTTGGGTAACGATTTAAAAACACTTTGAGTTGTGTCTCATACCCCCAGACCTCCTAGTAAACGGTTACAGGAGCTAACCAGACCTGCAAGGGAGAGAACCATGAGAGGTACTCCCAAGGAGATGATGAAGAAGGATATCACTCCTGCTCCACTGGATTTATCAGCTGTTGTCTCAAGGAAATCAGAAGCGAAAGGGAAACCTAAACCTTCTAAACAGAAACCAGCAGCCAGCACTTCAGTGCAGCCAACAAGGACTTCCCCTCGGTTGTCCAAAGTTACACCAGTAACTCCCCCTCCAGCTGAGGCTGAGAGGGTGGTACAACCCTGTGTGGTAGAATTAGACTCCGAGGAAGAGCTAATGGAAGGCCAGGAACTCATTGGAGATCTGGATCCTGTTGACCATCCTGAGCTGCAGTCTTTACTGGCAGAAGGTGGACCCAACAGGGCAGACTTCAGTAAGGGACAGAGACAATGTCCAACTCTGGAAGGTCTTCGCCACCAGGCAGAAGCTCAGGCTGAAGGGAAAGAGCCTGGGAAATACAGGTTGCACTGGGAAGATGGCCTCTTCTACAGTGAACTGACAGAGTCTGAAACTGGAGACTACAAACGACTTGTAGTACCCCAAGAGAACAGACAACAGTTCTTGCATTTAGCCCACAAGATTCCTTTGGCTGGTCACTTGAGTTTCAAGAAGACTAAGGAAAGGCTCTCTCTCTACTTCTATTGGCCAAAGATGGGGGCCGAAGTAGAAAAACACTGCAGGAGCTGCCACACCTGCCAGACCTCTGGTAAGGTTGGCTCCAAGAATGTGGCACCTTTAGTGCCTCTCCCAGTTGTGGGAGTCCCATTTGAGAGAGTAGGGATTGACATTGTTGGTCCCCTTGATCCTCCAACCTCCTCAGGCAACAGGTTTATACTTGTTGTAGTAGACCATGCTACTAGGTACCCTGAGGAAATTCCTATGAGGACTGTTACATCTCCGGCTGTGGCTAAGGCCCTCCTTGGTATTTTTACTAGGGTCGGGTTTCCTAAGGAAGTAATCTCTGACAGGGGGTCAAACTTTATGTCCCACTACATGAAAGCCATGTGGAAAACCTGTGGAGTTACTTACAAGTTCTCAACAGCTTACCACCCCCAAACCAATGGGATGGTAGAATGGTTCAACCGAACCATGAAGAGCATGATAGGTGCTTTAGAAGAACCCCTTAAGCTTAAATGGGACCTTCTACTGCCATGCCTTCTCTTTGCTTATAGAGAAGTCCCTCAGGAGGGAGTAGGTTACTCTCCCTTCGAGCTTCTCTATGGTCATCCCGTCAGAGGTCCATTGGCCCTGATTAAGGAGGGGTTGGAGAGTGCTCCTTCCCCCAAGCCAGTCAGAGTGACTGACTACGTCATAGGTCTCCGGAGGAGAATGTCGCACATGATGACGGAAGCAAGCGATAACTTGAAAGCTGGACAAGCATTGGTCAAGCACTGGCACGATCAAAAGGCTAACATGGTTGAGTTCGCTCAAGACCAGCTCATTCTCGTTATGATCCCAACAAGGCAGAGGGCCTTGCAAGATAAATGGATGGGACCCTTCAGAGTCGTGGGTAAACTCGGAGAGGTTAACTATCTGGTGGACTTGGGCAATCCCAAAGAGGCTCCGACAGTCTTCCACACCAACCGCCTTAAAGCGTATGTCTCACGACCTGATGTAGGAGCATTGCTTCTAGCATCATCCGAGGAAGAAGAAGAGAGTGAAGCTCTTCTGGATCTCCTCAGAGGCTTACCGTTAGACAAACAAATGGAAGGAGTAAATCTCTCCTCCAATCTGACACCCGAGCAACAAGAAGAGTGCAAATCCATGTTGAATCAGTTTGCCTCTCTGTTCTCGCTTTCGCCAGGCTTAACCCCTTGGGGCCAGCATGACATACTCATTTGTGACTGTCTGCCAGTCAAAAGCAGAGGATACAGAATGTCAGAAAACGTACGAACCCACATCAAAGGTGAGGTCAGCAAGATGCTTGATCTCGGGGTAATAGAGCCCTCTACTAGTCCATGGTCTAGCCCAGTTGTGTTAGTACCAAAGGCCGGATCTAAAGAGCTTAGATTCTGCGTGGATTATAGAGCTCTTAATGCAGTCACCACGACTGATGCCCACCCTTTATCAAGAACAGATGAGTTGATGGATAAACTTGGTGCCGCCAAGTTCCTCAGCACATTTGACTTGACGTCAGGATATTGGCAAATAGCCCTGACAGACCATGCCAAGGAGAAAACTGCATTTTCTACCCCCGTTGGCTTATACCAGTTTAAGGTAATGCCTTTCGGATTGAAGAATGCACCTGCTACGTTTCAACGGATGGTAAACCAGGTTCTGAATGGGATGGAGGACTTCTGCATGGCATAATTGGATGACATCGCAGTGTTCAGCAATTCCTGGGAAGAACATGTAACCCACCTAAGAGATGTTTTGCAGGCTCTTGGACGAGCCAATCTGACCATAAAGGCGAGTAAATGCCAAATTGGACAGAGTAAGGTAGTCTATCTTGGACATGAGGTAGGAGGTGGAGAAATAAGGCCTTTGCTCAGTAAGATTGAAGCTGTGCAAAATTGGACAACACCTACTACTCAAACCCAAGTGAGAGCCTTCCTAGGCCTCACTGTGTACTACAGGAATTTCATAGAGAACTATGGGACCATAGCTTCTCCACTGAATGTCATCTCCTCGCCCAAATTTCCGACAAAGGTTAAATGGAACGAGGAGTGCAATCAGGCTTTTGAAAACCTGAAAAAGGCTCTTTGCCAAGCCCCAGTACTCAGAGCTCCTGATTACCGCCAACACTTCATTGTGCAGACAGATGCTTCCAATGTAGGGATAGGTGCCGTACTCAGTCAACTGGATGGGAAAGGTAGGGAGCACCCCGTTTGCTTCATCAGCCGCAAGCTGAAGGATCCTGAAACAAGGTGGGCAACGATCGAAAGAGAGTGCTTTGCTATCATGTGGGCTCTGAAGAAGTTTAGGCCGTACTTGTATGGTTCTACTTTTGTCATTCAGACTGACCACCAACCCTTGAGATGGTTAATGCAAATGAAAGGGGAAAACCCAAAACTATTGAGATGGTCAATCTGCCTGCAAGGGTTTGATTTCACCATTGAGCACAGGTCAGGGTGTCACCACCAAAATGCTGATGGTCTCTCTAGGATGTATGTCATCGAATAGAGGTATGAGATTCATCCAGGAGTGGATTAAATCCTCCTGTCCCTTAGTCTGGGGGGGGGCGAGTGTTAGGGAGAATTCTCTGTTTAGGCTGAATTTCCTAACCTAGTGAGTCCCCCAGCGGCTTTGCTGGATTTCTGGAGTTTGTTTTTTTCCATCCTGCCAAGAGTGAGACTCTTTTCCTCCCACTCTTGGACATGAATGTGTGTAATTCCTTTGAATGTCAATGTGTTCTATGGGCTATGGGGTCTTTTACTCCATAGGGTCTCATATGTTTTTCTATGTGTGTTACACCGCACCCTACGTGCCGTAACACTGGGGCGTCCTAGCGGACCTCCACCATAGACTCCATACCCGGGGACTGACTACTGTCTCCCCGGGCATGTAAAGTCACCATTGTCTTTACTAGACCTAAATTTACTAACAGAACTAGTACCAACCATCTTATTGTGGACGTGCTAGAAGGGGTAATTCGATTACTCCTGGGTCTGTTACTCGAGGGGGCACTGTCCCGTCCCCCCTCATCGAGTTTTCGCTGGTGGCAGTGGAAACTACTTGTTATGTTCGACCCCGGATATAACCCTATGGGATTCGTCCCATTGTTGGAGATTGATGCTTTTCCTCGTTAATCTCTAACGTACCACCGGTCTACTTATCTTAAATAAGTTTATCGGATGGTATTTTCTGCCAGAACTCGGTTTTTAAAATGGCGTCTGTGTTCGTCTCTGTGACTCCTAAACCAAAGGTTGAGCCCTTTGTTCCACTTTTGGCGGGCCTCTGTACAGAGACCCTCCAAAGTGGTGACATTCTGTCTGGGTTACCACAGGGGTGTGGGAGGGGGTTTAGGCACCCTGGACCGAGTTGCCTTGCCAACTCCGGTCGCACTCTGGAGTGATTGGCCCAAGTGGTGAGCCACCCCGCTCACCACTTAGCGAGTGTTGATTGACAGCTAGGCTGAATGAATGGGGGTTTTCTGCATAAAAGCAGGGCTTTTGGGACTGGATCTTGAGAAGTCGCCACAGGACCTAAGAATCCGACGAGGGTAACGCTGAGCCGGCCTGCACGACGACACCTCCGGTGGAGCCCTGCGGAACCGACTCACCACTTCCCGACGACAGAGGAGATCTCCCTGCCGGAGAGTCTCTTCCCCTGACCGGTGGGAACAACCAGTCCCCTTTGCTTTTTCTTCGCCTCAGGACGCGGTGGTCGAATTACCCGTGCAGATGCACCCTGGCAACCGGATAGCCACTTCCCCTGTACCGCGACCAAAAGATGGTGCCTTGTGACGGAGCACTCCGCGGCTGGTCTCTTCCCTGGTGGTGCACCGGACTTCACTTTTCTTCGATGACGAGATCATCTCTACTCTTGGTAAAGACCCGCCATGCATCCACCACCAGGAACAACTGCCCCCGCCGGAGCTGTCTCTCCACAACAAGGTACCGTGTCCGCTTGGCTTCCCTTTCGATCAGTTCGAGTGAGGTGTCTTAATCCTCGCCTTTCCGTTGGGTCGCCTCCAAGCTTTTTCTCACGTATTGTTCTGAACTGGTTCAATCTGCTGATAACAATTTGCTACAAAGACTCGGACGCATTTCCACTAGAGACTTTTTGGAACATATCGCCTTGCCTCTCTCCGAGGGGGCCTGGCCTCTGAACTTTATGATCTATTGTGGTTCTTGCCTTCGTGCCTTGCATTTTATCCTTGAAGTATTGAACAGTGTTGATTTCGTAACCTGCCTATCTTTCTCTCCCGTCTTAAATAATAGTAGAGTGCCATCTAGGTTGAGGTATGCACCTCTGTTTGAAAATAAGTGATACCGGTAGAACCTAGACTTGTCGAACTATTGTTAGGGGGATTGATCATTTTCTTCTGCGTAGAGTAATTGTAATTGAAGTGTTTTGCCGTGATAGTGCCATAGTGTTTTCTATAGATGTTCCATTATAAATAAATACCTTAATATCTTTACACTGAAGCCTTGTTGCGTGTTTGCTTGTCTTACTGTGAAGAATTGGCCTATATTGTATACTCCACATACTGCTCAACTCTTCTTGAGGGAAGTCTGACTGCTCAGCCACAGCTACCAAGTGAATCTGTGTGGTACAGACTGCTACCAAATGGGTTCACCGCCAAACACCTGTAGTCCTAAATCTTTTGCAGTGGTCCCAGAGGGAACTGCACAGGTTTCCGCCTAACAAGGGGACATGAGAGGGACATGAGTGGGGGCCTGCTGGCAGGTGCCCCTCAGTGCTGGGGGGTGGAGGTGCAAGGGGACATGAGTGGGGGCCTGCTGGCAGGTGCCCTACAGTGCTGGGGGGTGGGGGTGCAGGGGGACATGAGTGGGACATGAGTGGGGGCCTGCTGGCAGGTGCCCCTCAGTGGTGGGGGGTGGGGGTTCTGGGGGACATGAGCGGGGACCTGCTGGCAGGTGCCCTTCAGGGCTGGGGGGTGGGGGTGCAAAGGGACATGAGTGGGGGCCTGCTGACAGGTGCCCCACAGTGCTGGGGTGGGGTGCAAGGGGACATGAGTGGGGGCCTGCTGGCAGGTGCCCCACAGTGCTGGGGGTGGGGGTGCAAGGGGACATGAGTGGGGGCCTGCTGGCAGGTGCCCCACAGTGCTGGGGGGTGGGGGTGCAAGGGTACATGAGTGGGACATGAGTGGGGGTCTGCTGGCAGGTGCCCCTCAGTGCTGGGAGGTGGGGGCGCAAGGGGACATGGGTGGGGGCCTGCTGGCAGGTGCCCCACAGTGCTGGGGGGTGGGGGTGCAGGGGGACATGAGTGGGGACCTGCTGGCAGATGCCCCTCAGTGCTGGGGGGTGGGGGTTCTGGGGGACATGAGTGGGGGCCTGCTGGCAGGTGCCCTTTAGTGCTGTGGGGTTCGGGTGCAAGGGGACATGAGTGGGGGCCTGCTGACAGGTGCCCCACAGTGCTGGGGGGTGGGGGTGCAAGGGGACATGAGTGGGGGCCTGCTGGCAGGTGACCCACAGTGCTGGGGGGTGGGGGTGCAAGGGTACATGAGTGGGACATGAGTGGGGCTCTGCTGGCAGGTGCCCCTCAGTGCTGGGAGGTGGGGGTGCAAGGGGACATGAGTGGGACATGAATGGGGGCCTGCTGGAAGGTGCCCCTCAGTGCTGGGGGGTGGGGTGCTGGGGGACATGAGTGGGGGCCTGCGGACAGGTGCCCCTCAGTGCTGAGGGGTGGGGGTGTAAGGGGACATGAGTGGGACATGAGTGGGGGCCTGCTGGCAGGTGCCCCTCAGTGCTGGGGGGTCGGGGTGCAAGAGGACATGAGTGGGGGTCTGCTGGCAGGTGTCCCACAGTGCTGGTGGGTGGGGGTGCAAGGGGACATGAGTGGGGGCCTGCTGGCAGGTGCCCCACAGTGCTGGGGGGTGGGGGTGCAAGGGGACATGAGTGGGGGCCTGCTGGCAGGTGCCCCTCAGTGTTGGGGGGTGGGGGTGCAAGGGGACATGAGTGAGGGCCTGCTGGCAGGTGCCCCACAGTGCTGCGGGGTGGGGGCGCAAGGGGACATGAGTGGGGGCCCGCTGGCAGGGTCCCCACAGTGCTGGAAGGTGGGGATGCAGGGGGACATGAGTGGGACATGAGTGGGGGCCTGCTGGCAGTTGCCCCTCAGTGCTGGGGGGTGGGGGTGCTGGGGTCATGAGTGCCCATCGGTGCTGCGGGGTGGGGGTGCAAGGGGACATGAGTGGGGGCCTGCTGGCAGGTGCCCCTTAGTGCTGGGGGTTGGGGGTGCAAGGGGACATGAGTAGGACATGAGTGGGGGCCTGCTGGCAGGTGCCCCACAGTGCTGGGGGGTGGGGGTGAAAGGGGATATGAGTGGGACATGAGTGGGGGCCTGCTGGCAGGTGCCCCTCAGTGCTGGGGTGTGCGGGTGCAAGGGGACATGAGTGGGGGGCCTGCTGGCAGGTGCCCCACAGTGCTGGGGGGTGGGGGTGCAGGAGGACATGAGTTGGGGCCTGCTGGCAGGTGCCCCACAGTTCTGGGGGGTGGTGGTGCAAGGGGACATGAGTGGGACATGAGTGGGGGTCTGCTGGCAGTTGCCCCTCAGTGCTGGGGGGGTGCAAGGGGACATGAGTGGGACATGAGTGCGGGCCTGCTGGCCGGTGCCCCTCAGTGCTGGGGGGGTGGGGGTGCTGGGGGACATGAGTCGGGGCCTGCTGGCAGGTGCCCCTTAGTGCTGGGGGTTGGGGGTGCAAGGGGACATGAGTAGGACATGAGTGGGGGCCTCCTGGCAGGTGCCCCACAGTGCTGGGGGGTGGGGGTGAAAGGGGATATGAGTGGGACATGAGTGGGGGCCTGCTGGCAGGTGCCCCTCAGTGCTGGGGTGTGCGGGTGCAAGGGGACATGAGTGGGGGGCCTGCTGGCAGGTGCCCCACAGTGCTGGGGGGTGGGGGTGCAGGAGGACATGAGTTGGGGCCTGCTGGCAGGTGCCCCACAGTTCTGGGGGGTGGTGGTGCAAGGGGACATGAGTGGGACATGAGTGGGGGTCTGCTGGCAGTTGCCCCTCAGTGCTGGGGGGGTGCAAGGGGACATGAGTGGGACATGAGTGCGGGCCTGCTGGCCGGTGCCCCTCAGTGCTGGGGGGGTGGGGGTGCTGGGGGACATGAGTCGGGGCCTGCTGGCAGGTGCCCCTCAGTGCTGGGGGGTGGGGGTGCAAGGGGACATGAGTGGGGGCCTGCTGAAAGGTGCCCCTCAGTGCTGGGGGGGTGGGGGTGCAGGGGACATGAGTAGGGGCCTGCCGGCAGGTGCCCCACTGTGCTGGGGGTGGGGGTGCAAGGGAACATGAGTGGGACATAAGTGGGGGTCTGCTGACAGGTGCCCCTCAGTGATGGGTGGGGTGCAAGGGGACATGAGTGGGACATGAGTGGGGGCCTGCTGGCAGGTGCCCCTCAGTGCTGGGGAGTTGGGGTGAAAGGGGACATGAGTGGGGGCCTGCTGGCTGGTGCCCCACAGTGCTGGGGGGTGGGGGTGCAAGGGGACATGAGTGGGGGCCTGCTGGGAGGTGCCCCACAGTGCTGGGGGGTGGGGGTGCAAGGGGACATGAGTGGGGGCCTGCTGGCAGGTGTCCCTCAGTGCTGGGGGGTGGGAGTGCAAGGGGACATGAGTGGGACATGAGTGGGGGCCTGCTGGCAGGTGCCCCTCAGTGCTGGGGGGTGGGGGTGCAAGGGGACATGAGTGGGGGGCCTGCTGGCAGATGCCACAGAGTGCTGGGGGGTGCAGGAGGACATGAGTTGGGGCCTACTGGCAGGTGCCCCACAGTGCTGGGGGGTGGTGGTACAAGGGGACATGAGTGGGACATGAGTGGGGGTCTGCTGGCAGTTGCCCCTCAGTGCTGGGGGGTGCAAGGGGACATGTATGGGACATGAGTGGGGGCCTGCTGGCAGGTGCCCCTCAGTGATGGGGGGTCGGGGTGCAAGGGGACTTGAGTGGAGGCCTGCTGGCTGGTGCCACACAGTGCTGGGGGGTGGGGGTGCAAGGGGACATGAGTGGGGGCCTGCTGGGAGGTGCCCCACAGTGCTGGGGGGTGGGGGTGCAAGGGGACATGAGTGGGGGCCTGCTGGCAGGTGCCCCTCAGTGCTGGGGGGTGGGGGTGCAAGGGGACATTTGTGTTAAATGAGTGGGGGCCTGCTGGTAGGTGCCCCTCAGTGCTGGGGGGTGGGGGTGCAAGAGGACATGAGTGGGGGCCTGCTGGAAGGTGCCCCACAGTGCTGGGGGGTGGGGGTGCCAGGGGACATGAGTGGGGGCCTGCTGGCAGCTGCCCCTCAGTGCTGGGGGGTGGGGGTGCAAGGGGACATGAGTGGGACATGAGTGGGGGCCTGCTGGTAGGTGCCCCACAGTGCTGGGGGGTGGGGGTGCAAGGGGACATGAGTGGGGGCCTGCTGGCAGCTGCCCCTCAGTGCTGGGGGGTGGGGGTGCAAGGGGACATGAGTGGGACATGAGTGGGGGCCTGCTTGGAGGTGCCCCACAGTGCTGGGGGGTGGGGATGCAAGGGGACATTTGTGGTAAATGAGTGGGGGCCTGCTGGTAGGTGCCCCTTAGTGCTGGGGGGTGGGGGTGCAAGGGGACATGAGTGGGGGCCTGCTGGCAGGTGCCCCACAGTGCTGGGGGGTGGGGGTGCAAGGGGACATGAATGGGGGCCTGCTGGCAGCTGCCCCTCAGTGCTGGGGGGTGGGGGTGCAAGGGGACATGAGTGGGACATGAGTGGGGGTCTGCTGGTAGGTGCCCCACAGTGCTGGGGGGTGGGGGTGCAAGGGGACATGAGTGGGGGCCTGCTGGCAGGTGCCCCACAGTGCTGGGGGGTGGGGGTGCAGGGGGACATGAGTTGGGGCCTGCTGGCAGGTGCCCCTCAGTGCTGGGGGGTGGGGGTGCAAGGGGACATGAGTGGGGGCCTGCTGGCAGGTGCCCTACAGAGCTGGGGGGTGGTGGTGCAAGGGGACATGAGTGGGACATGAGTGGGGGCCTGCTGGCAGGTGCCCCTCAGTGCTGGGGGGTGGGGGTGCAGGGGGACATGAGTGGGACATGAGTGGGGGCCTGCTGGCAGGTGCCCCTCAGTGCCGGCGGGGTGGAGGTGCTGGTGGATATGAGTGGGGGCCTGCTGGCAGGTGCCCGTCAGTGCTGGGGTGTGGGGGTGCTGGGGGACATGAGTGGGACATGAGTGGGGGCCTGCTTGCAGGTGCACCTCAGTGCTTGGAGGTGGGGTGCAAGGGGACATGAGTGGGGGCCTGCTGGCAGGTTCCCCACAGTGCTGGGGGTGGGGGTGCAAGGGGTCATGAGTGGGGGCCTGCCGGTAGGTGCCCTATAGTGCTGGGGGGTGGGGGTGCAGGGGAAATGAGTGGGACATGAGTGGGGGCCTGCTGGCAGGTGCCCCTCAGTGCTGGGGGTGGGGGTGCTGGGGGACATGAGTGGGGGCCTGCTGGCAGGTGACCTTCAGTGCTGGGGGGTGGGGGTGCAAGGGGACATGAGTGGGACTTGAGTGGAGGCCTGCTGGCAGGTGCCCCTCAGTGCTGGGGGGTGGGGGTGCAAGGGGACATGAGTGGGGGCCTGCTGGCAGGTGCCCCACAGTGCTGGGGGTGGGGGTGCAAGGGGACATGAGTGGGGGCCTGCTGGCAGGTGGCCCTCAGTGCTAGGGGGTGGGGGTGCAAGGGGATATGAGTGGGACATGAGTGGGGGCCTGCTGGTAGGTGCCCCTCAGTGCTGGGGGGGTGGGGGTGCAAGGGGACATGAGTGGGGGCCTGCTGGCAGGTGCCCCACAGTGCTGGGGGGTGGGGGTGCAGGGGGACATGAGTGGGACATGATTGGGGGCCTGCTGGCAGGTTCCCCTCAGTGCTGGGGGGTGGGGTTCAAGGGGACATGAGTGGGGGCCTGCTGACAGGTGCCCCACAGTGCTGGGGATGGGGTTCAAGGGACATGAGTGGGGGCCTGCTGGCAAGTGCCCCACAGTGCTGGGGGGTGGGGGTGCAAGGGGACATGAATGGGGGCCTGCTGGCAGGTACCCCACAGTGCTGGGGGGTGGGGGTGCAAGGGTACATGAGTGGGACATGAGTGGGGGCCTGCTGGCATGTGCCCCTCAGTGCTGGGGGACATGAGTGGGGGCCTGCGGACAGGTGCCCCTCAGTGCTGGGGGGTGGGGGTGTAAGGGGACATGAGTGGGACATGAGTAGGGGCCTGCTGGCAGATGCCCCTCAGTGCTGGGGGGTGGGGGTGCAAGAGGACATGAGTGGGGGCCTGCTGGCAGGTGCCCCACAGTGCTGGGGGGTGGGGGTGCAAGGGTACATGAGTGGGACATGTGTGGGGGCCTGCTGGCAGGTGCCCCTCAGTGCTGGGAGGCGGGGGTGCAGGGGGACATGAGTGGGGCATGAGTGGGGGCCTGCTGGCAGGTGCCCCTCAGTGCTGGGAGGTGGGGGTGCAGGGGGACATGAGTGGGGCATGAGTGGGGGCCTGCTGGCAGGTGCCCCTCAGTGCTGGAGGGTGGGGTGCAAGGGGACATGAGTGGGACATGAGTGGGGGCCTGCCGGCAGGTGCACCTCAGTGCTGGGGGTGGTGGTGCAAGGGGACATGAGTGGGGGCCTGCTGGCAGGTGCCCCACAGTGCTGGGGGGTGGGGGTGCAAGGGGACATGAGTGGGGGCCTGCTGGCAGGTGCCCCTCAGTGCTGGGGGGTGGGGGTGCAAGGGGACATGAGTGGGACATGAGTGGGGGCCTGCTGGCAGGTGCCCCTCAGTGCTGGGGGGTGGTGGTGCAAGGGGACATGAATGGGGGCCTTCTGGCAGGTACCCCACAGTGCTGGGGTGTGGGGGTGCAAGGGGACATGAGTGGGGTCTGCTGGCAGGTGCCCCACAGTGCTGGAGGGTGGGGGTGCAGTGGGACATGAGTGGGACATGAATGTGGGCCTGCTGGCAGTTTCCCCCTCAGTGCTGGGGGGTGGGGGTGCTGGGGACATGAGTGCCCCTCAGTGCTGGGGGGTGGGGGTGCAAGGGGACATGAGTGGGTCATGAGTGGGGGCCTTCTGGCAGGTGCCCCTCAGTGCTGGGGGGTGGGTGTGCAAGGGGACATGAGTGGGACATGAGTGGGGGCCTGCTGACAGGTGCCCACAGTGCTGGGGGGTGGGGGTGCAAGCGGTTATGAGTGGGACATGAGTGGGGGCCTGCTGGCAGGTGCCCCTCAGTGCTGGGTGGTGGGGGTGCAGAGGGACATGAGTGGGAGATGAGTGGGGGCCTGCTGGCAGGTGCCCCTCAGTTCTGGGGGGTGGGGGTGCTGGGGGACATGAGTCGGGGTCTGCTGGTAGGTGCCCCTCAGTGCTGGGGGGTGGGGGAGCAAGGGGACATGAGTGGGGACTGCTGACAGGTGTCCCTCAGTGCTGGGGGGTGAGGTTGCAAGGGGACATGAGTGGGGGCCTGCTGGCAGGTGCCCCACAGTGCTGAGGGGGTGGGGGTGCAAGGGGACATGAGTGGGGGCCTGCTGGTAGGTGCCCCTCAGTGCTGGGGGGTGGGGGTGCAAGGGGACATGAGTGGGACATCAGTGGGGGCCTGCTGGCAGGTGCCCCTCAGTGCTGAGGGGTGGGGGTGCAGGGGGACATGAGTGGGGGCCTGCTGTCAGGTGCCCCTCAGTGCTCGGGGGTGGGGGTGCAAGGGGACATGAGTGGGACATGAGTGGGGGTCTGCTGGCAGGTGCCCCTCAGTGCTGGGGGGTGCAAGGGGACATGAGTGGGACATGAGTGGGGGCCTGCTGGCTGGTGCCCCACAGTGCTGGGGGGTGGGGGTGCAAGGGGACATGAGTGGGGTCCTGCTGGGAGGTGCCCCACAGTGCTGGGGGGTGGGGGTGCAAGGGGACATGAGTGGGGGCCTGCTGGCAGGTGCCCCTCAGTGCTGGGGGGTGGGGGTGCAAGGGGACATGAGTGGGACATGAGTGGGCGCCTGCTGGTAGGTGCCCCTCAGTGCTGGGTGGTGGGAGTGCAAGGGGACATGAATGGGGGCCTGCTGGCTGGTGCCCCCACTAGTGCGGGGGGTGGGGGTGCAGGGGGACATGAGTGGGGGCCTGCTGGCAGGTGCCCCCTCAGTGCTGGGGGGAAGGGTGCAATGGGTCATGAGTGGGGGCCTGCTGGCAGGTACCCCACAGTGCTGGAGGGTGGTGGTGCAAGGGGACATGAGTGGGGGCCTGCTGGCAGGTGCCCTTCAGTGCTGGGGGGTGGGGGTGCAGGGGGACATGAGTGGGACATGAGTGGGGGCCTGCTGGCAGGTGTCCCTCAGTGCTGGGGGTTGGGGTGCTGGGGGACATGAATGGGGGCTTGCGGACAGGTGCCCCACAGTGCTGGGGGGTGGGGGTCCAGGGGGACATGAGTGGGAGCCTGCTGGCAGGTGCCCCTCAGTGCTGGGGGGTGGGGGTGCAAGGGGACATGAGTGGGACATGAGTGGGGGCCTGCTGACAGGTGCCCCACAGTGCTGGGGGGTGGGGGTGCAAGCGGTTATGAGTGGGACATGAGTGGGGGCCTGCTGGCAGGTGCCCCTCAGTGCTGGGTGGTGGGGGTGCAGGGGGAAATGAGTGGGAGATGAGTGGGGGCCTGCTGGCAGGTGCCCCTCAGTTCTGGGGAGTGGGGGTGCTGGGGGACATGAGTCGGGGCCTGCTGGTAGGTGCCCCTCAGTGCTGGGGGGTGGGGGAGCAAGGGGACATGAGTGGGGGACTGCTGACAGGTGCCCCTCAGTGCTGGGGGGTGAGGTTGCAAGGGGACATGAGTGGGGGCCTGTTGGCAGGTGCCCCACAGTGCTGAGGGGGTGGGGGTGCAAGGGGACATGAGTGGGGGCCTGCTGGTAGGTGCCCCTCAGTGCTGGGGGGTGGGGGTGCAAGGGGACATGAGTGGGACATCAGTGGGGGCCTGCTGGCAGGTGCCCCTCAGTGCTGGGGGGTGGGGGTGCAGGGGGACATGAGTGGGGGCCTGCTGTCAGGTGCCCCTCAGTGCTCGGGGGTGGGGGTGCAAGGGGACATGAGTGGGACATGAGTGGGGGTCTGCTGGCAGGTGCCCCTCAGTGCTGGGGGGTGCAAGGGGACATGAGTGGGACATGAGTGGGGGCCTGCTGGCTGGTGCCCCACAGTGCTGGGGGGTGGGGGTGCAAGGGGACATGAGTGGGGTCCTGCTGGGAGGTGCCCCACAGTGCTGGGGGGTGGGGGTGCAAGGGGACATGAGTGGGGGCCTGCTGGCAGGTGCCCCTCAGTGCTGGGGGTGCAAGGGGACATGAGTGGGACATGAGTGGGCGCCTGCTGGTAGGTGCCCCTCAGTGCTGGGTGGTGGGGGTGCAAGGGGACATGAATGGGGGCCTGCTGGCAGGTGCCCCCACAGTGCGGGGGGTGGGGTGCAGGGGGACATGAGTGGGGGCCTGCTGGCAGGTGCCCCCTCAGTGCTGGGAGGGTGCAATGGGTCATGAGTGGGGGCCTGCTGGCAGGTACCCCACAGTGCTGGAGGGTGGTGGTGCAAGGGGACATGAGTGGGGCCTGCTGGCAGGTGCCCTTCAGTGCTGTGGGGTGGGGGTGCAGGGGGACATGAGTGGG